>NC_139344.1:334869578-335256050 GCF_055883805.1 Amblyomma maculatum
GCACGAAGGGCAGTGATATATGTCGGGCAGTGACAGCGTTTCGTTTGCATCACTGCTCCGCTCGCTCGCTCTCTCCGTTCTCGTCGCTTCCTGGAAAAAGAAACAGGAGACCTCCCGGAAAGCTTGCAAGCAGCGCTCGGGAGTCACTCATGCGGGGCGCCGATTCAAAAATCGGCGCGCCCCACTGGAATGCCGCGCCATCCTGCCACGGTGCCACACCTGCTGCTCACGCGTCGCGGCGGCGGCACAACCGGAGGACAAGGGCACGATGCTGCTCCCTGTGTAGCCTGATAATGCCTCTCCAAGAACTCGAACTGGGGCCTACAAGTTGGGTGCAGTGTAGGCAAAGTTGACGGTATGCTGCACGCATGGTAGATGGCGCCACGCGTCATTTTCGCTCAAGTAGGATCGCGGACTTAATTTGTGATTATTGCTGACGCGACCTCACTAAATATGCTACTTTAACGATCGACGGAATCAAATATAAGTGGACTGCTTTAACGATAATTAATCTATTAAGCACGAAAAGAAGCATAGAAGGCACGCCGACTCAAACGAGAAATATTAAATATGCTACTTTAACGATCGACGGAATCAAATATAAGTGGACTGCTTTAACGATAATTAATCTATTAAGCACGAAAAGAAGCATAGAAGGCACGCCGACTCAAACAAGAAATATTTTGCTGCAACAACGGTTTTCCACCCTTGCTGTGGTGGGAGCACGTGTGTTCCCAGCTAGGATGGAAAACAACAGCGGGCTATAAAACGCAACCTAAGCCAGCAATTCTGGTTAACGATGCTGCAAATTATGTAAGATATTCACTACACGAATAAACTTAATTACCATATTGCGTCCCGAAAACATTACTGCTACGCTGCCTCCCAGCAAAAGTTTGGTGCGCATGCGCCTGAAATGTTACGTAAATACACCAGAAACATTTATCAGCTATCGACAAGGCGAACCGTACCCGAGTGAAACAACTCCATAAATAGCACTGATACACTTTACAGAATGATTTGGATGATGACTTTGTTTTAGTTTAGGCTTCAAGGAAATTATTCTAGTTACTATGCGTACATGCACTATGCGTACATGCAAGCGGGCGCCCTATCACACATGTCACCCAGATACAGCATGACTGCACGCAAACTTCTCCAGATTTCGTATAAAGCCGATTGAAAAGCAGTGGGGAGGGGGGGGGGGGGGGCAAGGGCGTAGATCCCAAGCAAGTACAAGGAAGCACAACGCCCGGCCATTCATCCTCTCGCTTGCGTAAGCGGCGCGGTCCGTCGTTGCCGTGCGGGCGGGCGAGAGAGCTGTCGCAAGGGCCCATCCCGATGACTTCCTTCGCGTTTTGCGTGCCGCAGGGAGGGGGAGCACGCGATCCGCGAAAAGCCGCCAGGAAAAGCCGACGTCGTCGTCTCCGCGAGACATGACGAAAGGGCGCAGGTGCTCTTCCGATGGACGCCTCGCATGCTTCTACCGCTGCCACGTGCTGTTGCTACACAGCCGGCAGCTGCGGCCTCCTCGGCGCAGTCATTTGCAAAGGCTCGCTTTCTCTTCCTGTTTGCCCTTTAGTTTGCCCCCGTCGGCTTCCTTCTTCTCGGCCTTCCTGGAGAAGGTGCTCTTCCTCCATTCGCCTCTCCGCCCTCGGCCCAGTTTCGGTCACGAGCTTTGAGGGGGCATTACGATGCCCCCTCCACCCTCTTTCTTAACCGCCAGTGGGGTCGGCTCTTTCCTCTGCCGGGGCCGTTGTCTTTGGCCGCTCACCCGGAGATGATGCCCCTGGTCTGCCCTTCCCGAGTGTCGTTGCTGCAACTGTGGTCATCGCTCCACGGTGTGCGGAGCTACTTCCCGAATTCTCAGGCTTGTGCGGCAGGCTTTTCTGGGAACCGGAGGTGACGCTACGCTCCTCGCCGCGGCCTTTGCGTAACAGGGCGCGCCGGTGTGGAACGCCGCTTCGGTAGCTGGGAGGCTTTGCGGGAGGAAGCATCGTCTTCTTACGTAATGCATTCGTAGAAAAGTTGTGGAAAGCTTCTTTGATCACTGAAGAAAAAAAAGAAAAACGGCTTTCGAGCGGAAAGCAAGCTACTACTTTCATTTCTTTGTAAGGACGCTTGCAGCAGCCCTTGTGGTGCAGACTATTCGTTTTGCTCGTTCATCAGCAACAGACAATACGAACTAGTCACGTTATGATCGCCGCTTACGATAAGATTAACACTGTACTGACATGATTTATTAAATATCCTAAATACGTTTAATCTGTAAAGTTACCGCACACCGAGACTGCGATGCTTTTTAACAAGCCCAGCTTTCTGGGACACTTAAAATATGATTACAACATATTGTTATGCACGCGTTGATGGCTAGTGGCTCGGGCTTCCGGCATGCAGCAAAAATTTGCTTTTAAAGTTTATTCTGCTATCGGACTGCGTTGTTAAAACTGGTTTAAAAGCTAGGAGGAAACTTAAGCTTCTTAACAATAGTCAAAGTAGCACCTTTAACGCTGCCTTTTCTTTCCGCGAATATTTCAACAAATTTCAACTTGGAGTGTTTGAAATTCCCGTGTGATGTCATGTGTTTGTGACGTCATGACCCTACTGACCAATCGGGATTTTTCCGGCACGTTTGGCGACTGTTGGCGTGGGGCCAGGTCGCAGCACGGGCGACGCCTTTTCGACGGAACAAGATGCATACGCTATCGATTTGCGCTTTTGAAGAGAATTGTGAGGCAGTTGTGAACTTGTGATATATTCGTAGACACCTTTATGAACTTAATGATATAAATGGTCTAAGTTCCCGATGAGTAGAGAAAGGTTGCTCCCTAGTTTGCCCTGTAAACACGATTAACTTGCCCATAGAAAACCAATGGGGTACGTTTTTAACTATATGTCAGGCAGCTGTGGAATATTGTAAGATACATTTATGAACATATTGACAGAAATAGTCCACGCTTCGCATGCATAGCAAAACTTTGCTTCGAAAGTTTAGCCGGGGATCACAACAGGTAAGTAAAACTGGCATGAAGGCCAATGGGGTGCGCTTTTAAAACAAATAAAAAAAAAACTGCGAACCTGCCGAGGAAGCATCTGCCGATTTATAGGTTGTGGTGTGGTGAAGTTGTACAACATGCAAAAAAAACAACAAAAAAACGTTCACTACTTCTTTCCTAGAATTCGTCCATAATGTGTGGGCGCGTTGGCGGATATAGCAACTCCATGCATTGACCGAAATGGCCCCAAAATGGCGTCGCCAAGCTGTATGCGGCACCCAACACTGTGGATGAGCGATAAGGAAAAATGAACTCCATTTTATCGTACAAGTGCTAGGTAATGTTTTGTGGTGGAAAAAACCAGGTGGCTAAAATCTCTCATTTTTCTTAATGTCCACGGCTATTGGCGGATTGATTCACGCACCTCAGGAGCAGAATCTCGGGCCGGCCTGTCTATCCGTCGGTGCACTTTCAATATTCGTGATTGATTGATTGATTGATTGATTGATTGATTGATTGATTGATTGATTGATAGTATAGTCAAAGAGCTTTGGAATTCGACGATGGAGGATAATGGCTGCCACAAGTAGGCCCACTTCATCATCAGCTGTATGACGGTCAACCCTGACCCCGGTAGCGTTGTGGGAGTTAGACAGGGTGACCTGCCCTAGATCGTTGTTGGTCCTTCCAAAGTTTTGAGTACCTTGGACAACTGGCGGACACGCGTGCTCATGCAAGGTTATCGCACTAGTTTAGAGTAGGTTGTATTCGTTATCCAACGGTTTACATGTAACATATGAGAGCCTTTAGAAGAAACCATATTAAAAACAATATTATAACTTTATCGAAACAAAAACTTAATATTGTTGTAACGCTTCGGCCGCGCTGCCAGGGATTAACCTTCTTACAGGATCAGCTGTCGTTCTCTCCAAAGAAGGCGTATGAATTATGGCGAATACTCAGACGCAGATGGGAACTGTGGACAAAATGCCCCGCCCTGGTGTGAGCACCTTGAAAACGCTGGTCAAAATTTAACTTAAAGCCATGGGAGTAGACACGATAATCTGTAGTGATAAAACACACTAGCGCTGTTCTCATATATATGGGTTGGACTTATTGATTTAAACAGTAAACCCCTGATAAAAGTGCGCCAAACGTAAGTTACACATTGGGGTTTAACCGAAAAACCAATATTCTTGACACGCGCCACAACTAACCTGTTAATTGAATAAAGAAGTTGGACGCAGTAGGAGGAGAAAATTAACCAAGTGCCGTAGCTGGGGACTCATGACTCGTGATACTGCGTATCAAAGCACATATGTGAGCTTTGAGGCATTTTTCCGCCACTTTAAACACCTTTGCGGATCTGTTAGCCTCCACTTTTTCATCGTATGATAGCTAAGTGCTGTTGCTTTACTGTCATCAGCAACTTAGCGCAGCTACTTCAGGTGTCATAATTGCATTTGAGCCCACTTGTTTGGTTCAGAAGCGTAACTAAAAGAGTCTCGTTTTCTATAGCTACCGCAACGGTTCAGCGGCAGTTCCATCACTGCCAACGCGCAGACCACGTGATGCCTCGCCTTCTCGCTCAGTCATACTAACGCAGGAACCCAAGGATAACGTGAGAGCCCAGAATAGATTTTCACTTCGGTTTTACAACAAGAAGCTGTCAAGCGACATCCCCCGCCATATCCGATGTCAGTGTCATTTGTCTATTCGCGACGTCACAGTAAACACGTCTGAAGCCGTCGTTTAATAATTGATCACATTTTTAGTGTGCTATAATATTTGACCTTCCACTTAGTCATTTAGCCGTTGTGTGATGTCTGAAGCCTGCTTCTGAAATAAACTAAAAATAATACTTTGTGGCAGTGAGTGGGTTTCGAACCATGGGTGACGCGAACAAATCAGCTTCGCTGGAGACTGCATCGGGACGTTAGGCCATCACGGCATTTTCCTTGAACATGGTAGTTATTACAGTGAAACAATGTTATTTTTGCACTGAATATGTACAAACATTGCGAAAACAGTGTCGAATCAACACGATGTATAATGCGACACAACTAAGCAAAAAAACTCAAGAAACGAGGCTAGGCAGAGCCCATCACTCACTTCTATTCGAACACCCTACCTAGTATCTGGTCCACAAACAAGAGACTAAAAAAATTTAAATCATGATTTAAAGAAGCTTTGTAGTCCAATTAGAAAGAACATGTCTAAATAATAATCAAAGAATGACAGAGCAGTGAGGTACAGTACAGAAAGCGGTGTCAATTATTTGTTTTTCAATGTCCGTTACATGATCTCCCAAATCAGTATTGCATATCTTTGTAATTTATGAAAGCATCACAAAGGAGGCAATATACCACAGTCCCCAAAATTACATTTTTCTCTAACCAAGTTTTCACGAGCAACGTCCGTACATAACCTGTTAACAAAAAAAAAAAAAAAGAAATAAAAGTCTGTACATGGCGATAGGGGCCATTTACGTACTCTTAGGAGTATGTCGTGTCCGGATAAGCGCACAAATTGGATTATTGTAATTATTAAGTTATTGGCTTAGTCTTTACTAATTCCTTAACTTTCGCGAACGAAGCGAACTACAGCAGACTAGGCCAGGCGACTAGCTGGTGTCCCTGGGCTAAGGCTCAGCGTGTTTCACAACCTTGGTTACATTTAGCTCGGACACCTGGTATCATGATTAGCCGAATTAACGTTGGCCGTGTTACAAATTTTAATCAGGCCTAAATTTATTTGAAATGTGAAGTAGAAAACCCACTCAAATCCATTAAAACTTTGTGGTTCTAGATTTCTAACACACACTTTCTGAGGAAGACTGAAGCTGTGCACTTCTTGAATTTGACGAGGCTGTCATAAAATAAATGTCTGTAGTCTCTGCAATCCAGGGAATATTTACCAGGAAATGAACTTTTTTTTACATTTTCATCGCAAGAACACAACAGGGTTCTCGAAGCGACGATCGTCAAAGTCTCTTGATAGTAATTAATTAGTAAAAATAAACAAACTGCAGAGAATGTAGTTCTTGTCAAAGTAATTCATTTTAAATATATGAGAAAAATGAGAGTATCTGGAATTTAAACAATGTTTTGTAGCTGTGACAAAATCGTCCTTCTTTAAAAGTAAAAATAAAGCACAAAAAAAAAAGGAGGGGGGGGGGGGGGGGGGACAAGGGATGTCATGGGCGTAGAAAAGCGTGTGGAGACCATGGTTCCATTCCAAACTTCCCGCTGAGTTCAAGGCATTAGAAGAACCCGCATTGTACCAAAGATGCCGAAACCTCCACACTAAGTGCTCGCGCAGGGGAAGATATAGCGTGGACAGCACAGAGGGCGCGGCTAGTTCTCGCTACCGGAGCGGGGGTGTGTTTCTGTATTGCCGCGTTGGCATCATCGCTCGACCAGGATTGTGCAATCCCCGAGGCGCCACAAAAAGAGACAGCCGTCCCGTTCCCCCGCTGAGAAGACCTGCTTCCTCACCCACTGAATGTTCTTGTGAAACAGAAAAAGAAACCTAAGCGCGCCTTCCGGACGTTAGCGCGCAACAGGGCTTCCTACAGAAAAGGTTGTTGGGCAACACACCACACACAGGCACACGGGATCGCGTTTTCTACGACGCAGCTCTGGCCTGAACATCAACCCGGGAATCTTAAGTGTATAAAAAGAGAGAAAGAGAAACAAACAAAAAAAATAGAGAGAGAGAGAGAGATTGACGCCGTATATGAACCGCCACCCGCCGCGCTTCAAAGTGCTGCTGCCTTTACTTCCTTCCTTCCTTCTTTTCTTCCTTTCTTCCGAGCTCCGCTCTTCTACACTGACGACATCTACGACAGTTTGCATGTCTTCCTTCCTCATTGGAAATTTCTAAAGCAAGAAGGGATTCGTCTCTTCCCTCCACATCGCATGCATGGAATAGCGCTCTCGCCCCGGCGGTGGCCATTGTGTAGGAAGTTGTTGCAACGCCGAGAGCGCGGAATGGGACGAGCAAAGAGACCGGCACGGCCACCACTTCCTAACTGGTTGCGGACGTAAAACAAAGGAATGCCTTTCTTTCTTTAGAAAAAAAAAAGAAAAAAAAAACTCGTTCAGGGGGGAAGCCGGTATACTGAAGCCCTGCTGGCTGGGGATCGTAAACTACAGCTCGCGGCGCCTTCCTTTCTCATCTCTCCCCGCCTCTCTCGCAGTCTCCAGCTGACTGCGGTCTCTACCCCAGCGCCAGTCGTGAGCGCCAGTGGTGACGGCGGCATAGGCCCCAGCGATACATGGGCCCTGCATCGTAGGCCCTGCCATAGGCCTCGCGCCACACAGCTGAGCGAGCGAGAGGCCTGTTTTGAAAAGTTCCCCCGAATATAACCGTAAATTACTTTGCTCCCTCGTGTAGGCCAGCCCGCACTCTACGCGAGCCATCCTAAAGGGCCTTTCTAACCCCCTCTCTACCCTTTACTTGTTTCTTTTGCGCGCCGCGTTATCGGCTTTATAAAACCGGGCGGGGCCCACAAGCGGGCAGCGGCGGTGGGGAGAGAGTGAAAGAAAGTTATTGTTGGTCCATTTTCGGGGCCACCGCGAGAGGCGTGTATACCCTTAGCGCTTCTTCGCCACATGACGTAAGGGGTTCGGAATACGCGGAGAAGTAGGATGGAGTGCCGGGCCGTTGAAAAGGAACTTGCGTACCCGGTTTTCCCGCCCTCCTTTGCTTCTGTCATTACGGGCTTTCGCCCGCCTGGTGCCTGGACGCAAGAGGCATTGCGCAAAGTAAAAAAAATTTGAAAGCAAACTGGTTGTGATCTGGACGCAGCGCGAACTCATTTATTGTGCCTCTTGTCTTTTTTTTTTTAATTTTTTGCGAAGTTCTTTTACCGTTATATACCGATGTTTGGCTCCGGAGGAGAGCTTAGAGTGTTATGCGTTCTTCCTTATTTCCGATTATGCAACAGAGAAGGAAATATGTGTACAGTGATGTTGCTTCATCGCCAGCAAGAAAGCTGATGCACATACACACACACAAAAAAAAAATTATAAAAGCCAGTGGGTCAAGAAATGCGAAACGCTCGAGCGCTGCCTTTAGGACTCATGACGGGAGAAGAAGACAAAGTGTCTAGAAATACGTCTGACGTACCCAGTCAATTTATATTAAAGGTACTGCGGACGTCTTTGTAGCTCAGTGGCTAAAGTGACGTCCAACATACGTCCGTCCATCGGCCCGTCATGCTGCTTGCAACGCGCTCTTACCTGTAAAGCGTACTCAAGTTACACGCCAAGTTGCCGACTCTCGAGGAGCCGCAAAGGGAAGTTCGTCCACACTTAGATCTTCACCCTCCGCAAACGAAACATATCGACTACTTTAAGCCTGAGTAACGAGGCGAGCACCACACTTGCACCAAGTTGCATGCATTATACGTATTCGCTTGGTACCTGCGCTCCGAGAAAAAAGTCTCGAAGTCTGTACCCCCTCGATCGGCACGTAGATTAAGCAAGCTATCGGTAACATTTGTGCCGTCTACGATTATGCATTGACATCTGAAACGGCAACCCGCCACTGACAACAATACGCGTTTCGCCGTACAAAACACCCGTCCGTAACACGTGATAAGAATGTCATGCTAGCTCCTCTTTACCGGCAAATCGAGCGGACAGGTTGTTCAATTTGAAATTCTGCACCGCGTCCATGGAGAAAGGAACATCGAGCGACGATGACCATTGCAAGCCGGCGAACCAGCCGAGGTGAAGACGGGCTCTGCCTCAATGCGCGAAGGAGCAGCCGGAAAGCTAGAAGCGTGGACGATCCGCTTCCAGGTAAAGGTCAACTTTGTTTGGGAAAGTCTGTAGGTAACTGACTGCAAAATTGCTGCTAGTGTAGAAGACAACGGGCTCTGCCTCAATGCGTGGAGTAGCCGCCGGAAAGCTAGAAGCGTGGACGATCCGCTTCAAGGTAAAGATCAACTTTGTTTGGGAAAGTCTATAGGTAACTGACTGCAAAATTGCTGCTAGTGTAGAAGACGACAAGATACAGCGACAGAAGGCAACTGACGGGACAGCACGCTAGACTGCAACTGACGTTTACTGTACACGTGAAAGGAAAACACAAATTTGCATTAGCGCATGCTCTGTAAACTCCTGCATCTCCCCTCCCTGCCGCCAACCTTTCCTTTGTCGTTGAAACAACTCATTGTAAAAAAACACGCAAATATTCATTACACATTAACGCATGCACACGTGCCTTTTGACAAAGTAATCTCTCACTCTCTTTTTTTCGTGAGGGCAACTGGCGGGTGGCTCACGCACTTGTCCCCAGCCTTATCGAAACAAAAAGACTCAAAACTGTCCCTGTTAACCTGTCTGAAGAGCCGCTTCAGTACACGTGTGCGGGGAAAAAGTAGAACTCATTTTTATTCTTCATTTTTGCCTTATTTCTTCACTTTGCATTTGGAGCAATGTTAAATCAAAGGGCCGCCCACCATCAGAGCTGCGACTGATGGCCTGTGCTCCCGCAACTTTCGTTCAGGCAGCGGCCTGTTTGACCAGTACAGCACTTGCCGCAAGGCATTGCAATGAGATAAACACTCCTATATCATCATCATCATCAGCCTCACTATAACCACTGCAAGACGAAAGCCTCTCCCGTATTCCTTCAATTAACCCGGTCTTGTGCTAGCTGCATCCACTTGACCCCTGCGAACTTCTTAACCTCGTCCGCCCACCTATACCTTTCTGCTACTCCCTGCTACGCTTTCCCTCCTTTGGAATCCAGTTTGTTACCCTAAACGACTATCAGTTATCCTCTGTTCGCAATTCATCCCTGCCCATGCCCATTTCTTGTTC
Organism: Amblyomma maculatum; assembly: GCF_055883805.1. Taxonomy (NCBI): domain Eukaryota; kingdom Metazoa; phylum Arthropoda; class Arachnida; order Ixodida; family Ixodidae; genus Amblyomma; species Amblyomma maculatum. The sequence goes on from NC_139344.1 coordinate 334,879,411, forward strand.
TTGATGTCCACTAGAATGTCAGTAGCCTGAGTTATTTTTCTGACCCACTCTGCACGCTTCCCATCTCTTAACGTTACCCCTACCATTTTTAGTTCCACAGCCCTCTGCGTTGTCCTCAATTTCAGTAGAACCCTTTTCGTTAGCCTCCACGTTTCAGCCCCATAGATGAGTGCAGGTACGATGCAGCTATTGTAATCTTTCCTCTTGAGCGATACCGGTAAACTGCTAGTCATAATCTGCGAGCGCTTGCTAAATGCGCTTCATCCCAATCTTATTCTCCTTGTTATTTCGCTTTCATTGTCCGGATCTGCGGTTGATGCCTGTCCTAGGTAGACATATTCGCCTACTACTTTCAGTGCTTCGCTACCTAATGCAAACTGCTGTTCCTTCCCGAGGCTGTTGAACATTACCTTAGTCTTCTGCATATTTATTTTTAAGCCTACCTTCCTACTTTTCCTGTCTAGGTCATCAATCATTATTTGCAGTTCATCCCCCGAGTTACTTAGCAAGGCAATGTCATCAGCAAATCGCAAATTACAGAGATATTCTCCATCTATCCTTATTTCTAACTGCTCCTATTCCAAGTCTCTGAATACTTCCTCTAAGCAAGCTGTGAATAGTACTGGGGAAATTGTTTTCCTTGCCTAACACCTTTCTTTACAGGACTTTACTGTCTTTACTTACACGACGACGCGCTTCTCACAACGGTTCCTCAATTGTGTCTCCGGCGTTCCGGAAGAAAAGATGGCTTAGAACGCAACAGAACACCTCGGCCGCCATTATAATGAAAGAAATATATACATGGCCATAACCCTGCACTTTTAAAAACAAAAGTGCAGGTCCGACAGAGTGAAGGTATGGGGGGTGAACTTGGCACCCCCTTAGAAAAATGGAAGGGGGAGAAGCGCCCCCCCCCCCCTCCCCACTCCCACCTCTGCGCACGCCTATGGTGAGAACCATTAGCCATGCGGCACCTTCTTGACAGCTTTTTGTGGGGCTGAGAACGTAACACGAGTGTCGCACTATTCCGCGACCATTTTGAGAAGAGACAGGTTGTGCATGTAAGGCACGGACACCGGACGTCCCTGGGGGCCGTCACGGCTGCAGCCAGCTGTCCTGCATTCATGTCTGACCTATAGGCTCGTACCGACGGACGTGAGTACGGTATACAGAGGTTTCCAGAGCGTACGCTAATGCAAATCTGTGTTTAGCTTTTGCGTACACAATAAACGTCAGTTGGAAGTCTAGCGTGCGGTCCCGTCGGTTGCCATCTGTCGCTGTCCCTTGTATTCTTCCACGCTGGTTACAATTTTGCAGTCAGTTACTGAAACGCACCAGCTAGCCCAGCTGTCATTTTTGATCAGACTATGGGTAAGCTCCAGAATGCAGCTTTGTATTGCGAAAGTTCGCGTACTTGCTTGGAGATTAAACTATTGCGGGTTCGAGGTTAGTGCCAACAGAATGGCCGCCTCAGCCATCGCCACACGCGAGCAGAGATGAAGTGCGCAATAAAATTTGGCTGAAGCACATGTCTCGCCGCAAGGAAAGCCTCATCTTTCAATGAGCGCACGGACACGACAAAACATTATATTTCTCAAGTTTTCATGTAAACAGATGGGTCTAACTTTGTATTTCGCACACTTGAACGTCGTCTGTCTACAACCAATCGGGGAACGTGCATGGTGTCGGTCAAATATTTAGGGGAATCCCCCAAGATGGAGTATATTTTTAATAAGGGAGTAATTACTCATCAGAATCTTCATAGTTCAAGAAAAAAAATTAGTTGTGGTTTAGCTCTGGCTAACCCTGTTGAATTGCGAAAGCAACGGCGGAAGCTTCTTTTGCCTGCCATATTATTCCCCTGTCACGCCCTATCAGTGTAAGGTGCTACATTATTGGGGACACTTAAGCTCATCCTTTAAGGGTATGACGCGAGAGCTTAAGCTATCAGCCCACATATAAAGACACGCTTCAACCAAGCTGTATGGACGTCCTGCCCGTGGCATAGGAGTATACGTGAATTCAAATGTCATGGCAGGCTGATTTTTTTACGAGGTGACAGTAGCTACGCCTCTTCACGGCGTAGCCGCGGCCACCCGAGGCCTCGCTTTGGCTGTCGGAATATTGCTTTCGCAATAAAACTCGTCCTGATCCGGGGATCGTACCCGGTACCACCGCCTTTCCGGGGCAGTAGCTCTACTACCTGAGCTAATCAGGAGGATCAGCAGAACAGAAGGCAGGGAGGCAGGGAGAGAGCGAACTGGTCAATAACTCGAAGTAGGAACGGTGTTATAACGGCCCATGTCATGGCCGTTATACGAGAAGTCGAGAACTGCCAACTTGGCCGACACATCTGAAATATGGGAACCGAACCCATCCTGACTCTAGGATCCTGAGTCACAGGCACGTTCGTACGGCTGGGGAAAAGCGTGGCTTTATATGTATGTCGCTCCGGCCAACTTGAACAACATACATCACGATCCTCCTCGCGAGCATTTAATGGCAGTTGACATGGACGGGCATTAATTGGTAGGCCGTCATGTGACTCGGCATTTTACAAAGTAGCGTAGTGCAAGGTGAAGAGTTTGTATACAAACATTAGGCAGCCACTATATAAAGCATAACATGACTCAGCGCTTCAAAATCAACGTAAAGTTACGTGTAAAGCAGTCTTAACTGTCTGTCGAATTATTTCGTTCAGCAAGAGTTTTGTCACGTCCGGGAAGCGTCCTCAGCCTTGGGCTCCTGCAATGCTACCGTAATTGGATCAGTTCGTGCGCTCTGTGGTCTGTCGTTCTTACCTATCGCGGGAATGATCTCAGCCGACAGACGACCCGCCCACTAGGCGTGTGACATCACGGTGTGGCGTCCGTGGTGCGAGACCTTCTTTGGTCCCCATCGTTCGAGAAAAGCCGGCGTGACCTACTCATCTCATCCCGCGACAAGGCGAAACACACGAGTGCAGAATTCCCCGAGGGTCGTGTCGTGCAGTTGCAAACACGGCTGACCTCGCTTCGTTCTGACGGCTGGAATTGAGCGAGGCGAAAAATTTATCGCTCAGCTGAAAACAAGCGTGTGTCAAGCGGTGGCGAGAACAGCGTCGAAGTGACAGCGAACGAAAAGAAAAAGAATTAAACAGCCTCCCCCTCCGTCACCACGAATGAGTCCAGCGCAGCTCGGGCGACTCCGGTTCTTTCCGTTTCGTCACGCGCATATTTCACTCAAGCGGGCATCAGAGGGTCGGGCGAGCCGGAAGAATGCGCCACCCGAGCCCCTCGCGAAGCGGTGTCGCACCGCAAGACAGCAAACGAGCCAACGACAACAACCGGGTACCCCGGGCGGGACGGGGTGAGCGGGTTGCGAAAAGGGGAGCAACTGCCGCTGCTGCTTTCGCCGGCCGTCCAGCAGGAGCCGCATGGCCGAATGCTGGAAGAGGTCCAGAGATGGCACCACTTGCCGAGCGATTGCGGAGAGAGGCGCAGCTCGTCGCCGAAACGTCCGCTCCTTCGGCATCACCTCCACTTCCAGAGAGAGGCGCTGCTCGTCGCCGAAACGACCGTTCCTCGGCATCTCTTGCACGTCTCTCCACTGGGGTGGGTGGAAAGTCCACTCCCTCGGCATCGCATGCTTCTCTCTACACTGAGGTATAAACTGCCATGCGCGGCCGGACTTTGGCATTTGGTGGGCTGCAATGGTTTCAGCAATTAAACAGCTGCTGCATTTGCGTTAGTAAGAGTTTAGATAGAGTTTTACTTTAGAGTGGCATATTTACTACAGGAGCCATTTTTTGCCCTTCACAAGCGCTAGGGGGGCAGTGAGAACAGTCCCGTCATATGTTTGGAGCGAAAAGCGCAATTATTTTACGGAAACCAGAGCACAGAATGAAACTTGCTTTGGCTCTAGTCGATTGAGACTCGAGACGCGAATAACAGATGACTTCGTGATCGCCGTTTGGGGTGGCGAATATACCGCAACAATATGTACGTCATCGATCGCCGTTTGTTTGTGAATGCATGGTCAATGCATGACGACGATACTTGTATTTTTCTGGAGAGTGGGGAGGGAGGGGATGATGAAGAGAACTTCGAACCTGCAAAACCTTCTTTTTCAGTGATTACATCGGCAATTTCCCAAACAAAATTGTAGTCAACCGGACTTCCTGTATCATAGTGTATCATACCTTTATTTCTAATTTTAATCTACCCTCTTCTTTTCCCCGTCCCTCACCTCTGTGATTTCCTCTCAATGTCCCTCGCTTTTTCTGTTCGTCACACCAGTTCAAGTGCTTCAGTATTTTCGATAGCAAATACCGAGGCCGGCAAAACTCTTTACTTCATTTCTGTCATTATTCTTGAAATAAAGAACCACTTGCTACAACCGGATTCCAGTTTGTTCTGCGTCTGATCCTGTCCCAACTATTCTTTTAGACTCAGGTGCTTAGAGCTATTATTGTGGGTCATGCAGGTGAACTTGCTAGGAAATACTCGGAGGAGACCAGGTAGACTAGTATTTCAGTCTGCACGAAGTCTTTTGTAAAATGTCTGTCCTGAAAAACAAAGGACAGAGTAGTGTGTGGCAGTGAGGATTTCTCACGGAATGATTTTTTTTTTTTTGTTACTTGTCTCCAGTCCTCAGTGTCCATTTATCAGGTATGCATAATTAGTACGGGACGCATGAGACTTGCAGCAACGACAGTATGCATCTGGGTAGCACTATGTAAGGAATACCTTTACTTATAATGTTTTCGCTCCGTGTAGGCCAATAACTAAACGCTAATAGCTAAAGGAACGTCGGACAGACCAGGAACATTTTTTACCCGGGTACGTCGGCTTTGAAAGGCATTACAAAACTTTTTCAAAAGTTCTTTATCGCTTACGCAACATTGTGTTTCGATCCACTAGGCCAAATTCAAGTTGACGTGATTGCACATGTGCGAGTTGCGCGACAGACTCACAGCCTAAAATGAAGCGGCAATCGGCGTTCGGTGCGCATATCTCGACTCTTAGAATGTGCGACAAACTCACATTCTGCATGACAAACGCGCGATGTATTTTATTTGTGTAGCGGCTGGCACAAGTTGAACTGCAAAGTTATTTCTGGCTATTTCCGGGCAAACACATGAGGCCCATATTTTCTGTCGTGTGCCAAGTCCGGCGCCGTATCTCTGCTCGAGTGTGAGCGGAGGCCATTTGATAGGCTCACGCTAACTTCGAATCCACGGGTGTTTATGCTCCAAATACGCGAACATCAAAGAGCAAACAAATATGCTGGCAGGTCGCTTGCCTAGCCTTCCCCTATCTACCAAAACGACATCGGCGTCTGTCCGGAAGCCTCTAGCTTTCCCGTTGTTCATTCGCGCATTGCAGTGCAGCACGTCTTAGCCCTAGAGGGCTCGCCATTATTGCAGTCCGCTCGTATCAGTATGTAGGCCTCACATAGATTCGACATGCCTTTACTATATATAGCAGCAAGGTAGAATCTAAAAGAGTTAACGATGAACATCATGCTTGCTGTGTTTGCCGGTAAAGAAGGCCTAGCATAACTTTTCTTACGGATTATGTTGCTCTGCACCTTGATATACTTGATGACGTTGATGTGCCATCTGCAGGAGGTCTATCCCCATACGTATATGCGTTCGTTTCAGAGGTCGTTGCAGGATCGTAGACGGCGTCAATGTTAGCGATAGTTGCTGAAATTGCTAGCAGATGGAGGTGATCGGTTACGAGACATAAACTAAGCGCGAAGCGAGAGCGACTGCACGCGTCTGCTAGCCTGTACGTTGCGTCGCCTGCCGCCGTCGTTTTGACTTTCGTCCTGGACGAATATGGCAACCGGGAGTGATGACACTCATCTGCGCCATTCTGGGAATGTAGATATGGTAGCGTGTGCAAACGTCTCTTTGTACTGCCTCGAAAGTCGCAGACACTCAGCTCCACGTATACGAGCAGCAAGCAGAATGCGGGCTTACGTTAGACGCGACTCTGAGCCATGGGCCGGCAGCGACGTCCACCGTACGTTTAGGCAAATGGACTGCGTACATCGGACTTGTATGCATTTCGCAAGGCGGCGCCAACCGACTCCCGACGTGCGCTTCATCATATGACCAATTTGTCGGCTTGTGTGCAAGATGCTCGCTTTTATTTTTTTTTTTTTTTGCGCCACCACGAGGTTGGGATGATTGCAACATACTTTGTTGAATATTTTGAGGGTTACCTCTTCTCATCCCCAAAGTGACATTCAGGTCAAGCGGACTTCCTGCTGTTACTGGCTGCACAAAAATTAAGCGTTACGCTTGTAAGTAGTATGCCTCCAAGGAGTGGTAACTGCACGATTGTTTGAATAAAAACGAAGTGGGAATCCTTGGCGCAGAGGCATTAATCTCGAAGCGAAGGTGGCGAAGGTATCGCTGCAAGCAAAGGCAGACTGCTGGGAAAATTCTAGCAGGAAGTGTACCGGTATTCCAGTTTTGCGCAATGCATTTCTCGAAAATTATTCTTTGGAAAAATAAAAATGGAAGGTTATGGGTGAGGGACGGAAATGCGGTTTTCTCACGGAAAGTTCTTTTTTTTTTTTGTTCTTTTTTTTTTTCCAGGTAGGTCGAGATAAAAACATACTTAAGTAGTAGCGTGGTGCTTTCACCTGCGCGAAAAAAATATCTCACAGGATTCCACGCGTGGTGCGAGGATGAAAAGAAGATACAAGTAAACGAAATGGTTATAACTTCAGTGCCTGAGCTTGGATTCTGACACAAGAGAGTACAGTATACATCGGTACTTATCGGGCTCAACAACTTGTGCGAAGAGTGGCATGCAACAACTAAAAACAACCAAGCAGCATATTTACTTCGCTAGAAGCTATGCAAAACGTAAGGCAGCTTATTCTTGATTTCGCTAACGACATTTTACAGCAAAAGAAGAAAAAAAAAAACTGCCATCTTACACGCTATCGTGACTTCATAAGTAGCGCGCGCATGCGTATGCAGTTCGGGCAACATAATAGACATTCTCTATGGTTCTCTTGATCTTTTCGTCGACTATAACAATTTCGCAGTCGCCGTGCCCAGACCAAAAGCGCCGCGCTATTAACGGAGTTCTTAGTTTTGTCTATCTGACACCGGTTCGTGTCATAGCTGTGGTGTATAAGGTCTGCTGAATGCTTACCGCGTGTTCTTTGCATATGATTTCATCCTGCATCAAGATAGATAATGAATAAATCAACCAGCACCGACTCTAACGGCCGGTTTATCAGTCAAATAAACATCCCAACCTATAGGCAGCGTTCTTGTTCCAAGTATTTAGGTCTCCCCTCCGGACTTCTAATACATTGAAACCTACACCGCGTTCAACCGACAATACGCTGCGTCTTTTTTGCCTTCACCATAAAAACCCTTGGGAGTGCTTACTTTCTACGTTGTGCACAGGCACCATTGGTCAGCAGAATCACTCAGGAGAGCTCACTTAAGCTCACAATAAAAATCACTAGTGGTTCTACACTGCCGAACCTCAATATCGAGCGTTAGCTCTGAGTTACCCAGCAATGCGGGAAGACGCGAGGATTGCAACGTTGCGTTAATTGGTTAATAATAACAATTTTACACACGGTGCAGTATGATTTTAGTCCAAATCGGCCAAGGTCAAATTTGTGGGTTGTCCGGACCAAGTTTGGAGGTCACTATCTTGTTCAGCATAACAGACTTACGCTGGAATTGCATGCTGGTCCAAATGCACTGAGGTCAAATTTTGGGGACGGCCCGAGCCAAGTCTGGGGTTGGCCGAGACCTAATTGGCAGGTCACTATAGTGTTCGCCATATTCGAGTTAGGCTGGAGATCAATTTTAGTACAAATCGACGGAGGTAAAGTTTTGGGGGTGGCCCGGGCCAAATTTGGAACTCACCATCGTGTTCGCCATAGCAGTAGTAGCTGGACATCGATTTTGGTTCTAAATCGACCATGGGCCCAAGGCCAAACTTTGGTGGTGGCACATGCCAAATTTGGGAGTAGTCGAGGCCAAACTTGGAGCTCACCATCGTGTTTGCCATCAGTCGAATTAGGCTGGACATCGATTATGGTCCAGATCGGCCCCGGTCAAATTTGGGGGGAGGGGGGGGCCAGGCCAAATTTGAGGATGCCCCGGACTAAACTGGGAAGTTAGCATTATGTTTGAAATAGCCGATTGCTGGACATTGATATTGTTCACCCATGTCGACGAGCCCGGGGAGGCTCCCCAGCCACGACGAATGCGTACGGGTCTAGCGACTGCATTCCTTCTTTAGAGGTCAAATAGCAGCGTTATTTGACCTTCACGATTGGTAGCAGTAGAGCTAATGCTATAAAAAGTGATTTGAGTCTTGAGTCGTGACTCACATTCAGAATCAGGAGTGAGTTCAGACTCAGGTGCATATCATGATACTTGTCATGACTAAGTCCAGAGTTGCGTGTACTAACGACCTCCTTAGTCCGGAACCTGAGCTCGAGCCTCATATTATGAGTTGCGTTTTCGTGACTAGGGTGTGTACTTTTCTTGCTGCATTTGCTGACGGCGTAGGGGACAAATTATTTGTTGTCTTGACCAAGGACGCTTCAGGACGCGACGGCTTTTGGCGACGTCTCTGGGCGACCAGAATTGTGAGGAACGCCTTCCTGCGTGCACTCCCTGGTGTGTTTTGTGCATCTGGCACACAATGAGAGTTGGAACTGTTATACAGCATTAGGTGAGCGGAAGCCTAGCTAGTCAATCCATTTCTGGCTTTTTGTTTATGCCTACTGACAAACTATGATATTAAAATTTAATAGTATTTGATAACAAGGTCAAAATCACGCGGGGCGCTTTACACACATTGTGAAAAATGGTCAATCAAATCGCTGGCATTGAAGAAAAAAAATGTAGCCTTTTGCCTATAGGTATTTTACTTAGGATAAAGAAATCACCCATCTCAATGAGTCCATGTGTGTCTTGTGTCGGAACGAGTGAGTGAGTGCAGATGAGTCATCAATCGAGATGAGTGAGTGAGTCGAAATGAAGGAATGAACATTGACACGTAGTGAATCCGAAGTAAGTCGTGAGTCGAAACGTGTGGCTAACTTGGAATCAGTGATCTCGTGTGGGTTGCGAGTTCACGATTTTGGTGCGCACAAGCGTGAGTGAATAGGAGTTTGAGTGAGTGAAGAAACTTTTGTGGGCAGCCTGAGTGAGCACTGAGTGTTTTGTCGAAGTGTAATATATATGGCCCGGAGTGAGAAAACAAGAGAGCGGTGTAATTTTATTTGTAGTGACGCCGAATGCACAAGCCACCTTACAGTTAACGAAAGACGCGTATCGTGGCCGGAAAGAGCGAGAGCGAAAGAAAAAGAAAAAGCTTAATCGTATTCTCACGCATGCATCTGCACTCTTCACCAGAGAAATTTATGACGGGACACGTGACGTCTCCTCACAACACGGGCGCTGGTTACGAGAGGAGCTTGTGAACATTTTGATCTGCTCATCGAAGCAGAAGCCAATCAAAAGCAATTCTAACCACTTCATAACGCAGAAGTTTGAGACGGCTTTGGAAGATGCTCGGGGCGTGGACGACGCAGGCCGCCAAATGTGGACATATTGGCGTGGCGGTAAAGCTAGCTCGTGATGGACAGGAGCGGACAAAGAAATAGGAGGCTGCCGTAGGCCCCTTACAACGGGAGGAGCGAACCAGCACGGCTAATACCGTTGCGGCCGTCACCTCTTCAAAGGGCGCGAGATCGTCCCAAGGCCGGCTTTCTCGAAAAGCCCGTACTCTTGATACGCGTGCGCAGCCAAGTGCGGCGTGTGAGCGAGCATCACACAGAGCCAGGCCAAGGGAGGATGTCCGCCGCCGGCCGGATGATGGGCCGTCCGACACTTCACGGTTCGGCTACTCAGCTTCGTTGAAAGCGGGGAAGCCTTCAAGCGCGCCCTGCAATTCCACTCCGCGGTCATATCACTAGCCACGGCGAGTGAATGAGTCGGCCTACGGAATGAAAGTGTTCATAGGCTCTTCAAACATTCACGCGTCAGCAGCCATCCATGCGTGTGCCTTAATGTTTTGTGTCTATGACTTTCTATAGCGATGAGCGTCGTGAGAACCTCGTCGTTGCGCGTGCAGCCGTACTTGAATTTACCTCTAGACGTGGCTGCTGACTCTAGCCCTGCGTCGAACGGGGTATTGTGCACCTGGGGCTTTCTAGATGTTTGCTATGAAGACGACGATAAGTTAAGTTAAATAAGTTAAATTGGTTCACAGGAAGGGAAAGGCGCAGTAACTGTCACACTTGCTCTGTGGACACCCGAACCGCGCCGTAAGGGAAGGGAGGAAGGTGGGAATGAAAGTGGAAAGAGAGAAAGAGGAGCCGTAGTGGAGGGCTACGGAGTAATTTCGACCGCCTGGGGATCTTTAACGTGCGCTGACATCGCACAGCACACGACGCCTCTTCGTTTCGCCTCCATCGAAACGCAGCCGCCGAGGTCGGGTTCGAACCCGGGAACTCCGGCACAGTAGTCGGGCGTCTTACCACTGCACCACCCCGGCGGGGCAAGACACGATACCATGAATGCTTTGCTCTGCTTAGCTGCTACCTGAATAAGGTACAATGAAATGCCAGATTTCAGTGCATTCATTTTCGAAAGTTCCAAGAAAGCCTGCTGTGCAGCTTGAAGTTGAGCGGCACGATGGAAAAAAGGAGCCATCGAGTGCGGTTGGTAGTGGCAGTAGTAGACGACGCTTCGCCGTCACATTTTGGCTATGGAATTTACTGCCTAGAGCGAGATCGAGTGTTCGGTCAAGACCACTGTGGCCGCTTTTCAACGAGAGCCAAATGCAAAAACTATCGCGTACCGATGTTTCGGATCAGAACTCGGCGGGCGACTAAAAATGAATCCGGAGCTATGTCACAGTATGCGTCATAACCTCCCACTAGACTTTGGCAAGCTAAATATCGTTATAATCATCACCACTAGCATCATTATCATCATCATCATCATCATCAGACTATATAGGACAGAACTTAAAGAATACAGCAGCTGGTAAAAATGAATTCTGGCACTCAGGAGTCAGGGTGTTCAAGCTCCTTTGACGAACAACAGTGTCTGACTGCATTAAGCAATCCAGAAGCAACATAATTCTTACACTTATATTACTTTGTCTTCCAATAACCTTCTTGTTTAAGTAACAAAAATACATATAACAGCGGGTTGCATTCTTGACGTAAATGAATGGGTCATGAAAGTGGGCGAAGCTTCGCTGATTTGTGTCTGAGGATCAGAGGCTCTTCCTATCAACTTTCAATCACCCCTGGAACTGCGCCAGCTATAGTTACACGTACATGCCCCCTAAACCTTTCTCGTATAATTAAAAATAAACAGAAAAACAAGGCGAGACTTAACCTATGAGGTGCTCCTGCGAAAATAAATCGAAAGAAGATGCAGTTTATGCTGCGAAAGCCGCCTCCAAACGCAGGACGCTGAAACCGCAAGCTTTCCACCAGGAACCAGGTCCCACAATGTAAACATTTTTTTTTTTTTTGTCCGACCAAAAAAAGACCACAGCGTGAATGAAATCATGGCAGTGTTGCGGTGGCCGCCGAATGTCGGCTATACCATGCCACTAAGAGCAGAGGGTAATAAAAGCTAACACGCACTTTTCTATTGGAATAGGTAATACTTACGTAACTAGGAACTTTTTTAATTACGCACATTCTTATTAACATGCACTAATAAGATACCACTTTACGTGAAATACCACCAACATACATATATGAACTTCCGTTTGTACTCAAGCCGCGCATTGGCTGCCGACCGAAGGATCGCGGGTTCGAGTGCGAACTAAAATTTGTGGTAATTTTTTTCTACGTAAAACCAAGCTGTTTCACGTTAAGTTGCTTGCGACATGCGCCGACCTTAATTTCATATTGCAAGTGCTATTTCCAATAATATTTATTATGGGCATCCAGGAGTTACGTGCGGTCTCAACACTATATATAGGCCGACGCCGCCGACCGCCAACAAAAATAATAACCGCTCAGTACCAATCATCTGCATCTTCTCCCGCCGGCAAGATAGGCCTCTTTAGTTGTGCGTGCTTTTGTTTATCATGTATGTGGCAGTAAATCATCGTTCCGGACTGAGGACACGTAATTTACTATACGTATATATAGGTCTAATAAAAACATAAAATGTGTATTGCTGGCGACAATTACACGGTAAATCAAACCAGAGTTCACCTACAGTTTTTCTCACAATTCACAATATTGCCACAAACCATTTAAATCATTATTTGTTCTTTTTTCGACAGCCCCGGAAAGCGGCCTTACCAATCTGATTCTGGCACGCAGATTAATTCTGTTTGTTCATGTTCGATGTCACGAGACGCACCTTTATCAGTTTCCTTGTCGCGCAAGATTCGCCGAGATCTGTCTCCAAGGTTCCGGCCACTCGCGTATGTTTCTACAATGTTCCAGGTTGCTGGTAACAGTTTGCGGCTTTATCTAGATGTTTCTTAGCCGCCTTTAAATTGAGCGTCAACGTGTGCGGCAGGCATTCTTTGTTCGATGACCAGCGAACTCGTTTGCTGTCGCCGCCGCAGAATCACTTAGTTCTTTTGCGGGCGCAAGTCAGCCCCATAAAGAGTTTATTCCAGTGAATTTCAAGCCTCCTCATTTGTCGTCAACGACCTTGTCACCACTACATGGCAATATTGCCCATTGAGAGATCCAGTAACGCCTGAAAAAAAAAAAGAAAAAATACTGGGGACACTTCCTTTAAGGGTATGACGCGACAGCATAGGCTACCAGCCCGCATATAAAGCCCCGAGGACAGGTGACGAGGTTCCATAGTTCGACCGCCCTAAAATTGACAAATATATGAATCCTGATTGCAGGCAAAGAATGCGAAATCTGGTTGTACTAGCATTTGAATTACCGATGTAATCACCGAATAAAATTACCTATGCGTTCAGGCGTCTCCGCAGTGCACCGCTCCGGGCTGCGGCAGCAACAATGACGTCATGCATAGCGGCACTACGTTTCAAGCAAAGAAACGGTTGCCTGAAGGGAGAAAACGAACTCCACCAAATGTATAGCTCGAGAAGAGTTGCTTGGCAGCATCGGATGACGCAATTGAGACAGCGTATGGATGAAGCGAAGATAAATCTAAAACTTCGGCAACAGTGACGTCATTACGAATTTCCCTGCACTGTTCCGACGCAACGTAAAAGGAAGGGTCCTGTTAGGTTGATTCAGATATCCTCCTCCCATATAAAAGGAGAGACCCAATTCGGCAGACCCTGCCAAACGTGAAATCAGACAGCTACCTACGGCGGCCAGTAAGTGCGCTGCCATATCAGCTGCCAGCTACCGCATGCCAGTGTGATTTTTCGGGATTTTTCGTCACAACGCCAATGTCAAATTTTCGGTGATGGGACCTTTAAGGCGATTGCATTGGAAACACAAAGAAAATAATAGCGTAGGGCTAGCATAAGAGAGCCTCAAGTGCCACAATACGGTTGCCTACTAGAAAGAAAGTTTCCTGGTTGGCTGCGTGTGGCCACTTTTTATTTTTTTTTTCTTGCTCGAACAGCGATTCCCGATTTAACAGCCTACCGCGACTGTTTTTTGTTAAAACATACATGTGATGTGACGCATCGTGCGCTCTCTATAGTTCGTCCCGCGCTCTCGCTTTGCGCTGGAGACGTTTCCACTTGTGTCAGCGTATGCGTGCCAAGAAACGTATAGTACGCGGAAATTAACGGCCCCTTCACGCGGCTCCTGTGGCTGCAGTTGTTATTCTCAACGCCTCCTTCTGTTTTACCCGCGAGCTTCAGAAAGAGGAGGCCGCAACAATTGGCCCTGCTTCAAGTTCGCGCTCTTGCTCCTAGGAAGAGTGCTGCTCGTTCAATTTTAATGAGACGGGACCCGGGTGTGCTGCCCCCCTTTTTTTCTTCGCTTTTTTCCTCTTTGCTCAGAAAAACAAGATCTCGGGACAAGCAAGCAAACCGGGTTTTGTGAACCGAATGCAGCGCTTGCGTTCAAGACACGCGTCTGTACCTTGTGCAAGCCCCGGAAGAACGTCGAGAGAATGCGACCCGCGCTCTCCTTTGCCCTCTCCGATAAAGATTCAAAGCTGTGCGCCTTGTTCTCGTCTACTTTTCGTTTTTTTTTTATTTATAATGAGCCGCCATTTTGTGAAGGCGAATCTGAAGAACATCCTTCCTTAATTAGTCCTCTCTTATTTTTTTAAATTCCCTAACTTACACAAAGGCTTCCTGTTTTCTGGCGGTCTGATTCATATATGAGTTTAACTCACCGCATGGGCTCATTCTTGGTCGCATGGCTCCTGAAGTGACGTCGTTTAGCTGTAATGTCGTCAAACCTTCGCGGCTTTAAATCAGCGTGTATAGTTCGGCCTGTTCTGACGTAGATGCTGTCGTTTAATTTTGTTTCCTCCAAACCGCGCCACATTATTTCTTTTGTTCTTTAAATGCTTAGAAAAAAGCGATAAGTGCACTTTGGATAAGCTACGTAACGTGGTGTGGCGACTGTGAAGCCTCATACGGATAATAAGGAAACGCATACTTGACTGCTGGACCAACGATGGGCAAACCTATATTTCACGCGATTTTCGTTGAGCGCAGCTCGATTCACTAGATTGCTGATAATTATTTTTCTTGTCACCTGTGCTTCGTTGTCAGGTTAGTAATTTCCTTTCTATCTGAATCAGTACGTCGTAAACAGGTTTCTCGAAATGATGACTACAAATATATGCAACACAATAAATATTCTATGGACTGCATATTAGTTGTGCATCTTCGCTTCATCCTGAAAATTGTGCCTGCGTTTATTACGGTAGTATAAGTTTTCTGCCAGAAGCGGTAACGGAAATGTCATTCTTCTCCACCGTGTGATGAACGGAAGGATAATCGGATTCATCTGTTTGATGATACAGTGGTGGCTCAGCTGCGTTTGATTGCGGGTCATATTGTTACGATGCGGCAAGCCGATGAAAAAAGGAGACAGAACATGGCCGAGATATTAAATGATGTTTTTATCAAAGATGGCGGACCTAGCGCGAGCACGCCTGCCCACGCCAGTGCCCGCTTCTTCTTCATAGCTTGCAACAACATATACCTGGAAACGAATATAACATCTGCTCATTTTCAGACGAATTATATGTTTCCCAATGACTGCGTTGCGCCTTTTTCTATACAGTGTGTCTATCCTGAAAACGGCAGAGCATCAGACAGTCGGACGCTGGTTTTCCTTAGAAAACACGTGATTTCGAATCCGGACAGCATCGGGGGTTCGATACTATATTAACCGGAGGTTTTATGTTTAGGATAGTCTACCTATCCTTGTCTATCATGAGTGGCTGCAGCGGAGCGGAGTGGCAGCAGAGGATAGCATATTCCTTAGTCCATCTCCGTGCACAATAGACAGTCGTAGTTGGCAGACACGTGCAAGGGAATTATCCGTTTCGTTAGATAAGAGCTATGCTCGCGGACTTTAGTGAAGGACTTTAGGACTACTCCTTTCTGAGACGACTCAGCTGTATCCAGCTAATATACGTAGGTGTAACATTAAAAGAGATATAGGAACGGCGGCAGGAGCGAACGCGAGTTGAGGATACCTTAGCAGAAAGAAAGAAGGACAATTGGACAGGCTAGGCAATGCGCTAAAGTGGCAGCACGAAGGGGATGGTGAGCGAGAGGAAGGCTACCGAGAAGACGAAAGTGAGAGCAGCCGAGAGTATACGCTGGGATGCGACGCAGTCCAGAAATTTGCTGCCACAAATGACCGCGGCATGGTCAAAAAATATATATATAGTTGTCACTACAAGAGGCCTTCCTGCCCTGGACTAAACCTCTTGCGACCTCACGACAATGGTCGTGGTGGTCACGATGGCGACGGGAATGACGTTACTCAAAAAGATTGCAGAACTACTAGAAAAACCACTGAAAACGGTCCTCGTGCAGCTTCCTCAAGCGGCCACGCAAACTTTGCGGCTTATTCTCGACTCGGAAGTTTCGCTTCGCTTCAAGCATGCATGGGAGCCGGACCGCTTTTACGGTGTCGCAAGGACGCGGTCGCAATCATCTAGCACAAAAGGTCGCCTCAGACGACGACGCATTCGGGCATGAATCACCGGCGGCAGTTCTCGCGAGGCGATCACACCATACCTTTGCCGTGCACCTGTCCTTTTTCATGAATATTTTCTTCTCATAATTCTTCTGACGAAACGGGCCGGCTGAGCTTGAGGCACGGAAAGGATACAGTTGTTGGCGTTGTTGCGTCACGCACGTAACGACCCTCCTAGGCACGTGTGTTCCCCGTTCACTTTCTTTCTACCGTATCTCTAGGTTATTTATGTGTGTAGGCATATACGGATGCCCAGCGAGGGAAGCAAGGCGGCTTCTTCGCCGGTGCCCGTAATGAGCTGCGCGCGTTCGTTCAATTTTTAGACGCGGCACGTATGGCCTATACATACGCGATAATGGTCAGTTACAGGTACGTTCGGGCTGTTTTTATGATGAGCTCAACAAAGGGATTTCACCTTCTTTCTTTCTTTCTTTCTTTCTTTCTTTCTTTCTTTCTTTCTTTCTTTCTTTCTTTCTTTCTTTCTTTCTTTCTTTCTTTCTTTCTTTCTTTCTTTCTACCGTATGCTCAGAAGGAGACACTTTCGTAGTTCGAAGCACCCACTGGTGGATGCAGCACCGGGGACCTGCCGAATCCTGTGTTACTGTTACACGAGGAGCTCTATAGGGCGAGCTCCGTATACACAGCGACTGTCGCCGTAAAAGTTGCGGTGAAATGGCATTCAAAGACGAAGTGGGGAATGAAGTTAAGAAGTGCTTGGGACTGGGCTATGATGGAGCATCTTCTCATAAAGGCTGCGCTGCTTAGTTGCGCTTAACCTCAGCGTTTGTCTAATTTCCTTTGTCCGTGTCCAACTAAGCAGCGCAGCCTTTATGAGAAGAAGTGGGAAAGCCAGCCTCCCTACAAAAGTACAAACATCCCCTCCATCCCCACCCCCCCTCCCCACAACTAGTTGCCTGCCCACCTACCACCTCCGACCCAGGCTCCGCCCACATTCACTTTCTGGAAAAATTCTGTCCAGTGTGTGAGCCATTTGTTCAGGAGCAAGAGCACGCATAGAGGAAAAACAAACTAATCATCAAGGGTAATTCCAAATCCTCCCGCAGAATTGTCGCATCAGATGTCTGATCGTGCCGTATCTCTTGCTTCTCTTTCAATCATTCTTTATTTACGTACAGTGCATCTTCCTTTTTTGATATATATATATATATATATATATATATATATATATATATATATATATATATATATATATATATATATATATATATATATATATATATATATATATATATATATATTGATATATTGTATTCAGGTAGGTACTGCCGCTATATACGTTCTCCTACACTGCTATCCCAAAGCCGTACAGACGCTGGCAGGCGGTAGAAGCTCCCGCGGCGTGCTAGACCCACAGCCGCCCAGCGTCCATTTCCGCATCGAAGCCGTGATTATTATCGGAGACAGCCGTGCGGCGGCAAGGATGGAAGATCATGCCTGGCCGTGCAGGGACGCGGGCAATCCCAGGGCTGCCCTACGGGCATCGTCTGTATGCGAAGGAGCCGTCCGATTTTCCCAGCGCGTTCATTTCACCTGCGCGCACTACGCGTGCATTGCACGTATGGGCGCTGTTGCAACTAATGCGGAACCTCTTGTCTAAACAGATTTGCTGCCGCCATCTCTCCTTATACCGTCCGCCGGAGACGAGCAGGCCTTGGAGCGGCCTTATTGGGTTCTTTTCTCCTTTTATTGTTTCCTAATGTTACACGAGCAGCGGCGGCAATCAAGTATAGGGTTTCCAAGCCTAACGTCTCACCCCTCTCTCTATCTCCATCCGGCATCCACCACCTCCTCTCTCGGCGGCCATCGTCAATACGTGCCCGGCTTGGTAGTGCCCCGATCGGGCAATCTGCAAGAGTCTCACGTCGACCCCGACAGAAGTGGATCCCAAGCTCGGCTTCCTGGCGCCTGTTGCGGTCCGGCCAATATTCCGTGTTTATTGCAGTAGAAGGGGAAGGTTTACTTTCTTTCCATTTCTTGTTTTTTCGTGTCTCATGGTATATCGTTTCGATGCCAAGGGTTAACTGATAGTAATGACTCACTAACCTAAACGCTATAGCACGATAAAAAAGATTCTTCGTTGAATTTTTTTTAGTTGTCATTGGCGGAAATAATCTCGGCTTGGCAAGGCCGACAACACGCTCCAGTCCTTCGGAGATGAAAAAAAAAAAAAAATCAAGGAAATCCAATAAGAGTCTAGAACTTGGTCGATATTCCAGTGCCTTTAAATTCGAACGAATGAACCCGCTGAGATCTCAGTCATTAAACTTTTCCATATCCCCGCGGACATCTAACTTAAAAGCAACCAGTTAAACGGTAGTAAATGCGGTATAGGTAAGTGAACATCCAAGACAAATGTATAGGCCTCAAGAAGCCGTCGTTCAACAGTATTCATCGTGCGTCGGTTGCTGCTTTCCTGCTCCCAAACCAAATGCTAATGCAAATGCGGCCATAAGGAAGCAAACTGAATCGCCGCGTTTCTTTCGCAAGCACTGCTATACTTCACGCCGTTACCTTCAAGTGCAGGAGGCCACCGACAGTTACGTGCGGACATTATGTAATACCTCTTTTGGGAATTACGTACACATATATGGCTCCTCGTTGGCGGGAAATACAAGTGGAGCAAGAACCTCTTTTAGTTTCTTAGTTACTGTGATTTGGCTTGCGAGCACGAAGAAAAGATATAAATTTTTGAAAATAATAAAGCGAAAATCTAGAAGTGCATGCACCGTAAGCCCAATAAGGAAATGCAATAACCCCTGGCATTTGCAGAACTGCGCGTTAAGTACGTGCCTAAATCCACAACTTGGCTAGCTTACTAGACGAAACTAATTTCGAGTGTTAAAATACTCAAAAATTTTTCGGTTTATCGCGTGTCGTAGCAATGATCAAACTTGATTTTGCACTTCTTGCTTGGAATGAGATATTAGCTTATGAAACTTAGGAAGTAATGTTCTGTTAGCCAGTTAATGCTAGAAATTTTAATTTCTAAAATTTTGGCTGCATCTGTTGAGAAGTTGCAGATTTGTAATAACAATGCTTCAATAACGATACGCAGGTATTTTAAGATTTTATAACTGTAGGCAATTTCAGAACTGGACGGGGGGTGGGGGTGAGGTCAGATTCCTGGTCCTAATAGTAATTCTGTCTCAACTTGTTCTTTTATGTGCGATTAGTTCATTCTAAAATCGGGCTGTTTTTTAAATATTCAGTAACGCGCATTAGTTAGCCTATCTGCTTGTTGCTATAGGCGCCGTCTTTAAAGCCGCGTGTTGTAAACACTTAAGTTGTATTGTTGTTACATTTTGCATATACATATGCATTCACAAACCAGGGGAAAAATTAAAACCTATAGCATAAGGAGCCTTCCTTCTAAAAAGAGTCTCAGGCAGTAAAAGAACTTCCTGCAAAATCGTTGTTATCTAGATGATAGTCTAGATAGTAGTCGAGATGGTATTGAGTTATCCCTCCTGTGCGCCACAAATCCATCTTTCCCCGGCAAACTTCCTCACTTCATTTTTTCCCACCGTCATTCCTGTTGCCCCTCATGAGGCCATCGCTTGCATCATATATTCAACGCAATAAATTCTAACTGCCCCGCTACTCCATTTTTCCCTCTTGATTCTATGACTATCATTTTAGGAGTTTACCTTTCACCTATAATTTAGGAGTTTATCATTTGGGAGTATTTGGGGCTTACCTTCAGTCGGACTTGACCTGGAACTATCACATTAACTCTAGCAGCTGCTAACCATTCACTTCGCCTCTAACCTTCGACACGTACCGGCGTCCGTGCGTAAACTTGCTTATATTAGATTAATTTGACCCAAAATGGAGTACGTTTGCTGCTCGTTTCATTTTTTCAGACTACTCACGTTTTCTAGCGTCACCAAGTTAAAAGCTCGTGCTGGACTTGAAAACCTTTCCCATCGTCGCAAACTAGCTCACTTAACTTTTTTCCACAAAATTTTTCATCATCCGTTGCTTCACGACGATTTCTTCCACTCACCCTCAGCAGTTTTTCTCCGCTGTAACCTCATTTCAAGATCTAACGCATCACAGGCCAGGCCACACTTCAAGTTTCGCCAAATCATCCATACCCAAAATCAATTCGAACCGGCTGCCTTCCACAATTGTAACTGAAACGAATGCGACATCATTTCAAGAACATTTAAAAATGAAAGCGATGTGTAGTTTTCTTTTAGTTCCCTTCTACTTTCCGTTATGGGTTTGAGTTTTGTTTTTTTTAGTCTGGTTTATTACGTTGCTGTCATTACGTTCATTTTGCGTTTTGTATGTTCCGCCACATTTTGATACTTGTTGACTATTCAGTCATTACGTGTTTCTTGTTTTGATTTTTGTTCAGTCCTTCGGATATTTCTTCTTGTATCTTCATGTTTCACTTTTTAACACACTCTATGTAATATCATCATGACGAGGGTCTTTAGAATTTTCTTGAAATAAATAAATAAATAAATAAATAAATAAATAAATAAATAAATAAATAAATAACCTCTAGTTTGCTGCCTTTCCCGCCTTCTCCTTCTCTTCATTTTCATCGTGATCCTTTCAATTTCCTTTCCTATTGGAGCCTGTACAGTTTCCACAATAATTTCAGAACTTTTCATAAGTCTTAATATTACGGCCCCGTAAGTAAAGATGCTTGCAGAAGATTGGCAGGATATCCCCCAGCAGAATGGCACGTCCTGCAAGTTGTAGACAGGAAATCAAGACCCCTGGACTCCGCATCTTTAATGAGCCTCAGATCCGATCCCTATATTTCTCTGTAAGAGCGCAGAGCTTTACCTATAGCTTCTGCATATCAGCTATGGCCTTGGTCGAAAAAGAAGAAGGCAGAGACTGGCGCCTCTGTTAGGCGCCTGCCACGCACTGCATGCACTGGGGCGCCTTATTACGAAGCAATTCTCTCCCTCTTCCTCTTACGACCTTCGCCTCAGTGATTTCGCGAGCCAAGGAATAAAAGTAAAAGACACTGCCGCACAGAGCCGACTCTATACAGGTGCGTGCGGGAATGCGCATATCGCGACGACAAGGGAGGACGACACGCCATGAACCGCTATACACGCATATAGTTCTTGCTTCAAAAGGAGGCCGGAGCGATGCTCGTTTTTCAAGGCAACCTGTCGAAACGTTCCGTCTTTTCTTTTTCACTCTCTGTCCGTTTTCATATTTGTCGCAGCAGCGCACGTCCTGTGTGTGTGTGTGTGTGTGTGTGTGCCGAGCGGTACGCGGTTACGCAAGGATGGGCTATTCCAGTCCCTCTTGATGTGACCGCATCAGCTGCCCATCAAACCTGAACAACTGTGGGCGGAAATTCTCCCCTAGCACGCTCTCCGCACTCGGGGCTTGCACGTATACGTCGCTTTTTCCTGTGCCGTATCCTCTTTGATGCTGACCTCTGCATGGTAGCCTCCAGAGAAGTGAAAAACAAAAACTATATTTGTTATTATTATTATTATTTTTTTTTTTTAAGTGAGGGCCTGAGCAAAAGAGTCTGTGACGCTAAGAACAAGAAATAAGAAACGTTAAGACACGTCGGACGTCGGAGACATCACATGCCTGAGTACCTCTTTATACTGAGGCTTACATTGAGTAGTTATAGAGGGCCACGCAGACATCAGTCCACCGCCTCGCAACTAACACTTCATTAACCCCGTCATTGAGGCAAAAATTATTCAACAAAGACCCAGACGAAGGGATGTACCGTCACTGCCGAAGTCCCGCGACCACTGCTCATATTGTATGGGACTGTCAAGAGTATTCTGACATTCGATAGTCAGAACTCTCGCCGAAATTCCAATTGCCTTCCACCCTGGTTGCTACATCGACTGGGTCCTTCCGCTGTCTCTCGACAACGCGGCCGCCGCTATGCTCTGGGCAAAGCTCGGAGAGTCTGCTGACTTCGGCTCGAGAGCCAAGCTTTATGGCAGATTTCAAAGACAATCAAATCGAAAGCCGTGACTTTGGTGGGGACAGATACCCACACAGATGCCAGAAGCAAAATTGCATGGCTCTGGGCTGTTAATAAACGTGTTTAAATCACTAAAGCAAACTTGTTGGTGGGCTTCTTATCCCGTCTATAAAGAAAACTAACTTATTCGTGCCTGGACGAAAAACAAGAGTGAGCGAGTCGAGCGCAGGAAAAAAAAAAGAAGAAGGAGAAAAAGGTAAAGTTGTTTGGTGTGAGCACAGGCACACTTCGGAACCGTACTCCCACTTGCAGCCATTTTCAAAGTTGGAGAAGTCAAGCAGGTACTGTGGTTTTGTAACATCATTGGAAATCTTATTAAAATAGCTGCTTTCACCTTCAACAGATACTGAAACAATTGTGATTCGTAACAAATTAACAATAAGTAGCAGCGAAGCTCGGAAGCCAACCCTTTGTGGTCCGCTGACAAGGACTCTACTTACCTAAAGAAATCGTTCATTAATAAAAGTGAATATATTTTAGCTAGCATATGTTAACCTCTTCCGTGGTGCACCGTGCAGGGGCCTGACGATGGGGAAATAATTGGAAAACAGAAGTGGGCAAACAAACACAATCGTGAAATACGGCGCAGGGGTAGCTGCGCCTAATTATGTAACACTGGCAGGTGGCGAACAACAACATTGAATTTATATTTACACGCAGCGATTGCATATTCACGGCTGATATATAGGTGCACTTGATGCTTCAAGCGTCACATGTGACGCACCCGACGCTACCACAAGCACAAACCAAGCCATTGACACAAAGGCAACAACAAGTAAGAAATCCCACACCTTTCAGACAT
This sequence comes from Amblyomma maculatum, assembly GCF_055883805.1. NCBI lineage: Eukaryota > Metazoa > Arthropoda > Arachnida > Ixodida > Ixodidae > Amblyomma > Amblyomma maculatum. Next base: position 334,902,363 of record NC_139344.1, read on the forward strand.
GCTACAAACTCCTCTTAAGCCATTACTCTGAGGGTAGCCAGCCCTACTCGCAAGTAGCATTTGGGAAACAAGAATATTTAAAATCTTCCTAGAAGGCCACGGTTATGAAGATCGGAAAACTAAATGTTCAGTACGTGACAATGGTGGAAGCTCAGGAAAACGGGTGTGATAAGCACTTCTGCGCCAAATACGTTGGGATAGCACACATACATTGAACATACAACTTGATGCATGCCGACAAGGGCGAGGTCCTCAGCAAATAAGGTTATGTATGACTCGCTTAAAGCAAAGGATCTCTATTGAGCACGCCATGCGGAGATCCAGCGCCTCAGCGGCAGAGTGCTTCTCCGCACGACTCCGCGCAAGCCGACCTAACCGCCGGCAGTGCACCTTCGGGCTCCATCAGTTCGGTGAAAACCGCGCGTCTGTTCTTAGCTTAAGAGGTGGCTTCTTTGGCTGTACAGTGCACGCTGCCGTTCGCACGCAGCTGCTCGTAGTACTGTCTATTCTTTTTATATTTTGTTTATTATTTTTTTTTTCGTTCCTCCGCTCCTCTTGCAAGCTGTGCTTGCAAACGGCCAGGTTCTCCATCTTGCGCATCTTCATGCCGGCAAGAAGATGATGAGGGAGGGCGATCGCTAGGAATGCGAGGGGAAGGGAGACGCAGTGCACGCAGCGATCTTATCCGCTGTGCAGCGCGTTCCAGGTTGCCGCCAAGCAGTGTAAAAAAAAAAAGAACAAAATCAGTAAAATAAATGAAAAGACGTGCCGGCGGTACTAAGATGGAAAGCGACCAGCCGCTGAACGGAGCGAACCAGCGTTAAGAAAGGAAGGGAATCAAGATGAGAAGAAAAAGAGACGCACTGCTTGCCTCAGCAGCGGCACACACACACGCGGCGAAACTTGTTTTTCCGGCTGCCGCGGCCCATCCCGCGGCATCGCGCTCTCTCTCATCGCAGCGGCAGCAGCGTCGCGCTGACCTTGGCCTTGACAGCGAAGCGACGGCGCCATTTTTGGGCTAGTGGGCCTCGTCGACCGACGGCACGGCCTCCGTCGAAAAAAAAAAAATCTGTTTCGGGGTCCGCCTGCTGCTGGCGCGTTTCCGCCGCCCTCTCTTTCCTCTCTCCTCCTCACTGCGTTCTCTCTCGTCGGCATCGTTTCACCGCCGCTGGAGGACACGTGACCGGCGAAAGGGTTGCACGCTGGCAGCCGTCGCTGCTCGTCCGTGCGAAGAGTGGCTCGGCAGCTGCAGCCGGCCCCTCTCTTTGACTTCTTTGCATATTTCTTCTCTTTTTTTTCTTTTGAGCTCTGGCCCTGAAGGGTAGCAGCAGCGAACAGCCGGTTGCGAGCCACCGCGTCAGGCGGTGAAAGTTGCAGTGTCGTGTTTTCCGCTTCGCAAGCCGTGCCCCATCACCATGGTTGAGTTAAGCCGCGGCCGCTCGATCTGCGCTGTACCAGGAGAGGACAAGACACGCTGGACGTGAATCTGTGTCCTTCAACCACGAGAGATTGAAGGAACGCACTTGAGAAAAAAAAAAAAAAAATGATACACATTGTTCCACCGAGTTGCACTTCATAAACGAACTGAAGGCGCGTTGACCTCTCGCAAGCGCGATATTTGTGCAGCTACGATATGTGAATCGACATACCGGCGTAAGAAAACTTTACTGTGCGGTTATGTTTTTAACGCAATAGCTTGAAAGGTCCCTTTGCGCAGAAAATCGGGTGTTGTCGGCATTGCGAGTCAAAAAATCACAAGCGTTCAACGCAGCTGAACCAAATATTGAGCGAAAGCATTAGCTGCGGGTGACCTAGCGTTCTTCTCTTTTTCTTACTCCTCAGCCCACATATAAAGCCCCGCTTTAACCAACCCATATGAGCGTGCCTCAGTGACCTATAGGGGTAACGTGAATGGCAGGGTCCTAGCAGGCTGATTCTGACATAACCGTCCCATGTGAAACGAGAGACCCAAGTTGGCAGCTCCTGCCAGCCCGTGTGTCACGTGGGGTGTGACGCCACAGCGTCGGGTAAGACGTAACTGCTGCCGGGTCACGCGAAGGCTTGAAAGTGCGAGTAGTATTGCTTTCGCAATAAAATTCTGACTGGCAGACCGGGCACTGATTAGACGCACGTCACTAGACCTCATGGAATGGTAGACGCTGCCAACTCGGGCACCTCGTATGAGGTGTGAATCGAACCTTCTTGGCCGAAGAGTACGGGACGATGGTGCGTCCGTACGGCTTGGTTAAAAAGAGGCTTTAATCGTCTTTCATATATTTTGGGTGACTTGTGACTGCAAGCCAAAGAATATAGGCGACACAGGCAAGGTAATAGAGACATAGATTAAGAAATTAATGATTAATTAGATAGAAATTGCATTCACGCGAACGAAGATCCACAAGAGAACCCGGCAGACAGTAGATATTGTCGATATTGTCATATTACGCTATCGCTTCACAGCCTAAGAGACAGAGCCTGACTACCAGCCGAAACCTTGCAAAAGTACAAGTTAAGCTTGGAGATCGCCGGATAGTAAATAGGTCATTCGCATCTGACACCTGGACGCCGTTCACCTGGTTCGTATGCAGTAGAACGTTGAGCTAGTTGGTCTTCAGCATCGTCCTCGCGCGCGTGTGTGTGTGCGTGCGTGTGTGCGTGCGTGCGTGCGTGCGTGCGTGCGTGCGTGCGTGCGTGCGTGCGTGTGTGTGTGTGTGTGTGTGTGTGTGTGTGTGTGTGTGTGTGTGTGTGTGTGTGTGTGTGTGTGTGTGTGTGTGTGTGTGTGTGTGTGTGTGTGTGTGTGTGTGTGTGTGTGTGTGTGTGTGTGTGTGTGTGTGTGTGTGTGTGTGTGTGTGTGTGTGTGTGTGTGTGTGTGTGTGTGTGTGTGTGTGTGTGTGTGTGTGTGTGTGTGTGTGTGTGTGTGTGTGTGTGTGTGTGTGTGTGTGTGTGTGTGTGTGTGTGTGTGTGTGTGTGTGTGTGTGTGTGTGTGTGTGTGTGTGTGTGTGTGTGTGTGTGTGTGTGTGTGTGTGTGTGTGTGTGTGTGTGTGTGTGTGTGTGTGTGTGTGTGTGTGTGTGTGTGTGTGTGTGTGTGTGTGTGTGTGTGTGTGTGTGTGTGTGTGTGTGTGTGTGTGTGTGTGTGTGGTCTATTCAGGTGCGTGTTTCATCATACCTGGTTCGCATTTACCAAATTTTCTATGCGGCTCCCCACGCCGCCCTGAAGACAACCGTCCGTTACTTCTGAAGCTAATGGAGCAAATTATGTTCACAGAAGGATCCTCTTTGGCATTTAGGGTCACGGTCCCGAACGTGCTCTAAGACGGCGTTAGATTTTAAAAAGTGTAGCCGGCGTGGAAGGCGTATCGCCTTCTGGAGCACTTACGAGCAGCCACGCTCCTCAAAGGCGATTAATTAGATTTCAGTATTTTTTGCACTCCACAGAAAGGCAGCGGAGCTCAGATGTCACGTGTATCTGTATACTGTGAATCATGGTTGTGGGACGTAGCGTTCGGATGTATTTTGGTCGCTGTTGTTGGTGAGTTGGCGCCTGCCGTCTTTAAGGGGAGGAGCTGAAAGACTGGTATGTAATACACGCGGGGCTCGGGAGTAAATAATATCGTGGGCAACGGCGTGCCACTATTCCGTTCAACTTTAAAGAAAGCTTTCCGATTGGCTCTAGTAAGGGCATTTACGATTGGCTACTAAAACGGTTCCCAGAGGTCTGGGCAAACTGATGTAAAGGGAGATTGTCTTGCCTAAAGTGTAGGCTTGAACAGAGGCTTTTGGTGTAGAGTCGAAGGACGCTACGCATAGTGCGAGCTGAGTCAGAGCAGGACAGGAAGGCGAACTCTGGACTGACTTTTCCGATCGTTCTGAATGGTTGCGACTGACTTGGTCGCAGTGCAACAAGTTGTAACTAGTTGTAAATGAAGTCAGCAGTACAACTTGTGTCAAAAAAGGAAGTCCATTTTTGTCATCCTGCTGCAACGTAAGTGCCGCATCCAAACAGACCACATATGTACCGAGGACCGACATTGCGAAACTGCATTACAACTTCCTGAAAAGTGTTGCTGTAGATGTTAAAGGACGCTTGGCAGTTAAACCAATCAGAAAGCTGCACTCGATGCCAAGTGCGATTAAGCTTCTCAAGGTTAAGCACGTTTCCACCCAAACATTTTGGTATGGTATGCTGAGTTATACTGTGCTGTCCTGTGGTACGTACGTGTGGGTTGTGTTGTGTGCTATAGAGTAGTGCTGTGCAGTGTGGTGTGGTGCAATATAGTGTAAGCAGAGCGGTGTGGTGTGACGTGGCATGGCGTGGCTTCGTGTAATTTCGTGTGTGGTGTGGTGAGTGGTGTGGTGTGGTGTGGTGTGGTGTGGTGTGGTGTGGTGTGGTGTGGTGTGGTGTGGTGTGGTGTGGTGTGGTGTGGTGTGGTGTGGTGTGGTGTGGTGTGTGTGTGGTGTGGTGTGGTGTGGTGTGGTGTGGTGTGGTGTGGTGTGGTGTGGTGTGGTGTGGTGTGGTGTGGTGTGGTGTGGTGTGGTGTGGTGTGGTGTGGTGTGGTGTGGTGTGGTGTGGTGTGGTGTGGTGTGGTGTGGTGTGGTGTGGTGTGGCGTGGCGTGGCGTGGTGTGGTGTGGTATCGTATGGCATGATATATGAAGTTTTGCCTAGATGAAGCTGCACTTGACCTTTGAGAGAGACTTCATGAAGGGGCTTTGGGTAATTTTAGAACTGTCTGTAGACCGCATGCAAGGACAGCGGCCCCAAACAGACCGTCACTGCACGAGCAAAACCTGATCATTTCAAGTCTGCAAACTACATACTGTTTCACTGTTTACTGGCTCCAAAGTGAAACCTCTAGGTGCCCCAAGATGACCAAGCAACGAACTATCAAAGCACCTCATACGTAAAAACACTTCCGAAAGTATACGATTTGATTGTACAGTGCCATTACTCATCCATGCATGCAAGACCTGAACTTCCGAGGCCAACGAAATGGGTCTAAATTGAGTGTCCAAGTGGGCACAGAGCTGTTGAACTAAAAGCGACAACTGAAAATAGAATTATGTGAAGAGAGCAGATAGGATTTGTGAAGACACTCGCGTTAGTGATATCGGGAAGCAGCCTTTGATCGAATATACTTAATGCGCAGATAATAGAACACATGTGCGGGTCAGAGACTGCGTATTTGAAAATAAGCAGTTAGGGTCTTCGTCTTGTAATGGACGTAACCTGCCCATAATAAGGATTACGGACGCTTCGCTGTTGATTCAGGTCTAAGTCTTTTCCAGTTATGATGCATAGCACGGCGCTTGCAACAGTGAATGTGCCCACCAATCGCAGCTTGCTCTATTGCGCAAGCATTTTCAAATAATGGGCTCCCGGTTTGCTGAAAACGTCTGCATTCTCGTTACCTTTAGTGCCAACACCTTCGGAAATAGAGAGCACAGTTCTCAATACCATCAGGAAAACTGGACAAGAAGCTGCGATTAGCGAACTTCTCTAGGTCACCACGCGCGTAAAATGTTTGACTTCGGAATCCTGCCCTCGTGCGCATCCCTTTCTCGCGCAGCAATGCTAAAAAAAAAAAAAAAGAAAAAAAAAAGAAAAAAAAAAAAAAAAACACTTCGGCGTTCTGCCCCCGCGCTTGTGTAGCGCGACAGGATGAAGCCAGTCCGTAGCAGAGTTGTTGCGCCCTGGGTCGCCACCGCTTTGAGCCGCGAGAGCCGTGTTTTCACAGCTGAGAGTGGCTTGTGGTCTTTCTTCTTCGCTGTACAGACGGCTAGAGAGCGTTTCGGTTGGTGCCGCCGACGGCGCCAAAGGGGGCTTCAGCTTCGTAGACGCCATCTGTAAACAGCGGCAGCCTACTCTGTGGGAGAATGCCGCCGCTTTGGGCTAGCTGGCTACGATGCCCCCAACGCGCGGTGCAGCAGCCAGTTCACCCAAACGTGGCCTCCCGCATGTGTGTAAATCTGCCAAGACACGCCACGGTTGCCCCCCCCCCTTTGAAACTGGCGCGGAAACTGCTTTGCGCGCTTCGGGCTTCTGCTCCGCTTGGATGAAGGGGTCGGAGGGAGACGGGGAACAAGAGACGGGCGAGTGTGTTATCGCCGGAACGTGCGAGCGGCGCTAACAGCTCGCGCGCGAAAGTTGTGGGAAGGGTTTGCCGGCTCCTCGTCGTCGCAAATCACCCGACGGGACCTTCGAGAATCGGGTCGTCGCGTAGTAGCACGCGCTCCGCTTCTTGGAGAAGTACTCGTCCTGTTCCTTCCTGGGGTGCGAGTGTTGTTACTTTGTAGTCAGCGAAAATGAAGAGCGATCGCTATTCTGTGCCAAGCTCGCTGGCAGAGTGCCTGGTGTTTCACGACCTCGTCGTTGCGAGCCTCGTTGACGTTGGACTTGCTGGGCAGAGTCGCGATTTGGTCACGTCATGTAACGACTAGGAGGCTACTAGTCAGAATGGTTTATTGCTCTCTCTTTCCATTCCAGGAACGGCATACTGTTTCCGATCAGTCAGCCAGCGAAGTAGCCGCCCATGAATATAATGCTGAGCTTGCAAAAGGAGCACCTTGGAAGAAGGCAAACACTCTCACCGGAAGGGTTCACACGTTGCCCCGAACTTCTCTTTTCACGTTTCAGCGTCGTCTTGCTTCTTTCGACGTTCTGATTCGTGATGCGGTGAAGGAAAGCTAACGGCTCCGTAACGTATTTATCTTTAGCTGGCTGTTTTACTATTGACGTGTTGGAGAAAAACAGCAAAAGGCTTGACGATTACAATCTAGGAAGGAAATGTGGAAGCCGGAACCGGGATTTGTCGTGGGCTAAGTTGGACGGAGCCAATGTGCCCATGCTATAGGCACGGCTAATATATCAATAGCCCCGCCGGGGTGGCGCAGTGGTCTGTGGCGCACTCGACTACTGTTCCCAAGGACGCGGGATCGAATCCCGGCCTCGGCGGCCGCTTTTCGATGGAGGCGAAAAGCAAGGTGCCCGTGTGCTGTGCGATGTCAGTGCACGTTAAAGAACCCCAGGTGGTCGAAATTTCCGGAGTCCTCCACTACGGCGTCTCTCATAGCCTGAGTCGCTTTGGGACGTTAAACCCCACAAACCAAACCAAACCAAACCTAATATATCAATACTGGACTCGTTCTGTATGGACATTTTTCAAGTAGCGCTACTGCGTATGCGCGCGAATCCTCCTCGGCCGCCATTTTCGCCGGGATGCAACGCAAAAACGGGGGGAGTATTTTGCAGCGCATGCTTTACCGCGAAACGGCTTCCTTCACTTCATCTACGCAGGAATTGCTGCACAATAACTGCACGCAGTGCTAGCATCTTATAGGCCTTCGAAATGCTTCCCTAGCTCGCCTCAAGCGAGACGACACGGCCAGGTTCCCCAGCTTCTGTTGTCATGGGAAAACTAAAGGGGGGTGTCACGCCCCACTATTGTAAACGGATTTCTGTACAATTTCTCGGTAGCCCTTACCGTCAAACGTGCTCCACCTGGCGGCCGCAAGAGGGGTTCTCTACTGAAAAAAGGTATCTTGGCTATTGTGTATAGTAGCACGTTACAGACTATACAGAGCTGACAACAACTGAAAGAGACAATAAAAAAAAAAAAAAACACCAAGCACGAGCGTCTATGCTTGTTTAATCGCTTAAACGGCATGCATCACAGTCTTCCTCCGTAGTGGCATTGTTTTAATAATAGATTTAAGATAAATCTTTCACACATCTCGCCTTCCTAAAGGATGGAGAAATGACAACGTGGAAAGTTGCATAACATCCTCCGCGTCACATCTGGTCACTCTAAAACGCCAGCGGTGCTGACTTCGACATAGCTCAACACCGACGCTGATTCCATAAACATAAGAGAAGATAAAATGGAGCATCATGAAATTAGCACCTCCTTCACCGAGCCACCTGACACGCATGCACAGGTTTCTTAGCCCCCGTGGGCCGCTAGCGACGTGCAGCTGCTGTTATGCGCAGCGCGATTAGCTCAAGGCTGGTAGGGAAAATCTTCCACTTTATTTTTCTCCCTGTCCTGGGAACCAGTTCGAACAAGTTACGGCCAGCCAAGGCGTGCATGTGGTAATTGGAGGGCTCTGTACTACAGATACTGGCGTCCAGCATCGGCATTGCCTGCGGGCGCCCTCTCACCTGGACCGAGTGCCGATACGCAACATAGGATTGCAACAGGATGTGCACCTTCGACATCCTCGGCACTGCACCTCCCGGGAAGGGACCTGATGGCCTGTATAAGTTTGACCATTTCTTTACGTCAGTTTCAGTAAATTATACAAGACCCAGCTCCATTACACATAGCGAAACAATTGATATAACGATGCAATAGCCATTCTCCGTGAAAGTTTTCGTTGAGGCCCATGTCTCGATATATAATTTTCACGAAGCAATATTTGCATACGCACAACGAGCTTAAAGTGAACCCCAGAATCCATCTCGCGCGGTGTGTGTCAATTTGTGACGATGGCCAACACTTCCGTAACGATTCGATGCGTCTAAATGCAGTTAATTACTCCCTTCCCTAATCCCGCTAGACATGCCACGCTCTTCTTCCCTGATCCCATGTGCCGTTAAGTATCCGTACTGACGGCATGATATTTTATGGCTAAAGCCTTTTTGACAGTGCATCTCGTGTGCTGCACTATAAACAAAATCACACCCTTAAAGATCCATTAATGCGTTTATAACTCGCGAGGCTCCAAAAAAGGGTGCATCGAGGTACTGATGCACCATATTAATTGGCTCCTTACACTCATTAAAAGGGTACATCAGTACATCAACGCATTCTTTCTAGAGGGTGTGAGTTATAGAAATGGAAAGGGTGTGATTTTGTTTGTAATGGGGACGGCATCCAGGTCCCGCTGCTTTCAATGGACAAAGAGATGGAAATCGGAAGCTTTAAACAGTAGACCAAAAAGCACCCTGCATCGAAGCATTCGTTCTGCACCACCTATATTTACATAAAACATTCCTGTAATGTGAAATGTGTTATAACCTATACAAGCTGTTGAGCTATGCTACGAAGAAACCAAATCTGCTACTCGCGTACTGGTGCACTCGCTACGGAATTGCCGGTGTATGCGTGGCCCGCATCGGCTTAAGCACATATGAAACTAGTCTAAATATATCGAATATATATCTCCTTACACATATCCCGTACGACGTTATTTCTCCAAGACCAGTTCGTCTGAAACCCATGCGAGACCCAAAAGGAGATTCCTCTTTGTAGCTAATAACTTCTCCTTCACAGAGGTAACCAAGTTTCAAAAACATTGAACGTACTCTGTTACTTGCTCTGAATTTTCAGCGCTGCTGATATCGCACTGCTTTGAGAACTTAGCTCGTAGTTCGTCTTGTGAGCTACAGTTCACACTGAAGGTGATGCTTTGTGGGTGCTTGGTGTGTTTGCTAAAGTCCCCCGCGACTCACACCAACGGCACACTAAACACCTGCTTCATTGTCGTCGTTATACGCACGTGTTAAACAATCCCGCTGGAATGTCACATTTGCAACGAAGATCGCATATACCGGTATAACGAAGCAATCGTGAGGCCTCGTTGAATTCTTTGTGACAATGCTCAACTGTATAGTGTGACGTGCTATTTTGAAAACTGCGACGTTTGTCTGCTAAAACAGCGGAGGTTGGTACTTTAAACACATAAATATAATACATTTTTTAAGGTTCTTCATCGCATTTGTTAGAAGGCTGTAGGATATGTACCTCCATGACACTTCATACAACGAGTGTCATATTGCATCCAATTCACACAATTGCATTATTGCATTAAAAGGGAGCGGGGGGGGGGGGGGGGGGGGGGTGAGAATGCGGACTACACAACTTGACAGGATGAAAATCGGTGCAAGGAATTCAATGACGAGGAAGCAAACTATTTTGGCCAAACCGTAATGATACTGGGAGCAGCTGCTGTTTTCTGTAAAGAACTACGTGATGGGCTGTGTTATGCGTCTTAGCGATGAAAAAGTAGCCTTTATTCCTTCAATCGCCATGCTGTAACACCTCTCCTCTATACTCTTTCTTTTTATTTCCTTCTTCACTGAATGTCTATTTATGTTACATTGCTTATTGCCCCCCCCCCCCCTCTCTCTCTCTCTCTCTCTCCCTCTCTCTCTCTCTCTCTCTTCATAACAGAATACCATAAACTAAACCTGTTCAGCTTGCATCCTTCACTCTCTCAATCCGTAAACTGCCGTACGACATATCAACCAATTGCCAGACAAGTGTCGGGGAACTTTTCGCCAAGCGCAAAGGATCATTCGATTGGCGGCCGACCCGGTTATCGGGTTGGCCCAACGTTGCTCCGCTTCCCGGGATTCCAACAACCCACTCTTCCGTACTCCGACTCTCCCAAACGGGTGTAACAATGGCACTGCATTGCGGCAACCGAGCCCCATCTTTTGCCCTCCACCCAAAAGCCACGCCGCCTCGAGCGAACCGCTTGGGGCCCTGAACTTGACATCGCATCCGTCCCAAAACTGCCAGCGCTCGAAGCTCCGGCTGGCGAAAAGCGCTGCTGCGACGAGCTGAAAGCAGGCAGGAGGGCCTCTCCAAGGCCGTACATCCTCGCCAAAGCGGCGTAGATTCTCCGACGTTCACTGCCTGCCCGCCTCTGTGGCCCTCTTCTTGGGCAAGGAATGTGCACACTTCGTGCTTCTTGCACGCTAGTTCGCCGCCTTCGCTCATGCAGGGTTCGCAGTGATTACGGCTCCTCCTTTCCACGTTCACATGAGTGTTCGGTGCAGCGCGCGCTGAGCTGTTCGCGCTGTTACGCCATACAGCAGACACGCCGGTGGTACGGAGCACAGCAACTTTTTGAGCGAAACTTGTTTTCAGAGGTTGCGAAGCGTGCGTTAAACTACTCTCAGCGCTGCCGCAGAAACATACCGAAAGGCCGAGCGTGAGCTAAAAGCTGTCAATGAGTGCTTTTTAGTGCGACGGATGTGCGCGCTTTCCCTCATTCCGTAGTCGATCCCTGTAACTGCGCGCAATTACGCGAGTGGCGTCTGGTCCTCGAAGAATGCGTAGTGCTTCACGGTCTGCAGAGCCGGCTGTTCGCGCCCAACTGGTTTTGCACTGCTTACGTTCGCGCGTTATTTTTTTTATTTTTTTTTTTCATTCTTTCCTTTATCTTCTTTTCTTTTCTTCCCCCATTTGTTCCTGCGAGCTTCCTTTCCCTTACAACTTACCGCTCTTCAGGAGCACGCCCTCTCTGGGTCGTTAGAGAAGACCGGAGTCTTCGAGCCGGAAGACCGGTCCGTGAGAAAAGGGTTTGCCAGCGACTGCGCACCCGTATTGGCTCGCGCGTGGCCTTGAAAGGAACGTCGCGCTGGTTGGGCCTATGCTTTGAGAGTGCAGCGAATGGCGCCTACGATTGCTTGTAGGCGAGAAAGCTTACCCCACTGAAAATGAGAAAGCTTACGTACAATAACTTGGTTATGGAGCACGAACTAGGACTATGTGCGGATAGTTAGCGTATCGCAGTCATACTAGCGCAGTTGAGTGCCTGTTGGTGAATTCGCAGGCTCGTCTGGCAGCCAGCCTACTCTAGAACGTGTAAGTTGGGCTGAAACTCGAATAGCAAGGCACCACAATTTGCGTTCAGTGTTCACTAAACTGAAAGATAAAGCAGAATCGTAGCTAAAAGACGTTTCTCTGTAGTTGAAACTAAAACGCGAACATTAAGTGTGTGTTTTTTATTTTCTTCTGCTACCTGCACTACAAAGTTATAAATATTTGTAGTGTAGGAAAAAGACAGAACCAGAATACTGTAAGTAGTATGTGATGATGCACGTGTAACGACCTGTGGATTACAAATAAACAGAAAACAGAGCGTAGAAACAACTCGCTTTTCGTCTCCATCGAAATTCTGCGCCGCGGCCGGTTCTAGTAAATACCGCGACTTTGTGCTCTAATCAGCTCAACGCCATAGCCAGTCGTGGCATCGCTGTTGACCGAGCTGGGCTTCGCTGCGTTCCAGGTAAGCTGTGCGGTGGAGTGGATATATCGCTTCGGCGTTTGCCAGCCAAGCTGAGCAGTGAAGTGGCTCCCTCAATCGGTTCCTTTGGTTTGTAGGAAAGGAAAGGCGCAATATCTGCCACACTTCTCTGTTAAAACTTTAACCGCGTCGAGGACCAAGGGAGGTAGGTGAGAGTGTAAGAAGAGAGAAAGAGGTGCCGTAGTGGAGGGCTCCTCAGAGTGAATTTAGCCTACATGAGCTTCTTTAATGTGCACTGACATATCGCACAGTAGACGGCTCTTTTCGCCGCCGTTGAAAAGCGACCGCAGGGAGAGAGGAGGTAGAGTGAGAAAGAGTGAGTGAGTGAGTGAGTGAGTGAGTGAGTGAGTGAGTGAGTGAGTGAGTGAGTGAGTGAGTGAGTGAGTGAGTGAGTGAGTGAGTGAGTGAGTGAGTGAGTGAGTGAGTGAGTGAGTGAGTGAGTGGTTTCAGCCCAAGGTGCGCTTCAATGTGTGAGCCACACGATAGTTCCTCTTACGTCACAAAATCTGAGTAGAAGCTAGGGGAAAAAAAATCCGGAGCTGGGCCAAATTTGGGCAGCCAGTGTGCAACTGTAACTCCAGCTCGTGCACGGTTGAATGAGCTGGGATACATGGTGCATGGCAGCAGCAGAATTGTAAAGCGAATAGCTCAATAATCCACGTGAAAACTAGTGATCAATTCCCCGTTCTCCGTTGTCCATTCTTATCTGTGCCACTGTGCCAAATCAAGACGCCCTGCTAATGATAGTCGTAGCCTGCTAATCTGTACTAATATTTAGTTGTACAATCGAGTTAGGACGCAATTTCGAAATTCCTTATTCGAGTATGGACAATTCAGTGGTGACCTCAAAATTTGTATAGGGCACCCCCAAATTTGTCTTCCTGGACCTCCAAACTGTGACTTCATCAGAATTTGACCAAAATCGATATTTAACCAGATTCGAGTATGGCCAATTCAGTGGGAATCTCCAAATTGAAATGGGCCACCCCCAAAATTTGCCCCCCTGGATCTCCGAAATTCGACCTCGTCAAAATTCGACCAAAATCGATGTCTAACCTGATTCGAGCATGGCCAGCTCAATCATGATCTCCAAAGCAGATGGACCGAAATTTGGCCTGAATGGACCCTTAAATTTGACTTCGTCCGAATTCGACAAAAATTTGTGGCTACCCTAACTTGAGCATGGCCAACTCAGAGGAAACTTGCAAATTGAGCCAGGCCATTCGCAAAATTTGACCCCCTTGAATCCCGAAATTTAATTTCGTCCGAATTTGACCAAAATTGGTGTCTAACCTGATTTTAATGTTCAACTCAATGGCTACTTGCAAATTTAGCTGTGTCAACACCAAAATTTGCTTTACCTGGACCTTCAAAATTTGACTTCGTCCGAATTTCGCTAATATTCATATCTAAACTAATTGGAGTATGGCAACTCAATGATGACTCCTAAATTTTGTTGAGCTGCCTTCAAGTATTGGTCGCTTGACCCCCATAAATTGAGTTCTGTTGAATTTGACCACTTGAAACGGCAACTGAGCAACGGAATGGAATATGGCAACAAGAACAAAAAAAAAAAAAGCGCAATAGTTTTGCATTTCTGCCCGTAAGCAGACTTAAGTGCCTCTGTAATATTTGTCTGCCTGCTAAAACCGTTTGCAGATTTCTTGTTCCCTTCGCCTTAGCTTTAGCCCAGAACTTTTCGTCCCTGTCGCCAGCTGACAGCGGCACGACTGAAATCCCTAAAAAAGAAGTAAGATGTGGGCCTTTCGGTGAACTATTTCCGAGTGCAAACCACAACACTTTAAATATTTCTCTTTGTCAAGATATTTCAAGAATGATCGATAAACATCCCCATGCATGCTGAGATATGCCGGCTGTAAAGTAACACCTTCCCTATGGACTTAATATTGGAATTAGTCCGAACGCCGCGAGAACATTTTGCTTGTCCGATAAAAAGGATCAAAAGAGCAAACGCGCCAGCTCAGTGCACATGACAAAGTAGTTCGTATACTAACAGTTTCTTTATGCGAGGGTCTTTCGTTGTTGCTGTGTGTGTGTGTGTGTGTGTGTGTGTGTGTGTGTGTGTGTGTGTGTGTGTGTGTGTGTGTGTGTGTGTGTGTGTGTGTGTGTGTGTGTGTGTGTGTGTGTGTGTGTGTGTGTGTGTGTGTGTGTGTGTGTGTGTGTGTGTGTGTGTGTGTGTGTGTGTGTGTGTGTGTGTGTGTGTGTGTGTGTGTGTGTGTGTGTGTGTGTGTGTGTGTGTGTGTGTGTGTGTGTGTGTGTGTGTGTGTGTGTGTGTGTGTGTGTGTGTGTGTGTGCGTGTGTGTGTGCGTGTGCGTGTGCGTGCGCAGCTTAAAGTTCTTTCTTCCGCTGAAAACAATGGGATATTGATGCCTCTAGTCGTACGTTTTCCATTCACTGAAATTTAATATCTATAGCTGTCATCTAATGAGCTATCAAGCACTCAGGACAATTAGCAAGTTGCTTAAACTGCCTCTGCATGGTCTGCTTTTCAAGCATCATATACGCCGGACTGTAACGTTTGTCAAAGTTTTGTGTGTAATCCACTCACGTGCTCTTCTTACGTGCGTGACACTTTGATTAATCTCGATCACTTCGGCTTCTTTACGGTAGACTATCATCGTATAGCACACGGGGAGTCTTTCATATGTATATAGCCGCGAGCGAAACGCGTCAGATATTGCCTGAATTTCAACATGGTACCTTAGAAACCGACATCAAACGCCAAAGTCACCAAGCCAACGAGGCGGGTACAGTCTCAAAGATTTATAGAAGTAGCTTAACGGCACAAAAACCGATAGTGAGTTACCAGATATCTCCGAGACCTTACACTTCTACTGAGCGCACGAGCGGATATACGTGCATCTGACATTGCGTTGAGGACACGATGCTCAAAGCGAAAACAGGGCCGGAGCCAGTTCGTTACACGGCCCGGCACCGAACGTCATCAGTGCGCCATCCATCATCGCTGTCTTCAGGGCGGCGCCGAGGTCCCTAAGCGAAGGATGGGAACGCTTTATAGACATGCGAAAGTGAGCCCCGCAACTGTAGTGGATGTTCGCGCGATGCGGTGGAGCTTGGCGACATCAGTGCATACATATGTCGGTGTACAGGAACGAGTGTATCAGGCGACGGAGATAAAGTTCTTGCTAGAGGCGTTAGTGCGCGTGTAACTCAAAGACGTCATAAAAATTTGATGTGCTACGGCCAAGATTTTGGCGAAGCACGCTGGCAACGGGTAAGATTAGCGTGCAAGTCGTCTTCGATAAACGTACTTGTCTCACTGCTTACTCTCGAAACAGCGAATTGCTACTGATGATGCACGACATAACAGACGAACTATACGACCTGCCGAATCGTTGTGAGCACTCTTAGCTGATCCGTTATTAGTCAACATGTATTCGCAGTAGCGAGCCAAACTTAGTTAGAAAGAAGGGTCAGTGTGAAGTTTTAAAAAAGTAAAACAACATTTCGCAAATACGTTATGTTGTCAAACTTTCAAAATGTGAGATATTTTATTATTGGCTTCCTCTCTCTCTCTCTCTCTCTCTCTCTCTCTCTCTCTCTCTCTCTCTCTCTCTCTCTCTCTCTCTCTCTCTCTCTCTGTCACACACACACGCACACGCACACACGAACACACGCACGCACGCACGCACGCACGCACGGCGCGCGCGTGCGAGCCTACTTTTTCTCTCTGCTGTAAGGCTGTGGAGAAACTTGACGGGGAGAAGTATTCATCGCACAACTTAAGCACTAGCATTTGTCTCGGCCTCAATGATCTGATAAGCGAACCTGATAACCACCTTATTGGCATGGTCAGCTCAGCTGCAAAGCCAGAAAATAATTTCTTTGTTCTTGCGCGTTAGTGTCCAATTGCGGCCTTACCTATACTACGACTGGGCTCATGGAAAGTGCACCGTCACACCCATATGATTTCGGTGGAGCATGATCAAATATTATATAGTTTAAAGGTAAGGACACACAGCACTGTTATAGAGAGTGTCTTAGAAGATTCAAATCATAACCTAATTTGAAAGAAAAAGCTCCAAATCGGCACATCCTTTTCCTGAATTTTCTTCTGGTGCAGATAGAGAAACGTCCACTTCAGACTGCGAATAGTACATTGATGAATCAAATTATTCAAATAATTTGGCGACCTCGCGGTACCACCCACGCTGGCTCCAGTATAGTGTTACTGCGTCTTTAGAAGGTCGTGCACATTTTGCTTGTTATTTGCCGCTCTTATGGAAAATGAAACAATAAGAAAGAAACGAAGCTCTGGAAGAAGACTGCGAACGACCGTGCTCAAGCTCTGAACGGAGAAGAGAGGAGACTTTATGGGCGTGTACACCCGACGAGAACGTGTACGAAGAGTCGGCAAAGCGTACACGAAGGCCGAGAACCACGGCGTCTTCCGCGAAGGCCGCGATGGGTGTTATTAAAAATAGCGGACCTCCGCAGTGATGCGAGGCAGAGACGGAGAAAGGATGTGGAGAGGGGATCTCGACTCGAAAGATGGTGATTGATTCTCGCGCGCGCGCTCGGGGGCTACATGAGTTGCCGCTAGCACTCATCACGAACCGCATGCATGAACCACCAGCTGTATAGCTATATACGCGAACACGGCGGCGAAGTTGCGGCGGCCTCTCCTCACACACGCTCTTGTTCGTCCCAGCTCCGACGACACGCCCACTTTAGTGGAAGCAGCGAGCGATGAGGGGAGGAAATAATAAAGCAGGAGGCAACTAGATTCTCCGCGGCGACACTGTTCTCTGATTCGCCTGGTGCATAGAGTTCCCCTTTCTCCAGATCTATATACGTCGCTCTATAACAAAACAAAAGTTTTGACAACCTCATTGCAGCGATGAACGCTGCGCACGGGGGCTAACTCTGCTTTTTCAGCCCGTGCCAGCAAGCAAGCAAGCGGTAGAAAGGATAATAAATTTCGCGCCGTAATTAAGTTTAAAGAATGTCGGCTCTCCGCGCCTCTCTGTGAGCAGCGCTTAACAAAGCCAACCTGTACGCTTGCGCGCGCGTGCCACGTCGTGTCGTGGTCGGCGTGTGTGATGAACGTGCATGTCTATTTTGGCAGCCGTGATCCGATTAGGCAACCTACTTAGGAGGGGCGTACCGGTGAGGAAAGGGTTAAGTCTCCGAAGTTGACAAGAGGGCTCCACTTCGAATCTCTTGGAGCTCGTGGAGGCTTCGGCTCTGATGTTGTCGTTGATGTATGACACAACAGTAGCGGCTGGCGAGTAGCGAATCAAAAGGACAAAAATCGATATGCGTTATGTCGCGACTGTAGAGAGTTGCAAAGACGGCCGTTAAATAATGCTTATAATTTTCAACATTTGACTACTTTCTGTGCAGTCGAATTCTATATATTAACTTCTCATAAATGCCCTAGATATAATAAATTTATTGCTGATTTTGTCCAGACTGAAGCTCTTACGCGCTTCCCCGTAAGGAGGTAGAAGATGCTCTGGTTAAAAGGTAGAACAAAATCTTGACCAAAACTACCGCTACGTCGGTCTCTGGTTTCTTTATACAGTTGTGCGTGCGTGTGCGTGTGTGCATGCGTGCGTGCAAAAGCCCAAGTCAAGCGCGTGAACAGAGCTGAGCATTTCGAGAGAAAGAAAGTAAACGAAAAGAAAATGAATATAGGGCAAATAAACCCAAAATGGTTGCGTACTGCTCTGCTGTAATCGGTCCTCTTCTATTCTCTCACCCCCATCTGTCATGCTCATCGCAGCAGGCAGCTAAAGCTGTGCGGATCTCCTCCGGCGCACTGTTCCTACCCACCGCAACACATACCACGTCCCGTTTCTGGCTTCCCAGAAGCCGCCGCGACACCAGTTTGCGACAGACTAGTGTCTCCCGAGATGAGCGCCTCAAGAGAGCAAGGTTGGATGGAAAGGGTTGGCGTGCTTCGGTAATGAGCTTCCCGGGAACGCACAACTACACGTAAGCGAAGGCTACAGAGAAGAAAATAGGCCCCACAGAGGGTGAGGGCGAGAACGGAGGCTGTCAGAAGGGCACGGCTGGCCGTGCGGTTTGAAGGGGACCACACCCGCGACCGAGCGGCCTCCTTGGGCAACCGAGTAACCGCGGTGGGACCAGGATGCCCTTGAACAAAAAGCGTTGCGACAACGCCCCCTGCATGAGGTATTGGCTCTCTGTGCAGCTAGTAACGGAGGGTGAGTCGGTGTCGCAACTCCGTGTCAGTGACCGAACCGACCGTATTTGGGGCGCGCAGCTGTCGGCGTGGGCACGCACGCTTAAACGTTCGCTCTTTCTTCATCTGTGTTCCTGAATTTTGTCCCCTTTCATCTTGGCACTAGAAGCGCTCGTCACGACTTTTGACGAGCGTTGCGTCACGCGTTGCGTCACGCGTCGCGCAAGAATAGACGGCCCCCTGGGCACGTTTTCTTTTAGGGTTTATTGTTTTCAAAGTTCCCGCGAATGCTCGCCTTCTTGAAGCAATATTACTCCGGTATAAACGTTTTCTTGGACTCTGATTGATATCGGCCCCATCCTCAGGAGAACTCGCTATCTCTAGCCCTGTAGTCGCTGTTTCTTTTGCAAGCCCGAGCGACACGTGCAGTGTCACTGACCCTGAGGCTAGTAAAAGGAACACATAAGTGAAATTAACCGCCATAATAAACGCATAAAAAAAAAGAAACGATCTGTTTCAACCTGAGATGAGGGAAATAGAAAGGTCGTGAAGTTGCCCTGTCTCACACTAGTAACACTACAGCCTTTCATCCACAGGTTCACTTTTCACGCTAGTTCGGCATTCAGTACTTTGGCTCGTAACAAAGTGTGCAGGTCGCGTTCATCGGTTGATAGACGCAAAGAATGAATGACCTGCTGACTGAACAGCAGACTGGTTGACTGAATGACTTCCTCGATAAAAGGAACGATTGTAACGCATGTCACTTACGGCTGTCAGAAATGTTGGGCCTCCACAGGGTAGTCGCGTACTGGTCAGAAGCAGCTATAGGTTCACTCGTACTATAACCAGCCAATTCCTAACTATACTTTAGTAAGGTGAAGCGCTTCAAGGTGAGTTCGATGAGTATTTACTGTATCAAGTCGCGGGCCAGAGAGGAGGAGGGAACCCCGACGCATCTCACACGTTTCATGTTTCTGAACATATCGTAAGTTTTCATTTTTCAGCTTGAGTTGATTTCAAATTGATCTGAGTATTGCTCCTGAGTGCGATACAGAGGCGACAAATTAAGGTTAAGCTGTGGGCAGCCTATCATTCTGCTCTTCCTCCCTTTCCATCTTTGAATTCGCACTTTTCACCATTATTCACAATCTTGAATCAAAGTTCTTGCGGTCCTTCGAGTTTCCGTATGGTTAGTACATCACAACGGACGTCTCACATGGCTAAGGGCTTGTAATAGTCAACATACGATCAACTACGATCTGCTACAAGCCGTTGTCAAGCAATATATAGGTTGACCAGCTCGGTCAGTTTTGCTATACGCACGTGATGCGATAAAAATGGATTCTCGATGTGCACTTGACTCTCGCCAGCCATCGATCGGCATGTGAAACAGGGTGCCGATTTCTAAACAACTCCAGATACGAAACCCTGGATGCTGGTATGGTCACGGCCTGTGCCTAATTCGGAGGATGGTAGACGGAGGCATCGTAGCTTACAGATGGCTCTCTAAAGGTGGTCTTTCTAGTGTTTCTGCGCATGCTCTTCGAGGTTTCCGGAGTATGTACAGGAGTACGCAGTACTAGGTCCTCCCTTATATTCGTACTTTGAGCGGCTCTAAACACTTTACCAGGACATGCGAGTTGCCGTAATAGTCTGCTAATGAACTTATATTTGGACCAAGCAGAGTTCAAGATTTTTTTTTTTTTTTTTTTTTTTTTTTTTTTTTTTTTTTTTTTTTTTTTTTTTTTTTTGTACGCGGGTTCTGTAGAAGATTGCGCCATTATTGCCATCGAAGAGCTCCGTGGTAGCAGTTGTGTCCGGAAGCCTGCCTTGTCAGTCGCCTTTGTTCTCCCACGCTAGCATTGTATACCACCTTTCATTTTCTTTTCTGTACAGATAATGAGGGGGCGTTGCCATCGATTTCAACAGCACGGAACTGCAAGGAATCCAGAAAGAAAACACTCCTTCAGGGAAAGCCAGCGTTGGAAGCCCAGTCAATGTTATTCTCAAGCAGGGTCCTTCTAACTGGCAGCAACGCACTCTTTGCAAACACATGCAGTCAGCGGTGGGCGTGGACATGTATATAGCTCTCTGCCGATGTCAGGAAGCAAGTCTAATTTCCATAATAGATCACCTCAGAAATAGACTCCGGTCAAGCAGTAAGAACAAGATTCGTTGTACCAAGCGTCTCAAAAAAGAAAAAAAAAAAAACAGTAGCCGTTTCAGTGTCTCTTCTTTGTGTTGCTAAAGGCTCGACACGTTGCATAATAATCCCCTCAACTGAAATGATAGGACCAACTTATTGGTTTCGGGGTTTTAGCTATACGCTGTACGTTGTAACTATGAGGTGAAGAGGCGTTTGATGACCCAATATCCCGGGTATTTTCGGATATATATAATATACAACTCAAAACAGTGAAATAAAAATAAAAAGACTGGAAGAAAGATCAGTCATCACACCTCTGTTACATAATAAATGTACCATTTTGCTTCTAATTGATTTTCTTCGCGTTTAAAAAATCTGGAATAATTTGGAACCTGGAAGCAGTGGCGTAGCCAGAAATTTTTTTCGAGGGGTGCTGACGTTGCTGCTCAGCCTCCTCAGTATCGAGGAGGCTGAGCCTGTCACCTCTCAACTGCGCCATAAATTCTGCATGCCGGGATGCAAAGATTGCACGAAAGAATAGTACCATCCGGGACTTTCGTGATCCATCGAGTATCCTGCACATGAATTGTTTCAGACGAAAATCATTCGTTTAATTTAACAATTGCAGAACTGAAAATTCTTCACAGGAAGTTTTTCAGCCATATACAATTAACATTAGCTCGAATACGTAGTGTTCTTGACGGACCCGCGGATGAAATCGTTCTGTGCACTCTCTCCAGTGTGCTTATAATTTTGATTATAATGCAGCGTCTGCACTCTAACAAACTAAAGTGTTACGAACAGATGAGGACTCTCAGCAGACCACTTCAACATAAACACACCGAGATTCAGTGCGAACAAGAGGCCCGAGAGGGAGAAGACAGCGCGGCGTCAGAAGATCGAGTTTGGCCTGTGGAGGCTGTGCACGTGGCGTCACGCTCTCTCCTAGTTTTTTTTTTATTATTATTTCCCCACGCATTCCATCTCTGCGTGCTTTATCAGCTTATCTAGTAGTATGGCTTGTCTCCTTTGTATGGTCCGATGGATGATTTCAGAAAACTAAATGCACCTTTCGCTTTTTTTTATTCCCGCAGAAATCTCTTTTTGAGCGTGAAAAAGACATACTGGAGACAAAATCCAGATTGATTTCCGGCTCTAGTAGCTGTTTTGGTCTGCGGTGTATGACAGTACAAAAAAATATCGTGGGGGGCTAAAGCCCCATAAGCCCTCCCCCTGGCTACGCGCCTGCCTGGAAGGAATTATGACCGGAACAAAATGCTTTATTTCAGACATCACGCACGCAAACTCATGTCTACGCTATAGAAGCAAATGAGACAGGCAGCGAGGCCTGTATAATAAATATCGTGAAAATTTCCTTGCAAGTCCTTCGTCGCTGCTTATGGGGAGAGACAGGCACGTAGAAGCATTCCTGCGGCCCTATGCACTGTCTCACGTCTTCGCTCCTAAAAGTCCTAATAACCCAACTCTCCAAATGTAAACATGCCAGCTTCCCAAATATGATGCGACCCGAACGCACTTAATGCAGCAGGTTGGCGTATCGGGTTTCCCTTTTGCATCCAGAGACATCGCACCACGAGCGGTGCGCCGGGATCCACGCATAGCAGGCAGACGCTATGAAATCCGAGCACCCATCTTCCTTTTTCTTCCCTAGTGGGCTGCCACTCCTCTCTCCGTTCCCTCTTTTCCCTCCGCGCTCTGGGAAGCCTATCGGTCTTGGTCACGGACGATCGTGTTCCCGCTTCGGGAGGGACACAGCGCGGGCCACGCTAATTACGGCTCCCGCTGGCGAACTAACTGCTCTCTGGCGAGTCAGCATCAGCGTCTGCAGGCTGCGCGCACCGCTGGATGACTGGGACAAAGTTTCGCGGCTGTTTCTGGGCCAGCTTATGCAAACTTTTACGTAAGAGCAGCAGGGAATAGAGTGCGAGGGTAGGGAAGGGAGGGGGGGGGGGGGTACCACAGCCATAAACAGCACCGTGCCTGAAAGATGTTGTGATTGATTACTGTAATTGAGGGTCGAAGTAATTAGGTTTTCGCCAGAGTGATGACGGCGCGCGAGCGCTCGTGTTGTGTCTACCTTCTGCCTTCTTCCTTGTTCTCTTCCTTCTTTCCCCAATATCATCCGCGCTCTACGGGCGGGCTCATTGCCCCTCGCAGTCTTCGTTGGCATGCCGCTCCTTCTATTTGCATGGCTTATCTCTGTCCTTGCCTACCTTCTTTCTTCTATATTTCCCCTATTCTTCCGTTTTGCACGGCGTCTTATATTTTGTTATTTATTTGAGAGAACGTGGACAAATTAAACTCTCGTTAGTTACCCCTTCATCGCTGTCGAGTTGACAGCTCCTTCTTTTATATTTCTTCCACAGCGTTGCCCGATGTACTTCCTCTCCTTCCCGTCTTATGAAGACATGTGCACGTACTTTGTCGCCAGTGGAGAAGAGATGAGAGGCGGGGCAACCGAGAATGATACGCGCGTATTGTTGTGCAAGGAAAGACAGCACCTTTGCCTGTTGTACGTCGTTTTCTCTCAGTGATAGCTTTTTTTTTTCTTCTCTAGTAGTTCACGCTTATCTTGTAGAAAACACGCAGTTTTGCAGCCATCGTCAAGACCACAAAAGACCACGAAGCTGCTTCGTAAAGTTGCCGCGTTCTTCTTGGAACGGCAACTTCTGTGTGCTGACACGGGCTTTTCAGATGACAACTTTGGACAAAAGAGTTTCGGTAATGAAACAACGCTGCCACCGTTCGGCAGCCACCGTTAGCCGACCTCAGCAGACACAACACCTTATGGGCATTCTGTAACAGAGTCGTTTATACTCACAGAAAGGATCGACCGACCGACCGACCCCTTCCCAGGAGCTGGGTCCCACACAAGGGCGGACTCCTACAACGGGGACCACACTTCTACTTATTTCGGTTGGGTCACTCTCGTGTCTACGGCAGTGCCGATAACCCTTCAAGCACTCGTGGCGGACTAATGAACTACTGCCACCGCGTTGGCCATGTGGGGTTCCAACGGTCGGATACCTTTTCCCAAGCATTTCACTTAAGAGCCGAGGACCAAGCTTGGGTAAAACTCGTATCCATTCGAAAAGTGGTGGGCACCCGGCAGCACCAGGGATCGAGCCTGGTACCTCCCGAATGCTAGGCGGGTGCTCTACCACAAAGCCACTGCATTGGACCGACCGACCGACCGACCGACCGACCGACCGACCGACCGACCGACCGACCGACCGACCGACCGAATGAATGAATGAATGAATGAATTAATTAAGTGGCCTATTAATCTCGACCGGTTAATTTCTACATGAGAAAGAAGCACTGAGGGCTTTGAGGAATGCCAGCGCACGAGCTTTACCGCATATCTCCACTTTCGAAATGAAGACGCTTGTGAATAGATTGCGTATTCGAACATGTACTCAGCAGCCGAACGCAACAATTATAGAGAGTAATCACGGTGAGCGTCTGCAGAAAGTGGAGGAAACTCTACGCGTCCACAACAGCAGCGATCGTGAAGAAAAGGTCTGCAATTCTGCCGTAGATAGTAGAAGTCCAACTTTTGTACTGTGCACTGACTCTTATTTAGTCGCGCACCAATTGCAGGTATCCCTCCGCATTCTGACGACTGAACAGCCGGAGATGGAAAGGGCACAATAAAAGCTGTGGGCCTCCCGCTCACACACTCCTCAGAACCCGAGCCTGCGCACCTTGCGCTCTTACGCGCGCTTCCTCAAGCTTCGACACGACGGCGCGCATACTCGGCCGGCACCTCACCAGGCTGTGCCTTATGGATCATGGCGGCGAAGCTTGATAAGCATGGAGCAAGCGCCTAAAAGAGGGATACAATATCTTCTGGAGAGCTGCTGCGACTCTGGCAAGCTGCCGGCGGGCACCGTGCATGAGTTCGACGGCCCGTCGAGACGCTCCCGGACCACGCCTGAGAGAGTGCCGCCGGAAAGAAACTTATGAGAATGCTTAGGTGCCTCCTAACGAAACGACTGGCAACAATATAACAAAACGAAGAGATAAAAACGCACGCCCCGCATCAAAGCGACCAGGAGAAAGTCCGGAGAGATAGGTAAAAGAACGTTGAGTAAGATGGAGTCCAGAGACAGACGCCTCCCGCACCTCTAAAGGTAAAAAAATAGACGGATTGAAGAAAGTTTCGGCACGTGAAATCGAAACGGCCTGCAGAGAATGATTATTAAACAAAGAAATAGGATCATGATTCGGCACCCTTCAGTGAAGCGGCCTGTTCCTCGCTACAAAACGGCCGGCAAATAAAGATCATAAAATTAAGATAAAAGCAATTAAGAAGCAACATACAGAAACTTTTTGCAATAATTTCATGCAAACTTGAGGTGAAAAGTTAGTTGCTTTACTAAACTACTACTTGGTCAACGCATTGGGTGAGAGGGACTGCTGCAGCTGCTTAGCTGTTGCGTGATCCAGGTAATGCCCACTTTGTTACACGGAGCTGAAACCATTATTCAGCAACATTCTCCAAAGGCGGCCCACGCTGACTGTTGAGTGTCGTTGCCTAGCTATGGTATTATTCTTTTTATGGCGCCGCTTCCAATATACGCATAGACGGCAGCGTTTCTGCACATCCACGTGGTGCCGCTTACAGTATAGGCAACTGCTAGATACTGTTGCTCCCCACACGCCCGTCTAGGTTCTAGGTTAGATCTAATCTACCTATACGGATAACTGAAGCAAGCGTTAAGCCACAGCCGAAAAGAAAATAAATAAAATCACCAAAACCATGCCGGTTGTCTCCTGTGGAGGCGTCACCTATACAAAGGGCAACATTGCAGTACTGAGGAGCGACTTCACCGGAATGGCGGGGGTCCCCGCGTTCGATCCCCGGATCAGGACAATTTTATTGCGAAAGCAATACTACTCGCACTTTCAAGCCTTCGCGTGACCCGGCCGCAGTTACGTCTTACCCACGTGACGCTGTGACGTCACCCCCCACGTGACACACGGGCTGGTAGGAGCTACCAACTTGGGTCTCTCGTTTCAAATGGGACGGTTATGTCAGAATAAGCCTGCTAGGACCCTGGCATTCACGTTACCTCTGTAGGCCACTAAGGCACGTTCATATGGGTTGGTTTAAGCGGGGCTTTATATGTGGGCTGAGGAAGAAAAAGAGAAGAAGAACGCTCGGTCACCCGCAACTAATGCTTTTGCTCCAGCAGCGTTGAACCCTTGTAATTTTTTTTTCTTTAACTACGAAGTCTGAGAAGCTTTACTTTGTAGCCATTTGGCTGCGCTTGGGTAGAAGTCAATGAGTATAATTACTCCCGTATTACAAATCTACTCCACTTGGGGGATTCCCCAAAATATTTGACCAACACCACCGTCCTGGTTACATCAGTTGATAGAGCGACTGCCCAGGAAAGGCGGTGGTCCCGGGTTTGATCCCCAGACCGGAAAGAATTTTTCTTTAACTATTAAGTTTCTAGGAAAGCCGCGTAGCTTTCCTTGGGAGCGGTTTGGCTGCGCTTGGGTGGATGTCAGTGAGTAATTATTCCCTTATTATAATACAAGCATGCGTCTATATGCCACTGACAAAGGCTACTTAAGTGCATACCGCCTTCAAGATAAGCAAACAAGGGCACATACGTTTCCGAAGGATTAGCACGGAAGCCTGGCCTTAAAGGGACACTAAAGAGAGAAAGGAAGTGGGTTTGCATCGATAGAATGCCAGTTCCTGATTACAAAAAGACCACTCTTACTGAAAACAGAGCTGTAGTAAAGAAGAATAACAGAAATACAGGTATCGCCACCGCTGCCAAACGGCCGAGGCTCGCAACTATAAATCACGTGACGCGCTAGGGATCCCGGAGGCTGACAAATGCGAATTACGTGGCATGTTTGAATGCGGTAGTACGTTTTTTCTCAAACATGATAACACGCTTTTATCATACGTAAACGACGGCGAAAAGACAACGTAAACGTTGTAAGGCAAATACAAAAATATACTTGGAGGCGCCACAGGCGCCCACTTCAGTTTTGGTTATGTTTCGGCTCAGGCATTTCGTGCGCACTCGGATAGTTTGTTTGAACCTACAGCGCCTGAATTACGAGCTTGGAGCAGCAGATGCGCCTTGATGGTTCCCATTTGAGCATTCGGAGGCACGAGCGAGCGAAATCCGCTACCGCCGACACACTCCTTCGTTCACACTTCTGCGCCAACAAATCGCGGCCGTTGCCGCTTCGACTGCGACCTGACCGCTTCACTGCAGCTACGTACGCCACGAAAAGCATACATATGCTACATACCGAAGGAAAAACGCATTATCATTCAATTGTTCACTAAATGATGGCACATCTGACCAACATATACTGCGTCAACAAGACCTTCAACGTGCTATTTGCAGGTGTCGTAAACAAAAGGGGCATACTTGCCGCTCATACCAAGGAGAGCGTCGATACATTGCGCTCGTCGCCCGGCGAAAAAAAGGGCCTCGGGTAAAAAGTAAAAACAACGAAGCGCACAAGAACCTTGGAAATATTTCTAGTTTTTATGTCATGGCCCCATTTACAATAAAGTGTTTCTGCTACAGGTCTAAAAATTACAACTTGTTGATCATCGGCGCATGCTGCCTGCTCTCACGTTTTGCAACTAATGTTCTGGATGCCTATGCGCACTATATTGTGCACTGGATCCATTTTAACATGTGGAATTTCACAGCGCTGGCAAATGTAGTGGTGCCGGCACTTCGGTCATGTTCTGCTACCGTGGACGTAATTTTCGCTGAACACGGAGCTGTAGCACAAACCTTGAAGGAAAAAAGTGCGACGAAGCTTCAAAACTGACAAGCGCAGCAGCGAGGACACTATTTTGCTGGTAACTAAATCTTATTTGTATGTAAACATGTCAGGAAGCGTTGCGATGACCGAGGGCTCGGTTTGTTTATACACAGTGCAAGAAGGAGCGCAAAAGCTTGAGAAACATGTAACGTATTGTGCATTACAAGCGCTCTATGTTTTTTTTTTTCTTCCTTTATGGGCCCATCGCTCGGTAAATTACTCTCTTCATCGTTTTATTTATTTCGGCTGAGGCCGTCATTGCGAGTACGCTGTTGCCAAGTTGGCCCTTGAGGGATGCGACGCCGCGGGCCGCGCCGGCTCGCTAGCTATCACGGAGTCTCCGCTTACGTCATAGTGTGCGTCACTCAACTCCAACTACGTAGCTGGAGGCCACAGTTTGAATTCGACCGGCGGGAACAAGAAAAAACCTCAACTTCTTATCGCAATATCTCAGCAATTATTCAATTTTTTGCTGCCGGATATGCGGCGACAGTGTCACCAAATGTAGTTTATTAGATTTTCATACCATCTTTGGCTGTCTTTAGTGTCCCTTTAAATACACGACAGCTGGTCCTTAATGAGCACAATGTTTCGTCACCCCAAAATATTCAGTCACGCTAACCTTGCAGCAGCGTTTGTCTTGCAGTTTTTCAATTCAAACTAGATAGATAACGTGAAGGTGTGCAGCCTGTCTCGAACATATTCGGCAGCACATTCTGTCAAGATTGCAACTTCGTACCAAAACCGTTTAGTCGGAATTGCTGACTGTTCAGGAGTTCTTGATTTACTGCCGGTGATCGATTGAAAGCCGGTTTTTAGCGCTGAACCGATAAAAAAAGTTTAGCACTCCTTTTTTCAGTTTTTAAAGTTTATCTCACATGTATTGCACAATGCAGCAGTTAGGTTTCGACATATTCAATGAGATGAAAAATTAGGAGTGCACAGAGATATCTTTGGCTTATAGAATCCAACTCATTCATCAAGAAGTTGAAGGACTCGTAACTCATGTTCTTATGGCAGCCAAATTTGCGCAAAAGAATAATGAAGGTTCAAAGAGAGCGGACATCACGGCTCGGTGATATAAAGTTTCAGCTAATGCCAAGGTTCTCAAAAATACTCTCAATACTCGGTATTCACTTGTATGGCTTGAAAATTGTTAAAGGCATGCATTTAGAACAGTGGAACCATCCGAGTGCAAAGAAATAACTCAAAGAGAGACATTAGCGCTTCGCAGCGGACCTGTCTTGCTCTCGTGAGATTCTAGCGAAGTCTATATAAAACCGGGACCCTCACGCTCTCAATTCATCCTGTCTCGTCCGATCTGCTAAAGAAGAATGGGCTGCTCGAATGAAGGCAAGCCAAGTTGAAATTGGTCTCGCTTTGCTCCGTATTTCGAGTCAAACTTTAGGCCTGAATGATTTATCTAGAGCTTCACGCTTTAATTGTTGCAGGGCCCACTCGCTTCTCTCTCCAAAGAAGGAAAAGAGACAAAGGGAAAAGGAGCACAGAACGAAAGGCTAATCTTGGCAAGGCTTATTGTAGTGCGGCTTGGCTATAGATTTCATTTGTCTTAACACGGAGACGGGTTCTTGCACGCGTATACTTAGCAAACAAAACTCAATCTGTTTCAATCGCCTCATTCGGCACCGGCCGCGCGAGCGCGGACGGTGCTCGCCCAGCACACACGTGCTTGAAATCCTGGGGTCTGAATAAGCGGCTCTCGGTGCGCGCGGCTCATTGTTTTGCTCCTGGATGAAGCTCGATTGAGTGCGAGAGCCCCTCGGTCTGCTTGGCTCAAAGCGGATCGACGAATATAGAGCTAGGAGAACCGCCGCACCGAGAACAAGAGGAGGTTCAAACGGGCGAGCGAGTATGTAAGGAGACATATGCACGCGGCAAAAGCCCGCATGGAACCGAGGTTAGTCTGATTAAGATTTGCGCCCTCATACTGCTTCTCTTCTTCCTACCTCCGCACTCTTTTTGCTCGGGGGTCCGATTCCCCCCGGATTGAATTAGCGTGGTCGCACGCTCCAGACGCTGTCCCTGTCTTCTGTCAGGCATGCGGATAGAAGACGCCCGCTGTTTTTTTTTTCTCTCTCTCTCTCTCTTCTTGTACTGGCATTATTCGTTAATGACAGTGTGTTCACGGTGATGGCCTGACGTATGCGAAGGAACCGTACTTGATCCAGTATTATTGCGTTTGCGAGGCAAATTGCTCTAATGTTGAGGAGAAATCGTGCATTTCCTATATAGGCCAGTATCAAGCGTTGGTTGTCGCCCTAGTTCTTTTTGTTTGTTTGTTTTTTCGAATAAGGAAAGAATGAAAATTTTTGTTTTATTTAGGATATTATTGACAACATTGTCTGCTTTTTTTTTTCTCTGTGGATGGCAACAAAAAGCAAATTTCACCGAGGCTGTCATTACGAGAGCGGGCCAGAGGTGATACCCTAAAGAGCGAACATTCCTGTACTCTTTTCCCGAGGGCAGTCAAACGATGCCGGTAAAACTTGATTTTGTTTTTCTAGACGAACTAGGCTTCTATATCTGAACGTATCGAATGTGTATCGCCTCGCAACACGCAACAGCGCCGATACCGAAGCGCTGCACATTTATACGGCACAAGGAACACGAAACAGCTTCACCGTTGTGTTGAGCTTAGTTTAGTTCAAGAAGTTCGACTTTCCTGCGCTGCTCGCAGGCTACATTTTTTCCTTTATCTGTACCGGCGCTCAGTCTATAGTGAAGACAAAGTGACTTGACGATAAATGCACCGTGTTTAGATGTAGCAAATCCCCACATTAAAACAAAGCGCCCCTCATACGCAGAACTATAGAATCAGTGGAGTAAAATTAATGCTTACGGCAGGTAATCCCGGAAAGCTACACGTATCGGACCAAGCCGTCACCAGCGGCAACAAAAAGCCGGCAAGAGCTGGTAGATCCTTTCCATGCACGACTCCCTTTCCACGTCTTTCCTTCACGACAGGTTCTCAAATTCGGGCAAAACTACGTCAATGCCATTTTCCCTGCCATTTTCGCACTCAGTACATATAAACAAACAAAACGCCCATGAACAGGCGACGGAGGCTTTCGCTTATTAAGCCTGCCACTTTTAATCTTCCTCCACCCTTCTACTACATATAAGCCTGCTAGCACGAAGGCAATGCTGCACTTCGTCGCTGAGGACGTAGTTTTCAGTCGGAGCTCTTTTTCGACCGCGCTTCCAAACAAAAACAACAAAAATCAAAGCTGGTGCTCCGGCATGCGGTACTCGCTTCACACGCAAAACTTTTGATCCCCTCCGCCGAGAACGCGGCACGAATCGAGGCTCTGTCACTGGCGTCAGTGACACGCCGTCAAACTTAGGCATGCACTCCCTTAATTCGCCGCGGAAACACCGCATTATACTATCCTCTCTTTTAGTTGGTCGTCGACGCGAGCGAAACTGCAGAGTGTTGCGATTGTTTATTCGGCAACTGCGCCGATGTGTTTAGTTCTGCCGCGCAGTCCCTTGTTCCGCGTTTTCGCTGCTGCCATGATAATGCCGTGGGCGTTAACGCTAGCCGCGCCACGTCTATTTTTGGGTTTCGGCCTAAGCGGGGGTAATTAACGAGCGTTTTTTCTTTCCTTTTATTGGAAACTAGGGAGGACCCCGCCCCTTGGGTCA
Source organism: Amblyomma maculatum (assembly GCF_055883805.1). Lineage (NCBI taxonomy): Eukaryota > Metazoa > Arthropoda > Arachnida > Ixodida > Ixodidae > Amblyomma > Amblyomma maculatum. The sequence goes on from NC_139344.1 coordinate 334,933,242, forward strand.
ACACACGAGGCTTTGTCATCTGTGCATGAATCGCGCGGGCACTTGGTGACAGCGGAAGCTATCGCTGTGAGAACGGGACCTTTGTTTATTTATCGCCGAGTTTCTGCCCGCGGTCTATAGGGGGGCTTATTTTTCGCGCTCAGGGCTTGCATAGATGCGAAGAGGCAGATCGTTCCGTGGTTGTGTCTGAATCTGACGTTAGTGCGAGAAATGATATGGCAGCATGTTCAAAAGTTGCCTCGCGTTCTGCCAGTTGCGTATGGCGGCCACAACGAAGTTAGACGCAGCTTCCTTTTGGCGTAACAATAGAACTACGCCAAAAGCAAACAAAGATCGAAAAAAAAAAAAAGAGCCATTTGATCGAATATATTCGTCTCTGTATGTTTCAAAACGGCAAGCCAAATAGATACCTAATACACCCGGTGGAGAATTTTTCGACTGACCTTTATTTGCGCGGACTGAATTTTCCATGTTCGTTCCCTCCTTCCCTAAATTCCTAACCCGGCGGAAGGCCAATCTAGCGGCTGGTCACACAAAGTGAGATGTAGACATGGGGTTAGGAAATTAACTAGAGCAGTATGGCCACATACGTATGACAGGGATAATGGAAGAACATGTGGGTAGCTCTTTCTCATGCTGTAACCTACGACGGTAACAGTGATGCATATATCTTCGTGTATTTCATCAAGGAGTCGGCTAGCCGACAAGGATCGAACCGGGGGTCTTCTGTGCACATGGATGGGAATGCTCGCGTGCATGGAGGGTTCGCGTGCTAATTCACGTGCCTATACATAGGCGTCTTTGTTTTTCCCGAATTTACAGAAACCACACAAAAGCAGTCTGCTACGTCTAGCTTGGGCTCTATGGTTGTCTCGACAGACCTTTGACCACTGCTTGCCTAGCTGCTACATACAGTGCGACTAGAAACATATATTCTCTGTTAAAAGCACCGCGATCCTGGCCGGAATGGCCGGGAGCGCTGTGAGCGGCTAATTTCGCCGTTACGGAAGCTAAGTCAGGCGAGGAGGATGTACACCATCCCAATGTTTAAACCTGAACGCACAAGTGTCGACCACAAAGTCGATAAGAGCAGTATAACGGAGCACAGCGGCGAAATTGGCGAGAATGCGCGCATGCGCGCAGTGAACAATGCAGGCTGTTATGGGAACAGAACACAACCCCACCGGCTTTTATATTCAATTTCGGTGTTTCTTCCGCTTTCTGCATGCCGCTGAGAAATGATTATGTAGGAAAGGAAACACAGAAAACATGACGCTGCCTTCTTTCCTGTGGGAGACGAAAGTGGGAATTGATAAGCGAAATAATCATCTCAGTCACGACTCACCAATGCTATATCGCGCTTCACATTATGCAACGCCTTTCACGTATCTTTATTTCCAGTGCGAGAGAAAACATCCGTATTGAGGCCTTTTATTTATTTATTTTTTCGTTTTTCTACCGAGAAGAACGATAAATTAATTGCCGGTAAGACATTGGCCTGGCACCCGCGATACTCTTAGAAAAATGGAAGTTTCTAATTAGCAGGACTAACAGTGACAGATACCATTCTGTGCCAGGAAAGCGCTGCTTGAACCGTAAGGAAAAGAAAGAATTCTGATGTGCACGCAATATAATCAATGGGTGCCTGTGCCTCTATTTTAAATCGATGAAGACGTTCAAAATATAAAAAGGATGAAGACTATAACTGCGCTTAAAATAAGAGGGAGTGCGGTGCGGTTCCCGGAACAGCCTCGCAGAAGACAGCTGAACCGACCGGCTTATAGCGCGCATGCGCGCGATTCTCGTACAGTATACAACTTGGCGGTCGAAGCTCGTGCGTTTAGGTCAAAATTCGTTTAAGGCACTTAGATCTCTCTTAAGAGCGGTAGGCGAAATGTATTTCTGTCACTCCCACTTTTTCACTCGTTTTCTTTTCTTTCTTTAATGTTTTGCTTATTCCCTTTTTCCCACGACTTTTTGCGCAGTTTTGACGTATTTTGCACAATTCAGACGTCCATGGCTGTTTTTACGTCTGCACACTATATCGGCGTTCTTGGTTATTTTGACGTCTAATTGAATATTTCGACTCCAAATAATTACTCCACATCAACAAAATTTTGCACACAGACTTTTCATCCTCTACCTCATACAACCATTCTTTTACTAATCAGTCAATGCATTTCACGACAGTGATGGTGTGACATCCTTCGCGGACACAAAAATCTTGTCCACACTCATGAGCACATATAAAGGTTTTTGCCTTAAATGATTGGTAGGGTGTACGCCCGCTCTAGAGCGTTCCTCCGAAGCCCCTCCGATCCTGCCAACGGACATGCGGTCCAGAATTTTTTGTCGAAGTCTGTACATATAAACAGCACGTGCTCAGGTTTAGGAGAACGCGAGCGTCGTACGTAAAGGTATACCTTGAACCCCATTTTGAGTTCCGACGCTACAAACGCTTTAAGAACGCCGGGTGTTCCTGGTTGTCGACAAATGCAGGGCCTGAAATGGTGACCTGATGCATTCTTGCTTTTGCATGTTTTCAAGCAAAGCGGCTCATCGTTGTCAGGTCACGTACTTCCATTATATTACAGAGTTTTAGTACTGCGTACGTAAGCATACGCAGAACCCTTGCGTACGTACGATTCTTTATATATCATCTCCTCAGTCTGTGTGTAAAACGCTTACTTTCAGCCCTGTTTCTTGACTAGCAGAAATTTCACTTCTATGTAGTTTCTGCGATAAATAAGGTCATAAGAGAGGACTGACACACGTAGTGAATGTGCCACTCAGAACGTAAAGGGACGATTCCCCTATTACCTACGTGTGCGTGATGCTTGTGTCCTTCCATTATTTTCGCATTTCCGAGCTGTTTGTTGCTAAGTGGGCGACTTTTATGGATATTAACTTCAGAAACAATATAATGATGTCCATTATTACCGTTAAATTCGACAAATGAAGCTCAATGAAGGGCAAGTGAAGTAAGCTTATGACGGCTAACCTGGATCAAACGAGCTTTCGAGTGTTCCCCCGCTTGGCCCTGCGCATGCGTTTTCTTGCATTCGGATTGAACTGTAAACACAGTTAGTTTCTTCGCCAGGTTAGAAAATTTGTGGCCCGATGACGCATTTACTTACTTCAAATCTCTTCCCGTCGTTCTGCGGTGTGAGCTATAAAGCCTAACTCGCAACCACTGCCTGACACCCTCGAGAGTCGTTCGCATCGAAAAACAGTCAGCGTACGAATCGGAGCGCGGGCGAAATGGCATGCCGCGAATCATCGCGCATACAGAGATCGCATTAACCATCCATTTATACAAGGTGCAATTCGTAATCCTCCCTCACGACATCCACCACAAATTGGCCATCGCGGCAGATTGCGCCCCCTCGCGCTCCACAGCGCTTCCAAACACCCTTCGGACAGCGCGTGCAATCTGGGCACGTCATTTGGAGTCGGGGAAGGTATACGTTCGGGAGGAGGACGGGGTAAGGACGGAAGGAGCGGGATTTGAGAGGCGATCCCTTTTCATGCAACTCACCGCGCGTTTAAGCCGCTCGTGCCCTTGCATCTAGAACAGGCGAAGCCCTCGAGGAAAGACCACCGCTCCGCTCTTTTAGACCGCATCGCTCAAGGCCTCTGTCCCCCACTCCCACTCCTACCCCGCCCCCCACACACATACATACACACACATTTCACGCCAGCATCGCATCGCTTCTTAAGGCGCCGCGAGAAATCTGTCTGGGGAGAAGCCACACGCGTACGTAGCCGATCGGAGCCAAGCTGAAGCCAGCCGGGAAGATGAGGGGAACGTTGTTGTGGCTCCGTTGCGTACATCGGAACGTAATTAAGCCGACTTGTTTCACGTGCACGAGCTCTTCTTCCCCTGAAACTTGTGCGGGGCCCCGAGGAAAGTGTGTCACGGCGACTTTGACAGGAGGGGATGCGCACGGGTTCTATTTCCCCCCCGCGGGGATTTTAAAACTGCTCCGAAACGGAGCGAACTTTTCTCCCGAGGCGCTTGCCTTGGCAGTGCAGCGAAGCTCTCTCGGCTCGCCGCGCATTGACGAGGCAGGGACAGCTCGGGCGGCGGAGGGAGTTAATATGGAACAGCGTGCTCGCACAGCGAGCTTGTGCTGCCCGTTGGTCCCGCGTGGCCCTTCTGTCAGCCGGGCTCTCATAAACGCCCGAGGTTTGGAGGAGGCCTCGCAGCTGCCACTGAATAGTTAAGAGGGGAGGGGCGTGAACCTAGGGGGCGTCGTTTTAACTCGCGTTGGCTCTCCCGAACTCTGCGTGAAGGGTAGCAGTAGGGAATCCTCCGAGGAGTTTAGGGACGACGGAAAGGTGACAAGGTCGCTTGCTAGCCGATCGCATGAGAAGTCACTTCGGCTTGCAAAACTCCGCGAGAGGTTGCGGAAGTCAGTAACCTGTGAGACCCAAAAAGACAGCGCTAGAATATATTATCGGTACTTTAATGCGCGCACAGAGTGTTCCGTTATATCACAGGTGTTCGTGAATTGTTTTTTTTTTTCTTGTCCAGAAAAAGAAAAAAGAAACTAAAGTTGTATACGTCGCTTTACTGCTTTCAGCTGAAGCCGCTAAGGACGTTCATGACGGCGTCGCCGGTGTGGATTATAAGGCGAAGTAATATATGCAGTGCGTATTTGCACTCTAATACAGACCAGGTAGACCAAAATAGCGTGGTGGAAGCAAAGAAACTACTATGGAAGGCAAAAGATTGGCCTTTGACTTGTTAAGTTGTTTTCATTAGATGAGTAATGTGTCTGGTGGTACGTGTGCTTTCCGCTAGATGTTTTGCGGGTACACAACTGCGCCGATGCTCTTTTTTTAACTTCGAAACCTGACTGCTGGAACTGGCGCAACTCTTCGCCTTCTTCTTTTTTCTAATTTCCTAAGTTTTGTTCTTTGTCGGTGACGTCATGAAGCGACTGACGTCACTAACCGCTCCCTGTAAAATGCTATACACACCAGCATTAGTCAACGCTCAAAATGAATACAACTGATACATCTGGAGATGTGCATTCAGCACCATTTATCATTTTCATTGCAGGCAGGATATATAGTTACTTAAATTTAGTACTCGGCATTAAATATGTATTTTTGACTGTGGTTGATTTGCTATGTCGTATTACCGAGTTTGCGACTGCAGCGCATCCTTGTCTTTTACACGTCTTTGAAAGCACTCTTTACTCCGGACCGACACTTTCGGCCTACCTTTCTTATTTCAACATACGTAAAAGAAAACAAGCTTTGTAAGCTAACAAAGTGCGATCTTATTACTGTGCCTCGGATGATAAAGTAAACGCGTATTGAGGCTGTATTCGTACTCCTAATTTACACTGCTGTCGCAGCGGAATGCCGTACAGTTGCATAAGTGCAACAACCACTAGGCAGAGAAAATTTGAGCCCAGCATGCATCAGCGAAATATAGAGTCAAAGCGTACGGTGCCACTGTTTCGAATGTTGTTTTCGACTAGCTGTCAAAGCGAAATTTGCGTCCTCCTGATCGACTCCGCACTAGAGTTGACGCCAAATCTCCCTTTATTAAGCCCATTTAGAAGCGACGCGTTCGTACCCTCGACACTCAGTTCTTACATGATATCGCACTTCAGCGTGTCACAGATGCTGAAGGTTTGACACGTATATAGCGCGAATGTACGATTCTACGAAGCAATTAGGGAACACGATGGCATCAACGCACTCGCTTTGTAGGATCCGAAATGAGCAAAGAAAGCGAATTTGGTAAAGGCATTAATGAATGTTGGAGGAAGGAATTAGAGTTCAGGAGGACATGTCCCGCTAATTGCTGACGTTAATAAGCGGCAGGAAGATAATCAATGCGTTTTCATTATGTATTCCTACACTAGCTTCCTTGTCCTTGCCCTTTTCATGATTTCTTTCCGCCAACAGGCGTCGAAATGGCAACGCCTTACAAGTTAATTTTTCAGTGCTCAGAAAAAAAGAAAAGAAAAAAGTCAAAAAACAGCAAATACAGCTGTTCATTTCTTTCAGTACATGCATATCCTTGCAGCGATAGTGAAATTAGCAGGTGCAACGCTAGACGCAGATTTTGTTATTATTATTATTATTATTATTATTATTATTATTATTATTATTATTATTATTATTATTATTATTATTATTATTATTATTATTATTATTATTATTATTATTATTATTATTATTGATAGATATGATGGTGATTTTGGCATCCATGGGATCCCCGCTCCGATTTGCTTTGCTCGCGAATCAAGTTTTACGCGAATAAATAGACGTGATAGCCGTCATGAGAAGGCGTCAGAGACGCAGGAGGACCGCAGCAGTTTCCTTTTAGTTTTTCACAGGAAAAGAAAAGTTCGTAACTTACTGACGATAACATTTAAATAAATACGTATGGGCTTATTGTACTCCTTTAATGTAGTGCCTTAATCACGTTCAGAAGCCGTCTTCCCAAAGAATATTTCTCTCCACTTGCGTGGCGCTCTCACATTTACCCTTTGTTATTATTATTATTATTTTTTTTGCTTTACTGTTACCTTAACACCAAGCCTCATGTATGAGAAGCTATGTAAGCATAGATGGGCTTACTTAATTGCACCCAAAACAGTAAAAGCCTTTATAGTTCTGGTTTAGCCATATAGATGTAAGCCTGCATTATGCCATGATCCACTATTGGGTTACCCCTTCCTCCGCCCTTACCATAACCTCCTCTTTCCACGGTAGCCACCCTACAGCTTCTACCAGTTGAAGCCCTGTCCCGGTTGCATACTCCTCCACTCTCGCGATAACGTTCTCCCAAGCCACTAAGCCACCGGTCATCTCCCACCCTCCCACTCTTCTCTTCCCTCTCACTTTCCTTCTCCCTTCCTCCTTTCACCTGCTGAACATGACAGCAATGGCAAATCAAATTGAGTACATAAATTTGTTTTTGTGTAATTTTACGTACCGAATTTAAAGGAGCCAACGCGCCACCATCGGCGCGTTTTTTTTCCCTTCCGCTTTGCATTTAATATTCTTTATCCCTAAAACCAGCGTAAGACTAATTCTCGTCAGTATACCAACAGGAAAGAAAAAAAAAATATTCCCAACGTTTGCCTTGGACTCGTAGACTGTTGGCTCCTATAATTCTATAATAACGAGCCCCATTTCCCCTTCCATTGTCTGTTTGCTTATCGAAGCAACTCAAGCTATGAAGGAAGCCTTGGTGGAGGGTTCCGGATAATTTCAGCCTCCCGGACTTCTCTAACGTGCACTGACATCGCACAGAGCACGAGAGCGTTGCCTTTCGCCTCCACCGAAGCGCGGCCGCCCGAGTCTCAGGCACAGTAATCGAGCGCCCTAACCGCTCAGCCACCGCGACTTGGCGTATTGAATTCAATTGAATTTAAAAAAAAAACATTTAATTCAATTGAAATCAATTTTCACCGGACCACAGTGGTAGGTTGTAAATATACTAATTTACTATAAGTTAGGGTTCTGCGGCTGACGCCACAGGTTCCAGGGTACAATTAAGGGCTGGCACGGCCTAACCGATCTTATAACAGCATTTTCTACAAGATGAAATAATGAAGGGTCGCAGTGCGTTTCTCACTGCATTTCGATGAGGATCTGAAAGAACACCTTCACTTCTGGAAGTTACCGCAAATAGAGAGATAATGAGCTGCAAAGTTAACGTGAGGGCAGTTTTACGATGTGGTAACTATAAGCGAACACTGGTTCTATTTATACGTAGCAAAAAAAAAAAAAAAAAAAAAAAAAAAAAGGCGAGTCACGGAACAGAATAAAATCAAGACACACGCAATGAGCCCGACCAAGGTATGTTACTGGATCGCGCAACATCAGTTGTAACTTGTCAGCAGTATATACCTCACGAAGCTTTCCATCTACTCTTTTTTTTTTTTCCCCTCGCCCATAGGTTATATTATGAGTGCATGATTTCAAGCCAAGACGAGGCAAGAAAATCGAAAGCATGCAAAAGCGGTATCTCCTTCTCACAGCTTCCTCTAGTCTTTGCCTCAGTGAGTAAAAGTTCCTTCTATGAACCGCACGCGAGTTGAACAGCGTCGCGAAATACAGACTTCCATTGTGGCCCCGTCTTGCCGGTGCTCACAAGGAGCCCGCCATTTGTGCAAGCCTTCTGGGATTGCAGGGTGCGCGATGCTCGCGTGTAGGCAGTGATTGCGAAAAATTTCTACGTGGCACCGGCTTGTGTGTAGGCACTCGAATTTTTTTTGCGTAACCTCATATTTGTTTCTTTGGTAGTGAAACAACAAAACAAAAAAAAAAAAAGAAAAGAAAGGAGCATGTTTATTATTGATTTAATGTTCGCACTCGTGAGAAAGCTGGTGCCTATCGACAAGGCTGCTTTCTGCTTTCGCCCCGTAGAAACAACACGCAAAAATGCGTACCCTTGATGGGATGGTTGTCTCCTGCCTTGCAGATCCCCCGATATGCCTGATGGACGCGGTCATATAATCCAGTATGAGCAGATTTCCTGAAGCTTTTCTCTTTCAAATTTTCGCGCAGGTTTCTCTAACGAATAACTGTTGCCCATCGGGTCGTAAAGAAACAAATACCATTGTTTAACACAAGTAAAAATTGCCCAACTTCGGCTATCACGCGTGACCTGTTACTGCTTTGTGTGCATCCATAGCGACACTCGGTAATGTCTCGATTCGCATCACACAATGCCGTGGTCGTGTCCTCCATCGATTGCTGGCACGTGCTCTTGAACCGGAATGATTGAGCAGCTTCCCAGCGAAGTTTCGCCGCTTTCTTCATCGCTTACTCCATACAGAGTCTATGCACAATGAGAGTGCTGTGCACGCTTCCGTGAATGCGGATGCAGTTGGGCTTTGATGGCACTCTGCCTTGAGTGAGATGCTGTCGGCGGGCGTATCGTCGGCGACGCGTCTTCGTTGTCGGAGAAATGAAAGCGGGTGTTTTGGGGGAGACTCATGGGAGAGTCGGGGCTTTAAAACGCCATTTGTCATCTCGGTCTCTGCGATCAGCCTCTCTTTAAAGTGAATGCTTGTGAAGCGAATTTGGTCAGGCGAATGTTGTCCCTCAAACTTCGAATGCATCCCTGTCACGTGTGCCGAGTAGAGGTAAGTCCCTGAACCACGTATCCGTGAACTTTGCCTCGTGTGGCGTCTTGCTCCTCTCCTGGTGGGGCCCTGAAATTACCGCATGGGTTACGTAGCTGTGGACTTGGAAATGTGCAATTGTGTTTTTATACGCTGTCCGCGAGTGTTGGATGCGCACTAATGTACTGGGATGTGTAAAAGGAAACTATGCTCAGTGTTCAGACACTCATTTGGGATAAGTGTCTGCACATCATAACACGTAACGATAAATACAAAAAGAAAGGAAGAGAGATCATGCGATGCGATGCTACAAATATGCGCCGGTTATTATTGGTTTCACATCTCGACTTTCCTGTTTTCATTTCTTTTTTTCTATGATCGCCGCCTATTGCGTCCTTGAATTCGATTTTGCAATCTCTTTTCCGCTCCGCTGATACGGGGGCTTCTCAGGTCGGTGGAAGCCCCTGCTGAGTGGGTGGATGGTGCGGGGGAGGTTGAACCTCATCGTAGCTAGGTGTAAAGGTTGATTTCACCAATGCTCTTAAATGGTTAGTATTGAAACCACCATGTTCCGTCTCAATAACCACCATCTGGCCCTCTGCAGCATCGTTTGACAGGCGGCGAAGTGCAGAGAGAACTTTCTCTCCTCACTTTATGAGAAAGGGCAAAGGGAAAGGAAAGACACAGATTGGGTGGGTGGAGGTGGGCAGTGGGTGGGACAGTGGAGAGAGGAGAGCGAAACTGAGGAGAGTGGGGAGACTGGTAGACGACGAATGGCGGGTTGGGAAGATGGGTACCGTGTATCACACAACGATTGCCGCAGTGGGAGAGCTGTTATTCAATCACCTTTCCCAACAGTGACTTTGTCGTCTATAATCACGGCGGCTACAAGTGTGCATGCCTGAACGTGCACTTACCGGAGGGTGCTTCAGCAGGGTGCATCTGCTAACGAGGTAAACCAGGAAGGATTGGAAAAGCGTAATATGACCCGATCTTTAGAGTCCGATGTCAAGGTATTCATATTGTGTAAGCTACCCGTTGGGGTAATGTATACGCAAGAAATTTTATTAGGTCATTTTTGTTAAGATCCAATTTCAAGACGTGGTTTCAATTTTTTTGGTTCCGATTTTTTTCCTTTCGGTTTGAACCGGAAGAAAAATAAATTATGAACATATCTCGAATACCTTTTCGCGACTTTTTACATTTCTTTCGCACCTAAACTTGTCACAAGCAGATAACGCTCCTTCAACAAGTCCACTAGAAAGAAAGACCTGGCACCGCTTGTTTTAGCAAGGCAAGCGTGTATGGGTTGATCCGTTCTTGATATCGCTTCTTTTATCAGTGCGTAAGCATTAAGTGGCTATGCTTGAGGAGTTTGTCACCAGAACTTTGTCGGCACGATTGCGTCGAAGTGAAGGGCGATAGGAAAAATCGAACGGCTGTAGTCGATAGAGGATGAAAACATATCGCCAGGGAAAAAATTTGGTGCAGGTGGAATCATTAATTAATTAATCAGAGCCAGTTGTTACTCGGACGTCGAAAGAGCCATCCAGAGCAATGGCGACGTCCAAAGTAATCACGTGATACCTCACTACCGGTCACGTGATACCTCACTTCCGGTCACATGCCCTCGTCGAAATAGTAACACAGTTATGTCAACGTCGGGATGTCACATCATTGTTTGACGTCACAAAACCAAAATTGGACGTGTTTCGACATGAATGGGCTAAAAAAGAAACGAGTGAAAATGATTAGAATATGCGTAAAGAGTCATTTAATCGAAAGCTCCTAGAGCACTGCAGAATCTACAGTAGAGAAATGTGAAAACCGGAGCATTGCTGCTGCACACGGTATATCGTGCGTCCCTTGTCGAGCACGAACAGTGTTCCGCTGAAGGCATCAAAGTTCACCGACGATCTATAATTGGTTTACAGGAAATTGAAGGCATAGTATCTGTCACTCGCGAACTCTCGCTGACATCTCGCGGACAAATCTAGCCGACGCGAGATTTTCATTATGAACCTAGAAAGGGCTTCACCTTAAAAAAAAAAAAAAAAATAACGTAACATGTTCAGCTTGCTACACAATGTCGTCAACGACGCAGCTGCTATCATAGTTTCCGCAGTGTGAAATCTCTACAAGGGGCGCGCGATATACCGTGTACAGCAGCAACGCTCAAGCTTGCGCATTTCTCCAGGGCAGATTCTGCTGTGCTCTGAAAAAGTTTTTTTTTTTCTTTCTTCGTACCTTGGGACTCTTGCACGAACAAGTATTCAGAAATTGACTTCAACTAAGATTTTGTCTCATGGACCGCCAATCTAGCTTTCGCGCTGTCATTTTTATTTATTTATTTATCTACGAGTACTGTCAATTCCGTCCGGGATTATTGCAGGAAGCGCGCATATATGAGTGGCATGTACATCGAGCGTATTGTAGTGGGCCAGGTTAGGCAACATGTTAAGCACTTGTATGGGGTTGGATAACAGGGTACTAAAGAACGGACAGGGAGGATGGGATTGCGTATACTATACACATTTTTATTATTCATACCTTCTGAAAAAAGAAAAAAAAAAGAAAACCATGCAGAATGCATTTTAGCATGGTTTATATGAAAGCGTTATACTAAATTGGTAAAACCACATTAGCGGCGCCTGAAAATAAACAATCAATTGTTCGTTGTCATGCCTGTCGTTCATAGAATATGATGTTTACTAGAGGTGCAGTTTTTCTCGCTTAGTGGCTAATCTCGCCATCAAAGGTGCTCTAAGTATTAGGTGTAGCTCAAACTTAAGCGGTTTATCCTCTGGGTAGGTTTAAGGTGGTCGATGAAGGGCGGAACATTTGGCACTGTGGGCAGCAAATATCGGCGTAGTTCGCCTGCACAAATTGTAGTTGTCCTCATCTCCGTACAACATCATTAACCAGGTATTTTCAAGTGCTGCCAGGAATAAGACTGGTGAGAAAGCCGTAGCACATAGTGATGACACTGGGGTCTCCGTCTCCTCCCAAACGGCTCCACAGAAACACCTGCCTGCACTGAGGACGGCCAGGAATTACCCAGGCGGGCAAACATTATTTGAAATTTCTTTTCTTCTTTTGTCCTACTCGACTCGGACATGAGATTATGATCATTTCAAGATTTCCGCATTTAATTTCCTTTTTCTCTTTCCAGACAATCTGCGCCACTGCAGGCACTCGAAACAAGCCCCAGCGACACGACGCTCGTGCAAGGCTCCTCCTCGAGAGCGCCTTCGTTTAAATAGTTTAAAATGATGACAACCGCAATGCGGTCGGGGGGCAACATTTATTTCGTGCTGACTCCACCGGTATTGCAGCAGGCCTAAATTTCTGCCCGGAAAAAGAGATACTGCTATCCCGCTCTCCAGACAGGCGAAAATATGAAATAAAACGTGTGAAACAAAAATTTGTTTTAAAAACAAAGGAGCAGCTGCATCCCCTTTATGAGAATTCTACGATATTCAAGTACTTAAATCTGATAGGCTCCATTTAAAGCATGCTATTTTTTTTTTTTTTATCAAAACTCAAGCTTCTCCTCACAGTTTCAGACAAGTGGGAATAAAGCTCGGTAGTGACGTCACGGACGGTAACATGTGTACATTGTACTGCCAGGACCCATACACTGAGGTTCGTCGTCGGATGCTGCCAAACAAGGCTTCAAAAGTTTTGATTTCGCTAGCGTTGTTCTTACTGTTTTAAACCAAGCTTTCCTATGCGGGAAATATACCCGTACCGTTCACGACGATATTAAGCGCCTGCGACCCGGAGCTTTGATCTGCGGAGAGAAGCCTGAAAGGCGTTGCGGTTTTAAACCGCTGATTATGCCGTTGTTTCAAACGCTAACGCCAAATATTTCAAATGCTTCAACTATAAGCTTTAAACACATTACACCCATTGAAGCCCACAGAATTCTGAAATCGGTGCAGTTTCAAACCCCGCCTTTAAGGGTCTAACACGACAACGTTAATAATATGGATCCAATCTGCGACACCCCTTGCGGCTCTTCATTCGCGCACATGTAGTTTATGATCACTTAATTACCAATCTCTCAATTTGTCCATCTAACATCTTACAATCTAGCTACCGATCGAAAGCAAATCCCCGACATCGACATAAATCTCTGCTTTAACTAAGGCGTACGAATTGATCTGCATAGCCTAGCAGTAGCGTGTCTAATCCGGAGGTCCAAGAGCGCAGTAGGGCTTATTCCTATTCCACTCACTCACTTCAATTGAACAACCCGAGCCGGCAGCTCCTCTCAATTTTGTCACGCCACATGGTATAGTTACGTCACACAACCCATCGACCAATCAGTGCTCGGCAAAGTCACCCGCCAAATACGACCGGCCAGAGCCATACCCGCGAATTTTCGCTTACAAGCTTGCAGCAACAGCGTCAACGCGCGATGTTTCGCAAAACGGGGCCTGTAACGCTAGCTATTACGTTAAAACGAGGTAATCATCATCATAATAATAAACGGAGAAGCTGACCATCAAGGCACGCAATAACCCTCTCGCATAACCAGTACAGCCACCGGAGTCCAATCGCGGGAGTGTCATAGAGCTTTCTGGCGCTGATTGCGTCACGGCCACGGCCGCTTACTCACGGCTGATACATTGCGCGCACACCACTCGTCCCCTCGCAGAAAGAAGGCAGCACGTTTGTTGCAGCAACTTCCTCTGAGATGTATTCTACCCCAGCCGCCAAGGTTCTCATATAGCGGCAATACGTGGATGCGGGCGTCGAGCGGGCGTTGACGGGACCAACAGCAGCCCTGTATCGGGGCCGCCTCGTCACGTCGGCTTGATTGTGGCCCTGCAGCCTGCGCGCTTCGATTGTACGCGCATACGTATACCGGGCCACTCGTAAATCACGCACCGACCGTAGCAGCCGAAAGGGGCGCTCCGATTGTCTCGCTCAACAAACGAGATGTTTTTTTTTTTTTTTTTTTTTTTTCTGTCATTCGAGAGCCGTGGATGTCTTTGCCTGCGCGAGCATTTCCTCCTCCAAGGCCACCACCACGCACCGAACGGAAACGGCCCGATGAGTGGTTATCACACGCGGCATAATACTGCTGACCGCACGCAGGTGCGCGTACGGCACCGTGTAGTCGTCGTCGAAGGCTAGAGGACAAATTACGGTCCCGTCGACAAATAATTTATCACCTTCTAGGAAGTCACATCACCGCACACAAAATCGTTCTCTTTGTTTTGCCACATGTCTGTGTTAGCCTTCGCGCTTGAAGTGCAGCATTTCTTTTCCTTTCTTTCTTTCCTTCTTTCTTTCTCTCTTTCTTTCTTTCTTTCTTTCTTTCTTTCTTTCTTTCTTTCTTTCTTTCTTTCTTTCTTTCTTTCTTTCTTTCTTTCTTTCTTTCTTTCTTTCTTTCTTTCTTTCTTAATCAGCACACTTCAAAACGGCATAAGAAAACGACAGAGCAACAACACTACACACGAAGAAAACAGAAGGACAAAACGACGCAGAAAAATAAGTACATACACACAAAAAATGTACAGCGCAGAACTTTGCAGCGTTGGAGGAGGTTTTTTCGCGCCTTCGACAGCAGTCTAGAAATTTAACGTCATAGAGACAAATGCCCGTTCTGGTGAAAATGCCGAGTTGTCTGTGTTATGAGCGCAAAATCACGGGCATATGGCTCTGGCAGGTGGAAGTTGGCAGGTAGAATGACCAAGCGCTGGTTTGTCGGCAGGTAGTGCGACGCCATGTGACCACACGATAGCATTAAGTTGGGAGAAATTGAAAACTTGGGAGGTCACTAACAAGCTGGATAACGCGGTAGCATTTAGTACTGTACGGTAATAAGAAGAATGGGAGAAATATTATAGGTTGGTTGGTTTATGGGGTTTAATTTCCCAGATTGCTCAAGCTATGAGAGGTAAGCCATAGTGAAAAGGTCCGGACAATTTCGACCACCTGGGGTTCTTTAATGTACACTGACACCGGATAGCACAAGAATGCCTCTCCGTTTCGCCTCCATCGAAACGCAGCCGCCGGCGGTCGGTGTGAGATATTATGGGCACAAATCAAACGTATTTGTATTTATACGAGCAGGAACTAGAAAGCACTACTGGCCAGCTGCAGACGGAGCCATTACCGTTATCGCGTCATATCCTTATGGGCAGAGCTTGCCTCCAGCATGAATTTTTGGTTAAATAAAGAACCTTATATAATCTTGTTAATTCACTTATCCGGGGCATAAAGAAAGAAAGATGGCTACACAGTCTGAAAGAGCACTGAACAAGGGTAGAGGGGGAGCCTAAGTTCGCAAGCCGAGACAACGTTTTGACAAGGGCACTATCGTTTGCGCAGAGCGATCATCACTGGCGGGTGGAGGGTGGGGGAGAAAAAAGCAGGGCAAGGAGTGAAATCATGTTTCCTTGTGTATGAATTTCTGGGTCTGGCCTGAAAAATAAAATAAAGAACGACTGCAGCAACAGGAAAAACTACAATGTTGAGTGGATCACCTAAACCGGGTTCAATGCTGACAAGCGTTTCTTGAAAGGAGACAGGCACTTCAAAGGGTACTCATAAGGAATACCTGCTTTCCGCAAGGAGGGGGGACAAAAAAACTAAAATAAAACAGAATAGCAACTTAAATACGGTGCGGCAAATACCTTCAATAGGGGCCCTCCGACCAAGAAGTCTTCGACTACCATTCACGCGGTTCAGGTGTCCGTGATGCGGTTCAGGTGTCCATCAAGAAATGTGAGATACTGCGCCTTTCTCTCATATAAACCAATTTTTGCGGTTCTTTTTTGTCATGTCTGCAGCGGCTACGCCTCAAGAGGGTATCGATATGCATTGTGAGTCTGACTTATGCGGTGAAAGTTTATGGCGCGGAGTCGTGATTACGGGAGCTCTGAACTATGCTAACCTGTGGTGTGCGCTCGCGACAGACAGGCGACCAAAAAATTTAGTTGTGGTTTAGCTCTGGTTAACCCTAGTTGAATTGCGAAAGCAACGGCGGAAGCTTCTTTTGCCTGCAACATTATTCCCCTAGGTGCCTGCGTGTCGTAGGGGTAACGAGAATGCAAACGGTTCTGGCAGGCTGATTCTGATTCACCCTCCAGTACAAAAGGAGTGAACCGATTTGGCAGCTTCTGCCCGTGGCATAGGGATAATGTGAATTCAGACGTCATGACAGGTTGATTTGTTCTGATTTCTGTTAGCGCCGGCCCGGGGACCACGGACACGGCACCCAGCGACGAGCGGTTAGACCTGGCGCAGTATTGCTTTCGCATTAAACAAAGTCGGGACGCACATCGCGTTAGAGCGAAATACTTGGATTACACTGAGTGCTATTGAAGTAATTATTGGAATAACCAACCTGCAGCCTGCGCATCCGTAAAAGAGCGAATTTCAATAAAGCGAGAACTGTCATATTACCGTATAGTGTTTAACTCTCATTGCTTGGCGTTTATGAGTTGTTTGATCTCTATGTTTCCTGTTTGATTTCGTTCTTTGCGGCCTAAATATGTAACTTCTTTTGTTCTCTTTATTCGCCCTAACTGTTTTATCTTATCGCCCATCCCCTCTGAAATGTATATATACCACGAGAAAAAAATTAGATGATAAATACCCCCCCCCCCCCCCTCACAATAAAGCAATTTCGCTTGAACATTTTATTAAAAGGTCTTCCTATCTGGAAGCAGATAAAGGGAGCAGGGCTAGACCGGCCCATTTTGCTCCTCTACTCAGATCCATCCGTCCTCTGCTGTACTGAATCTGAATGTCCGCACTTGTCCGCCATGTGCCATAAAAGCCGAAGAAAGACGACAGGCATGCACCTCCGGATGGAGCCGCACACTTTAGAAATGCAATAAATAAAGCAGAGGGCTGTGTGGACGCGGAACAACGCCTGGGCAACGTCGAAGGACCTAAGAAGCACTCCAGCCCGGACCCAGGCAACAAGTTGCTGGCGGCACTACAATAGCGGGTAATAAGTATGAAAGCTTGGCGGGAGGCTTTGCGTACACGGCATAAGTGGAGTCTCATCTTCAGAAAACTTCCACCTGCCTCCCACCCTAAACGCAAACCGCGAGGTGGGAGCCATTGTCTGCGGCACCGAGTTATGGATGTCTACAGCCCACAAAATGCTCGTCGTTAAACAATGGGACGCCGGAAGAGCGTACTCCGCGGTGGCTGATGTACTATGACACCAGCGCCGCGTCATACCACAAACGGTAGATGCGTAGAAAATAAGCAGGAGGAAGAGCTAGTGAACAAAGAAATACGTAGTAACTGTCGCATTTTTTTGTTGCAACCTCGACCGCATCGTGAGAGTAGGAATAAGGGGGTCGTGATCGAGGGAAGAAGCACAACAGAGAAAAGGATAAGAGGATTCAGTGTTTAGTCCTTGATAGGAACAGGGAGACCACACACAGCTGCGCTGCTTAGCGCTCAGACTGCTTACGACAATGGCCGCAGTGGGCTAAGACCAGCAGAATCCTGCTAAGGAATTCCGACCACGGCTGCCGCATTTATATGCAGGAGAAATGTAAAATCTTCTGTGTAATGTGCAATACAAGTACCTATATACAATACCATGCCATGCGTACAGTACCATACCATGACATACCTTTGCACACTACACCATATCATGCCATGCCTTAACCACATCATGCCGTCCATATAGCATATGATGACATACCATGATATGCACCATGCAATACCATATCATACCGCATTCATAACTTACCATAACGTCCCATACGGTGCCGTACCACAGCATGCCATACTGTACAATACCATATCTTGCCATATCATACTATACCACGCCATACCTTAACGTACTGTACCATACAAGCCAACATACCATAACACACCACATGCACACCACACTGTACTATAATATGCCATGCCACGAGTTACCATATCATACCACACCTATAGCATATCACACCATACCATGATATATACTATGCAATACCATATCATACCACATCCATAACATGCCATAACGTACCATACGGTGCCATACCACAGCATGCCATATCGTGCCATACCATATCTTGTCATACCATAATATACCACGCCATACCTTAACGTACCATACAAGCCAGCATACCATACCACACCACCGCACACCACACCATGCCATACTATGTCATGCCACGACTTATCATATCATACCATGCCTATAGCATATCACACCATACCATGATATATACCATGTAATATCATACCATGCCACATTCATAAGATACCATGACGTGCCATACGGTGCCATACCTTAAACCATGCCTTGCCATACCATACTATACCACGCCATACCTTAACTTACTATACCATACCATACCGTACTATACAAGCCAGCAGGGTGCTGTTCCTTATTTCTCCCTCGACGCCGGTATGATCATGATTAATGTTAACGTACCATACGGTGTCATGCCACAAGCATGCCATGCCGCACCATACCATATCTTGCCATACCATGCTATACCACGCCATTCCTTAACGTACCATACTAAACCGTACCTTGCCATGCAAGGGGTATTTTTCCTTCTTTCTTCATCGACGCCGACATGATCATGATTAATATTCTAAGCGGCGGCCGGTTTGCAGATGCGAAGGAATCACCTCATTTAACAGCTAAGCAGCCCAAATCAATTGGTAGGGCCTGCGTTGCACGTGTCCCAACTCGGCTAACAGCCAAATGACGCCTGCGCTTCCGGCGTTTTCCGAACGCGTATGCAGCTGAAGCCAGAAGACGGTTCGTAGTTGCCACAAGCTTGCAAACGACGAGCACTAGTTTAGCTTGCCCGTTATTGGCGCCTTGGCAATCCCATCGAGCGTAACTGAAGCGGTTCTCAACAGAGAAATCAGATTCGCACATTATTAACTAAGGGAACCAAGTGAGTTCGCTGCGGCACGCAAAAACCACTGCACACCGTATGAAGAAATTACGAAGGTGGTTTCTTGCCGTTTTAATGCTCACTAGCTTACAAGTACCTAAAAACGACTTGAAATACCAAAAAGAAAACATTCTTTTTTTGTTCAGTCCATGCACAGCCTGCAAGGCGAAACCACAATGTTAACTTCACGCCCGCAAAACATGGTACTCCATAACAGCTTCATTTTGAAAGCTCTCTGCAAATCATGAAATATTCATCAAGCATGAGATATAGCGCACTTTAAAAATAAAAAAAAAATTATGAGAGATGGTAAAAACAAGATCGGCACTCTCTGGGTTGGTTTGCGCTCCGCAATTTCGGCTTGTTTTCTCGCTAGTTCGTGGCGTAGACTTTCTGAGAAGGGGAAAGAAGGAGAAAAAGAAGCTCACAGGAGGCAGCTTGCAACGTAGAAGCGAGAGAAAGAGCAAAAAAGGAGGGGGATGGGGGGGGGGGGGGGGGGGGGGGTTATAGAGAAGAAGTCGCCGACACGCATATGGATGAACCTCGGCCGTGTGTACTCTTCCGGCCGCATACAACCCTAGCTCGCGGGCACACGCAGCGGCGGCGACCGAGACGCCACCACCACCGAAGACAGCGCGGTGAGAAGAAGCTTTCAAGGAAGAGTTTAAACAATGCTGACTCGCTCGAGCGCTCATAATCAATTCAAGTCGGTGCTGCGTACACGAGAGCCACTCCGTACGCTCGCACATCCCATCCCCGGGCACCGCTGGCGCGAAGCGTTGTTCTAGCGCGCGCGCATGCGGCCGGGATGTGGCCAATCTGCATAGACACACACGCACATATTCGCGCGCTGGCGCCCAGGTTTTTAGGCTGTATGCAGGGAAGGCGAGCAAATACCCCGCAGATCAAAGAATGTAGTGAGATAGCCCGCGACGGAAAGATATGGGCGCGTTGGTCTTTGGTGACGTCCTTCTTCGTCGAGATGCTCTAGGGGACGCGGTACTTGCCTTAGAGATTATAAATGAGAAAGTCAGCGGCGGGGGCTTAACATATCCAGATAAAGGGGGCATGTGTGCCCGCAGGCAGCTACAGGAAATGTATATACTAAAGTATAAGGTGGGTGAAGGCTGGGATTTTAGCCCCGGGCGTCCGCGCGTTGAGTGCGCCCCGAGAGCTTTTCTATCAGGGTTCGCTTCTAGAAATGCACCGATATAAGTGCGTAATGCAATCAGAATAAAACTTCAACACTCATATATGCATGCATATACGGCTGCGTTTGGTCTTTGAGCTCTCTGTTTCGTATTTTTGTGCTATTTCTTGTACTGGCCTGCCAATATGACTTGCTGAATTCAATATGCAGGTGTGGACATGCATATATTTTAAGAGATCGTCTCAAATCATGACAGGCACAGACAACTTGATGCATTTCAGAATCACTGTTCCTTGCTACTGTTTTTCAGCACAAGCGAGGATAATCGTTCAACAATGTCGCGAGAAACCGTGTACACACAGTTCAGAACACGTTGCATGTCTTTTACAGAGTCATTTATGACCCAGAAAGCATTACTATGAACTTTGTTGCACAGTGGCCTCAGCATCACCAAGCCCTCTGTGAAAGTAAGGCATATGGCACCATGCTAACACACGGCAGAAAAATTTGTTGCATTCCGCAAGGGCGCATGCCACTTGGCATAGGCATTTGATAAAATAAGAATGAATTCCCGAACCGAAACTGGAACAGGGGGAGGATGGGCTGTCTCATTAGTGCACCGGTGGTACATGCAGTGTCGAAAAGACCCGGTGATCGGCAAGAACCACTGGGGTCCTGAACTGAGGACACCGCTTATGCATTGCCTCTTTGCATTAATAAAGTTCTTCCTATACTCATTTACATCCTTCCTCAAAAGGCCACACTGTTACATGAAAGCAGCGCCAGCAGCTTCATTTATCCTTTCGCGGTATCTCCGTGTTCTTTGTGCATCCCCTCGACTCAATTGCCATTCTCTTTGACTCATTTCCAGTAGCAATAGTGAACACGGCAACAAGTTGCACCTGCCAGTGACAGGAGGTCGTCCATGTCATTAACCGAAGAATACCTCGCAGAGCAGGTTTATGTCGCCTAGCCATTCCCATCATGACTCACCTCGGCGTGCCGTGGCTCCATTTCCGGACTTCGTCTGAGCGTCCAGAATGTTGCGCCACTCATCATTTCACTTTTCTTCGTTTCCTCCCGATCATTATTATTTGCCCTCCTCGAGAGGCGGACGTCCGTGTGTGTTCGCAAAAGACGCTCGTATTGTTTCTGTTGCGCATGTTTGCTTCGCACGAAGACATTCACGGTGGCATAGTCTCCCTGGGGAAGGGACTTGCTTTTCCTTTAGTGAGCAAGCAGCATCTGTCATCCGGATTGCCCGTGAGGCCTAAGTCCGACGCATTGGGTCGAGTAAGAAAAAATGGAGCGTCACCTGCGTCGCAACAGGAACGCGGAAAGCAGTATAAGGGTCAATGAGATATTACTAAGGCATTGAAGATCATACGTTTCCCCTCACCTTCTGACATGTAACATATTCCGTTTCACTCTCTTCGTAGTCAGAGAAAATAAAAATATGGCCGATCAATTAAATTAACGTGGCAGAAATGCCGCAGCATTTTTCTTTCACTCACCAGTCAATTCAAATTTTGATTCCACTGTCTTCCAATTATGATTATATTCTTATCTTTATATATTTCGCATTCTTATATTTATTTATTTTTTTCAGCAATTATTACTCATTCTCATTTTTTTTTTCTAATCAGGTATACGTACTTGTGCAAAGACGGAACATAAAAAAGAAACATTTCTTCGTTTCGTTTTCGTCTTCTCTGGACAAGTATGTGCCTTTTCTCTCTCTCTCTCTCACGCACACACACACACACACACACACACACACACACACACACACACACACACACACACACACACACACACACACACACACACACACACACACACACACACACACACACACACACACACACACACACACACACACACATGAACAAACGAACAAAAACCTGCCTACCTAGCGAGGGTGCGGTAAACACTAGCGTTAAGCAGCCGCCTCCTCCGCGTCAGATTTTAAACCAATGGCAACTCTCACTGAAGCTTTTATTCAGTCCACGGCTTATAGCTTTTTGATAATATTATTCATGTGCGCTTCCTTGGTGTCCACCTTCGCCATACTCCCGAAATAACGAAGCCGTTTATTGAAATAATTGTTTCTTTTTTGCAAGAATGTATTGTCACCGGAACTCTCTCACCGTAAAAGTTATATTTTTATCTGAATGCCATGCTACTCCATTTACCGACGTAAGGTGTATTCTCTTGTAAATTTAAGTGCAGGTAACTCTTACTTCGGTTATCCCTTTGTGTTCAGAACTGCCTTCCTATCGGTTTGCACGCAAATAGACGTTGATTGGGCGCACAGGCGATCGCTTGAACTTTGGCTGACCGCACTGAGGTATTACGGGAGAAACTCTGCGCGCAACCTCAACAAGACTCATCAGCGCAGATCACTTCGTGCTGAAACAAGTGCTTTCTTCTTAAAATGGTGCTTCCATAGCTCTATAGTATGCCCTAAGCCGTTCGTGGTGTACCCCCCAGCCTTGGTCAAAATTATTCAGGAAGCAAGGTTTTCTTTTCTGTCACGCAGTTTCTGTCATGTCAAACTCCCTATTCATATGAGGTTATGAGAACCACATTTCCCAAGACTATTTGCTCCTCCTAGGGATGGCGTAACTATCATAGGTGAAAAACGAACCATTTTTCCCCAAAACGTTTTACTTCGGCTGTATCACCACTTCTTTTCTCTATATCCATAGAATGAGATACTAAATGGACTTTGTTACCGACCTCTTTCTTATTGAAGGTCCTCATACCATTTTTGTTTTAATACCAAACGCAATGGGCGATTCTCTCCCTGAATATATTGTATTCGCATTTACCGCGCCGTGTGTTCCCTGCAAGTAGTTAGCCTAAACCGAACGTATTTAGAGCTGTCGTTCGTGTTATAAAAAATTAAAGAGCACTGCAGAATCTGCATTGGAGTAATGCGAAAGCACGGATGCTGCTGTGGTTGCTTCTGGCTGCTTCTAATTGCTTAATTCACTTCTTGTTTGCCCGCTTTAGTCTTTGGTACTTTGAAATTGCTCGCGGCTTTACTTCCGGTTGCGTGACATCAAATACTCTACCTCACATTAACTCACTTCTTGTTCACCCATTTCAGTCTTTGGTACTTTAAAATTGCGCGCCAATTCCTTCCTATGTCCTTTTTTTCGGCTCTACTTCCAGTTGCCTGACGTCACATCCTTGACGTCATATCCACTACGGCACCCCTTTCTCTCTTTCCGCTTTCACTCCAACCCTCCTCCCTTCCCTTACGGCGCAGTTCAGGTGTCCATCGAACAAGTGTGGCAGATACGCGCCTTTCCTTTCCTGTGAACCAGTTATTCTATAATTACTTAATTAGCTTATTGACCTAATTATTTTGCGGTCACAACATTACGTCACCCTCTATCGATTGACACCACTCATTAACCTCTACCACTTGTCAATTATAACTGCTGCGGACACGATTTTGCGGACACATACTGCGGACACGTTCTGCGGACATGTTCTGCTTACACGGTCTGCGGACACGGTGTGCGGACAGAAATCTGTGAACATAGCGAAGTAATGCTTTCGCAATTTGCAGTAATAAACAAGTCTGCTAATGCAGTTCATTGCATGCAAAATGTCCGTTCAAATAGACTCTGTGACATCGTTCCCCATGTATATCCCCAAAAAAAGTTTACAAAATGCATTTAGACCCGCGCCTGTGGCGCCTGTGACGACTGCACGTGCTCAAACGCAAAAAAAAAAAAGAAAAAAAGAGATTCCACAGTAATTAACCAACAGCCGCCTCACAACCGCCACCAGCGCGAATTGTGTAATCGTTAACGAGTGCTAAAGCAAGCGTAACAAAGATAGAAACGGCCATTTAAAAACGCTCAAACTAGACAGCTTCCGTCTGAGTATGAATTGTTTCGCAGGATTTAAAAAAAAAAAAAAAAGCAAAAAATAAAGCGTCTCCGACGCCTGCACCTCAATCGGCAGTTAGTGTCTCTTTCCAGCGCAGCGTCAAGGACAGCGCCAGCCGACCGTGTCGGAAATGGCCAGGTGTTCGTTCGGGAGGAGAAAGCAGCCCGTCGCCCAGCAGGCCACCCGTGCCCCCTCCTCCCTCTTCGCAGTCTTCTCCGCCTCCTCTTCCGAGGTGCCATTATTTACTGTGCCGCCCGCAGCTCGCGTCTGCCTCCCATCTCTCATCCGGGACTAGTCTCCGGCGAGAGCTTGCGCGTTTCCTGCTGTGCCAGTGAGCGGAAAAATAAAGCGAGCGGTAAGAGAATAATAGACACATGATTGGAAATGTTGCCTGGCTGCCTGCTTTCAGTGTGTCGATATAATGGCCCGAGAAGCCACGTAAGCTTCGCTATTTTTGCGCGCCAATTGAGAAGGAGAAGAGAAGGTCGGCAGTCAAGGCGGAAGGCAGGGCCTCGCAGGGGAAGCGATTATCCTCATTCTGGATGATGCGGAGAGAATCCTATATAATTATCATTTTGTAACATGCATGCGAAAATTACTCTACCGGATAAACCAGACAAGCATGATCTGCTGAACCATGCAGATAAGCGTCTTTTCACGATCACGGAAGTCACTGCGCAGGCTGCGATTGCCGCAATGGAGACGTCGAAAGAGTGTATATCGCAAGGTTGTACTATGTCAATCAATATATTCGCAGATCCTCCCTCGGGACGTTTACTGATTTCTGTTAGTTTTTGTATCCTGCCAGTCGTTTCTTTCTTTTTTTTTTTTCTCTCTTATTTTGTAGTCTTCACTGTTCGGTGTCAGCGCAGGACAAGCTTTAAGAGCCATTAAAATTTTGCTGCTCATTGCAGGGTTAGATCATTCACGTGAATATATTCGTAAAGATGCCTTGCAAATTTGTTTCACAATTAAGGGTGACGTCCAAGAAAGCTGGCCTTCACTTGTCTCATTACCGAATCAGGGCCCTCAATGCTTCGGGTGTGCGACGGGAAGATCGCAAGCTAGAGATGGAGAAATTCTGGCGAACTGCTCGAGAGAGCCTCCTCTTTAACTTGACATCGCGACAAAATTACGAGTTCTCTTTACCACAAGAGTTGTCTTTACCACCCTTACCTCCATCGTCGCCATCTTTAAACGAATTAGGCCACTAAGGTGGTGACAAATCACAAGTATATTTATCAAGAGGGTCACCGACACGTGCTGAGGCCTGAATATGAAATCTTAGCTGGGAAGTTGAGAATTAAGGTATGTTTACTGGCTGTATTTTGCTGCCATGACTTGATTATCTGAATTTGTTACTCTTATCTGTTTTCGACTTGTTTTGCCTGCTGTGTCTATTTTTCGTTTTTATCTTGTTATTTTCTATATTTTTCTATATTTTTTTATATATTTCTATATTACTTTTATATATATGTTCATGTATGACTGCTGAACAATCCGTACCCCCCCCCCCCCTTATGTAATGTCCCGAACGGGATCTTTAAGGGTTAATAAATGATGATGATGATGATGATGATGATGATGATGAACTGCTAGTTAGAAGTTCTGGCAAAAAAAAAGATAGTTCTTGGTAAAAATTGGAAGGAGAAGGACGAAGAAAATTGTGTCCTACACACTTTTCGTAATTCGTCCCGTAGCCCTGTTTGCCAAATACCCTCCCCCCCCTCCTTCCCCCCTCTCCTAGAAAGGAAAAGGCGGTTGGAAACTCTTCAGCCTCTCTTGTGCGAGCATCACTAAGGAGGACATCGCTTCAGCAACGGCTTGCATAACGTTTGCCTCAGACGGGTATCGGGAGGCTGCGCGTCGAAGACGACGTAACGATCACCACAAGTAAGATAGGATAGATCCCTGGCTCACACGGGCTCCATGCTTTTCATCCTTCAGGCACAATTCACGGTTAATGGATTCGAGCAACATTTCAGGCTGCTACAGAAGCTACAGTGAGAGATCTGGGTCAGTTTCGACCACCCACGGCTTTTCAATGGACGCAGAAATACCAGCACGCGGGCGGTTTTGCGTCCCGCCTTCATCGAAATGCTGCCGGGATCGAGCTCGCAAACTAATGCTCAGCAATCGAACTTGGCCACTCAATCATTACTGCCGTTTTCCGTCCGTGCATTTGCAACGCGTTGAGACGAACGCACAGCGTCAGTATAAGCACTCCGTTTACAGAATGGATACAATGGCGTGCGCATTCATCAGCCAGATGAAATATCGCGCACACATACGCTGGCTCGCTTGGGAGTTGAAACGCAGCATCTTCCCTCTCAGCGCCTTCGAGCGCGATCATATGCAGAGACCAGTACTGACTGGGCTAAGTGCGAGCACGTGTTTACATTAGCACGTGATCATATATAGAATTTTTTGAACAAAAAAAGACTCCGAAGGCGTTGTTTTAATGCGAGTACGTAAACGAGTACTCGGTGTGCCCCGAACGATGCGACGTTCCTACTTGGCCCCCACAGCGAAGTAGGATGGGGAGAGGGAGATTCGACGCTTGCTCGTCACGTCGTTAAGCGTGTATGCATACCTACATCTTCACTCACCACCAAATCGTTTGTCCCTAATAAGCGCCCGTCTTTTGTCTCCGCATCGCTTCTTCTTCCTGTTTACGATTTATCTGACAGCCCTACTCTCTCTAAATCTTTCCTTCTTATTTCTGGTTCGAAGCATCAGCGTATTCTGTGTTATAGAAAAGAAGGCGCTGGTCAAGATTGATCGCCAAGGCAACAATAGGCAGGTATTAATGGCAGCTCCCGGAGGAGCCTCTGTTCAGTAGTCTCTGGTTGCGAAAGTGCTCGCTTCCCCCCCCCCCCCCCCCCTCCTGCCCTTCCTTATTCCCGCTCCCCTCTTTCCCCTCCTCTAGCTCTGCTATCCTCCACTTCGGGCTGCGGTAGCGAGGCGAGATTACCCATACGCAGGTGCGCGCGTGAGTTGCGAAACGCGCCAGTTGTGAATCGCTGGTAGCCAACCAGCGACGAGCTAATCGTCTTTACGGAAGCGACTGCACCTTTCGAAGCGCACACGAATGGCATTTTTTTTTCTTTTCTGCTTGCGACGCATATAATACGTCTTAAAGGCATTCAGCAGCTTATTGCGAAGTGTGTTTACCAAACGAAAGACGAAACTGACAGGTCCAACGTTTGTCTTGCCCACATGTTGGCGTTTCCTGCCGTCCAGCGCTATTGTATGCTTGCTTCGACAATTGTAAAGATCATTAGCGATTAAAAAGGACGAAAAAAAAAAAACGGCAGGGGCGCTATTTGTTTTGCCTGTCTGACCACCTATTCTGCTACTTATTGTGCGTGTCTGATAATACACTGAGTCAGCCAAACCACCTTTCTGCCTTATTAGAGAGTGTCAACTGAAAATAAATAAATAAATAAATAAATAAATAAATAAATAAATAAATAAATAAATAAATAAATAAATAAATAAATAAATAAATAAATAAATAAACTGCGTCGCGAGCTACAGCGGGCCCTTGCTGTCGTTTATGCCTGACAAAAAAAAAAAAAAAACGCAGCACAAAAGAGTAGTCTTTTTCACCATGGATAGCCCAAACCACCGTGCTTCTATCGTTTATAGGCCGCCGCATATATACGATTGTGAGTGCAGCAGATTGCTAAACACTTAGAAATACGCTTATATTCGTACTATATCCAGGATCGCAAACTGAAGTTGTCTTGGGGTTAAAAGGAGCATCATGTCTTTTACGTTGGAAAAAGCAGATGAAGAAATGACATAGCACATGCTCTGAAGTTACACTTAATTTTCTGCGACCTCCCAGCACTCTTCTCAAAACATTTTCTTCATGAAACACTTCGCTACTCCTCTCAACAGATATGACCCGCAGCAAAGGGATCCGATGATTTCTTATATAATATAAAAAATACCTTTTAAATCAGCCGGTCTTTGAATTAGTGCGTATTCCGAAGTTTTCCAATGTAGGTGTGAGCGGTTTTTCATGCGCACTTTATGGAAGAAGAGAGAACAGAGATGGAGTGGGCGTTAAGCTCGGCGTTGTACCTCGTGATTTGCCTCGAGACATCGGTGGCATAAGCGTAAAAACGCCGAGCTTAATGCCCACTCCATCTTTATTCTCCCTTCTTCTCTGAGCTTCTCGAAACTGCGATGTGCTGTACATGTCGAGAGCGACGTCCTTGGCAGACCACCACGTGTCGTGGTCTGGCGCCTTGCGGTCGCCGTAAAGTACGGGTAGGTCGCGAGTGGTTGTGTGACGTAGTTGTAGAGGCATTGCGGAGCTCTTTTCGTATCGCATTCGGCTTCTGAAAAGATTCAAGTATGATACTTAGTTCTGCCAGCAGAACAATTCCTTCTTTGCCGTTTTTGAGACAAAAATATACCAAATTAATAGCACGTTTCTCGACGTGCAACACATGCTGTGCCCGCGCATTTGTAAAATTTTTAAAACAAGCGTGCTGACGAGGGAAGCAAGTTTCAGATAGCCGGGAAAAGTATCAACATCTAAATCGTTCCGCAATGTTCCATTTCTTGCTTGTGACGACCTGTTCAAGCTACACTTGTAAACTAAAGCAACACCCATCTTTATTTCTTTAACTTTTTCACACTTTTCACTCGGAACGCCTCTTCCTGGGCATACCACCGATAGTGTGCGGTGGGAGCTTGTGTTGGGCTATTTCTCTTTACGAACTGTTCGTCTTCCGAAGAGCATTTGATTGCCTTTCTCTCTTTTCTCTCTTCCCCCCCCCCCCCCCCCCCCCTCCCCGAACAAAGGTGGCTGCACTGCTGTACTTAAGTATCATGTGGCAAAAGCAGCGCTCCAGCTTTGAAACCACCCAATCAGTGCTTACGCACGACATCGTGCCTGCAACATAGGCAAACCGTACATGGAGGTTTCAACAAAGGATGTGTTTCATCATATCTGGATAAATATGCGTGCAACGAAACATTCAAGCCAATATGAAAAGGACTGAGTGCATTATTAAAACAAAGATTCTCAATCGCTAAAAACCAAAAATTTTCAGAGTGGGAAATGGCAGCTACTTGCAGTAGTCGGAGCGGAAACCAACTACAAAAGAGTTACTAAATACAAGTTCCGTAATTTCCAATATACAACATACAAGCATACATGCCTAAAGGTTAAATTTTTGGCCTTTGCTGACAATCTATATTGCGGACAAACAGCAGTTTTCTTACTGATATCACTCAGTGTGCACGCAATTTCCTATGTGACTGTATGTGCCAGTGCTGTGAATCTAGAAAAAAAAAAACTTTCTTTTTTTTTCTTTTTTTTTTAGCAGATATTGAGACCAGCGGATAGCGTATAAGGTGCAGGCTGTAACAGGAAATTACGGTATTCGCTGCAATTGTAATCGAGTTTCTTGCCAACATATTTCCCTATTCCTTTCAACCACTACAATACACCTGTCTATTAAACGCGTGTTGTGGCTGCGTGTCCGCCGGAAAAATGTTCATTTACGATTTTCCTTTCTATAGGAAGCATCGCTGTGGTGATGAAGTGGTTAGGACGCTCGACTTCTGTGCACAAGGATGCGGGATCGAATTCCGCCCGCCGCGGCTGCTTTTCAATGGGGGCGAGAAACCGGGCGCCCGTGTTCTGTGCGATGTCAGTGCACGTTAAAGAATCCCAGGTGGTCAACATTTCCGGTACCCTCCACTATGGCACCTCTCATAGCCTCAGTCGCTTTGGAACGTTGAACTCCAAAATAAAATCAATCTCAAGGAAGGGCGGCTGCACGGCAATACACTAAAGCAATGTGGTAAAATAACACTCCGAGGCACTTTTAGCCAAGCTGCGACACCAGTACGCTTTCCTCGTGTTATCAGAACCAGCGCCACCTACATAGAGGTGTACGAGCGAGTACCTGAGGAGGAAACGCCTTTCGCTCCAGTTCGGAAAAATATGCATTGAACTGCTGTACACGTTCCGACTTTGTTGGCTACTGTAAGTCGTTGCGAGATGCGATATACCCTGCCGCGTCGAGCAACGCACGTAGCACAGAGCTGGCGCGTGACCGTGCCCTGCTCGGTCTATAGAAGTCGCACCCAACGAGCAGAAGAAGCAGGAAGCACATCCTGGTCTACGTCAAGAGGCACGCAACAGACGCCTTTCTCCGTTAGCGACGCTGATTCCAAGATGGCGTGCACGACTCAGCTTTCTTGTGGCTTCGAACTTGGCTCTTAGCAGCAGAGAAGATGGGGAGGCCTCGGCGCTGCCTGGTCGCGCTGCCGCAGGCCAGTTTAGTTGGCCGTCGCTCTCATCTCGCCCCTCTAAACCTAATTAGTGCGCGTGATTAACTGGGCGTGCACTCGTAGGGTCGTCGCGTGCCACGACGCTCAATGGCGAGTGGTCTCTTGCAATCTGATTAGACGCCGACGACAGCGCTCCTGCCGCAGCTGCGGAATGCGCTGTGCCACTCCCGCTGAACATCGCTCCCTCACTTCCCTCCCCGTTCTGAGTTTCGTCAGATATTCCGGCGCCCTTCCTCAGTAGGATGGCCCGGAGTCCCAGGAGGAATTGCTCCCCTTCCTCGAAGAAGTATTTGTCCCCCCCCCCCCGTTCATCCCTGTTTCCAATCGAAAACAGAGCACCTGGCATTTAAGGTCCTCTTGGACGTTGTTTAGGTCGGGAACTGTTGTACTCTTCGTATTATCTTGTACGGAAGCGAATGATAACATACACATGTGACGTCTGGATAACGCGGAAGGCAGAAATTGAGCAAGATTACGAACTATGCAGTGATGCATGACCGCTGACCACACTACAGCCCTTTAACGGGTAATTCGAGCTCGATGATTTGCAGAGCAGTACATTTCGTCGAATGGTTGACTGAAAAATATATCGGTTGATTGCCAGGCTGATTGATATCTGGTTAGACAGTCGATCGGTTTATTGACTGATTCACTGATTGACGGATTTCCTCGCCGCGGTACTTAAATGGTCATGGCGATTGACACTGAGCAGGTGGGGGACCAAGCTTCGAGCCAGCGGGGAGGCCGCTTTTCGATGGAGGCGAAAAGCAGGCGCTGTTGTGTTGTGCGATATAACTGAGGGTTTAAGAAGCCCAGCTTGCCGAAATTATTCAGAGCACTCCACTTTCGTCATAGCCTGAGTCGATTTGGGATGCTCGGATGAGTCGATTTGGGAATCCCCAAAATCATAAGCTAAATCTTTGACCGACCATCCGGCTGGAGTTATTTTAGAGGAAAACAGGTCCTGCATGTGTATTGCTCCCGCAGTACAGTATCTTCACATTTAATTTGTTTAATTTGTGCAGTTCACTACTACGCAAGGACACGGCTAACTGAATACGAAGTGGTTTTAACGATATTGTATAGGCGAGAAGATAGCAGTGATAAAAAGCACGTGTTTTTACTCAACTCACACCTTCGACCAGACTTTTGTCGCCTTACCTGTCCACGACAGTCTTTTATATGTAGTCATCCTGTTCTCGAGGGTGGACACGCCGAGTTTACATCGATCACGTGCACACGCTTCCAAAGTCTGAACCGACACGAAAATGCATCATCGTAGTAAAATTTGGTCAACCGCGTTTCACCTTTCTTTTTTTCACCGACAAAGGTTTTCTAAATAATAGGGGCTGAGAGAATTAAATTCTCACTTAGCATATGCATCAACCACCTGGTGCCATTTTTTTTTTTTTTTTTTCAAAAGCATCCTTAATCTTCCCTCTACGGTGGCAGGAAGGAGCGAAATCAAAAGTTCAACCACTCCCAACTCCATCCCGGACACATTCACAAAAGATAGCAGAGGTGTCCCTACACCCAGACAGGACCTAAAAATATAAAAATTGCATTTGCTTTAAC
The DNA here is from genome assembly GCF_055883805.1 of Amblyomma maculatum. NCBI lineage: Eukaryota > Metazoa > Arthropoda > Arachnida > Ixodida > Ixodidae > Amblyomma > Amblyomma maculatum. Next base: position 334,965,191 of record NC_139344.1, read on the forward strand.
ATTATGCATTGTGCTAAAGTATGAAGCCACTTCTCATAAAGTACTGTCAAACACAGATAGGAAATCAGTGGTCTAAAGTATATATATATAATCAACGTTCAAGTATGCAAAAAAAAACCCTTATCTTTATTTTTTTTTAAATGTACTAAATATGCATCCACGCCAGCCCCTCGCCACAAGGAACAGTGCTTTTGCAATTGTATACACACAGACAGCAGCTGTGCAATGAGCCTAAATAATTAGGATACCATCAACTGTCGTTGTCTATTGAGATAATTACCAAATTCAATGGTGTTAATAAGGACTGTTTTTAAAACGAATAAAAAAAAACAACTCGCATGATATTATTTTTCCTGGTTCATCGCACAGCTTGACAATGTACGAAGAATAATTGTGCAAAGATTCATCTAAATTCTTTTCGGGGAAAGAGCTACGAATATTCGCGTCAGATGAAATGGCAGAAAATTGTACTTCGTAAAAAGAAAAATTGATATAGCTACGTATTCTATATAGCAATGTCCAGGAGGGTTAAAATCCGCCAAATTTGTAGCTCAGGTTCCTCCTTGGTCTCCTCTTTAACTCGTTTCGCTCGTGCATTTGCTCACTTCTTTACGCGGCAGCGTAGGAACTCCGTGTCACAGAAAATTCGGTGACAACGTTGTTCTCCGCTGTTGTAACGTGAAAATCAGCGCCGGCTTACGGCGCCAACAGGAAAACCCGCCATTGTACTTAGGCAGTGCAGATGCGACGCCCAAAGGAAAACCCGCGATCGTATTTCGCTGATGCAGTAGAGATGGCGCGCAGGCACTATAAAAGATGCGCCAAGTGTATTTTTTGCCGTACGAATATATGGTTATGAACAGCTGTGTCCTTAAAGAGAAAATCTGCGGAATGAACGGGGTGGTGTTAAAGGCGTTATCGAGTCTACTCTCAAAAGGGAATCTAAAGTTGTTGTTTTTTGTTTGTTTTTTTTTGTACATTTGAACGATATGCAACGATTCGAATGTACGAAGAACTGGTTTCGCGTTAGCATTTGGTATGAGGGCGTAATCACAGATCAAATGTAAAGTCTTCTCCTCAATGCGCCGAAGCCGTGCAGAAAAACTCGTAATGACGTCATTGTTACCGAAGTTTCAGACTCCCGCTTGCTTCGACCACATGCGGTTGTGAGTCGTCGGACGCTACCAAACAACTCTTCATCAGCTATATATTCAGTGGGAATGCTTTTCTCCCTTCAAGCAACCATTTCTTCGCTTGCAACGCAGAGTCGCTATGCGTGACGTCATCAATGCGGCCGCAACGTGGTGCAGTACACTGTGGAGAAGCCTGAACGAATATGTAACTTAATTTGACGTATCAATTCAAATGCCAGCTCAAAATTACTTCGCATTCTTTACCGGCAAGTTTTATACATTTTTCCCCTTTAAGTCTGTCGAATTCTAAAACCTGGCGCGTCCCGCTATTTGTTTTTTTCCTTGCGATTCTTGCGGCGTTAGTAGAATGACGGGGAAATTTCCTGATGCGCATTTGTTCATCTGTAAAGCAAGCTTTCAGCCTCCCCATCTGGTTAAAAAGCGTAAACAACGAGGTGAGCTATTCGCATGATACGAGGCACCGAAAAGGCAGTCTGCAGGTTCTTATTTCGTGCGGTAACACACTTGTGTACATAACCCACGTAGTCGAAATGTCACACATCATTCTTGCGAGCGTTTTGAAGCGTAAAGCTTCATTAGGCTAGTCAACTCAGATTCTCACGTGTGCTCCGTCGTTAGAAAAAGCCACAGCTGCGCATGCGCAAGCCGCGTGACGTCACAGGTGGTCGGAGCCGCCGCTGCCGCCGCAACTACCGCCGCGACTCCGCCCGTTGACCTTTAGCCGGTGCCGCGCGCTTTCACCGGGCTGTGTTTGTGTCTATACAGAAGTGTAACGGTGATGATGATGTGGAATCGGAATAAAGTTTAATCTTACGTGATGTACGGCTGTAGTCAATGTTTCACCGTGATGATAAGCCATGGAATATATATAAGGTGCAACCGTGAACAATAAGGTAAGCCACAACTACGCCAAGGAACCACAAGCTAAGCCATGGCATCGCCGAAGCTTTTCGTTTCTGATATCCAAGCTTAACCAAGCTAAGCCACTACCAATTTTTTGTTGCCAAATGCTAACAAAAATAGACATACATGCGTAGAAACCACTATTGTGATTGTAAACTAAAAAAAAAAAAGCAAAAAAAGCAAGACCGAAATACAGGGAAATAATTTCGGTATGCGGAAACCGAAGTGTTTATTAGTTTCGGTTTGCCAAAATGCGCAAAGGGTTACAATTTTAACTGTACTTTTGGAGCGATTTCAGTTATAAGCATAATTTTTAGCCAGTAATTAAGAAATGGTTTTGCAGTTTGATCAAATAAAATTTGAAAAATTGACTTTTAATAAAAATACAACATTTTCAGAGTGGCATCCTACCTTATTAATGCCTTTTTAACGCGACAGCCAGAAATTGCGGATCCGGCATTGTCGGCGTTGTGCATTGTCGGCGTTGTGAGGGCTGTGCACTGGTTGGCGGTCGGGTTATATGACATCACGAGGCCACGTGACGTGGTCGAGTTTGCAGGCTATGAGTTAGTATATGTAACTCACGGCATTAGAATCACTACACTGCCTCGATCATTTCATAGCTATCCAGACAGGAAATATGTACGTGCATAAGTGGCAAATGGGGGAATAGAGACATAATAAGCAAAATTCATTGACGAATATCTATGTCTATGCATAGGATCAATGGCAGGCGCTTCCTGGGACATTTATGGCATAATTCTACAAGTTTAAGTACGCATTTTACTCTGTAAACAGTGGAAAAAATCTAGAACACAATGCATAGAATATGTGTTATTCTATATTTGTGATCTGAACACTGTAATAGCATTCGGAGCTCAGTATTATTTAAATCCTAAATTAATGTTTACTTTAACACAGCTTAACGTTCCAATGAAATACCCAACATGAGTGAAACAAGCAAAATTTCACAACATTATTATAATTATGGTGCTATATATACCTGACAACGTCACAGACCCGCCTGCGACAAGAGCGCTTTTAATTTCGGACAGAATAGCTATCCCTGCGAAGTGCAAACAAAACAGAAATAGGATCACTACCATTTCCTGGTCTATGAGAGCCTCGCGTAGCAACAAGTACTGCTAGCTGAAAAGCAAGGGCGAAAGGAGAGAGTGAGTCGTTTATATTTGCACGTAGTAGACGCGTACGGCTCGCCACGCTTCACTCAGCCGATGGTCAACGCGCGAACAATCTTGCTCAACCCCGTGGTGTTGCAAGCGCCGAGATCGGCGCAGTCTTTTCAGCTACACGCAGAAAAGTCATTACGCCGAAGAGAAAACAAAGTAGTACACTTGTGCGGTACGAAACGCCGACGGCAAAAGCGTTAAAAAGCACGCCCAGTAACAACAACAAGGAGAGGGAGAAAAAAGAAAGACAACAGCGGCAAGACGAGAATCGGAAATGGAGGGGAGGATGGAAAGGACAAGAAAGCGATTATGGCATTATGGCATGCCGGAACGAAAGTGATTGCGTGAGCTCTCGGGGGTTCTGCTGTAACCCTTTCCGTCTTCCTTGTGTATATATGTACCTTCTACATATTTTTTCTTCCTTTTTTTTTTTCTCTCTCTCTAGAAGGGTCGATCCCTTTGCAGCGCTTGTCGTCGGTTTCCTTTTTGTTGTTGTTTTCTCTTTCAGAGAAGAAACAGAGGCGGGATAGCACTGGGAAGCTTCCTTCCGAACACCGAGCACTAGCCTACCGAGCACGGTCGGGTGGCGCTCCCTCGTGTTGAGCTTGTTCAGCGGGGAAGGAAAGTCCCTGAAGAGAGGGTGCAGTGCGATATGCTAGCGCCTATTTTAATAACACGCCGTTTCCGCCGGGGTGTCTGCCGACGCGAAGCGGCGACTGTTCAAGGCAAGAGAAATTATCCATCTATTTGCACATTCAGAAAATACAATAATGTAAACGCGAGAGTGGGAGAGGAACTAGGTAGAAAGAGAGCGAGAAGAAAGCGATGCTAGAAGCTACTTTCTCCGCTGAAGTAGTATATGCTATAGCTGTCTCATGCAAGCCATTGCGCGGCCGAAGAAGCTGCTATTGATTTGCCAGGCATTTTTTTATTCGTCAATATCGTGTTTCATTGCATGAAAAACAAACACTGCCGCGTCATTCTTTAGGGCGTGATTTACATCAGTTTGTTTTTGAGCTCCTATTGTTTTTGAGTCCCAATTATTGCTCCGTCTTGACTGAAATGAGAGTGTTACGTTCCACTAATTCTGCTGCCGTTTTCGGTGCTACGTCCGAGCGCTTCAGTACATCCATCTGCAATAGTCAATCAGCCAGTTCGATTTTCTCGTTTTTACTGCTTGCAACCGCCTGCACAAATGGCTGTAACAGCCACAACAACAGAAAGCCTAAGTTTGTTACAAAAAAACAAAAACAAAAAAAAAAAAAACAGAACAAAGTGCATAGGCATCTACGCAGATACTACGGCAGAAGGTAGTGATTGGCTGCTCTTTTTCGGAAATTAATGTGACTCATATTACGCTGAGTCATATGTGACGTCAATACTTTATCCCGCTATGATTCAGGAACCGACTTTATAGTATTTTTTGTTCTGTCGTACAGTAGCCGGCAACGATATAACACGAATAGTTGACGTATTACACTCTCCTACAGAAGACTGAGCAATCAACAATATGGAGATGAAGTACCTCGTTAGAAAATGTATACCAAAGATGACATAATTTACCGAAACCAAAGAAAGGTTTGGTTCGGCTTGGTTTCTGAGGTTTGGCGTCCAAAAGCGACTCGGGCTATGAGAGACGCCGTAGTGGAGGGCTCCGGAAATTTCGGCCACCTGGGGTTCTTTAACGTGCACTGACATAGCACAGCACACGGACGTCTTGCTTTTCAACTCCATCGAAAAGCGGCCGCCGCAGCCGGGATTTGATTCCGCATCCTTGGGCACAGTAGTCGAGCGCCCTAAACACTTCACCACCGCAGCGGGTGAAACCAAACAAAGGGACTAGTATCGTTACCTTTTGGTGGTGCTCTTGCACTCCCCCTCTATACAACACCACGTTAAAATAAGTAGTCTTACTTTACGATGGTTTCAGTTATTCTTGGATCCTTTCCCACCAGCGCTTTTCTGTCCCTCACCTTAAATTTCCCTTCGTGTGCTTATCACGCGTTCCAGCACAGGAACTAATATTCGTCTCGACAATGTTCTTAAGCTTTCTTGGTGCGCTGAAAGATGGCATAAAATCTGATCCTGAGTGATATATGCAAAGAGTACATTCCTACGCTAGTCACGAGTGACTGTCGGGCCTGTGTTCAGTGAACATCAAAGCTCGGGAGGATATAGGACAAGAATGAGTGCGACGTGCTTCTACCCACAACAAACAGCTAACTTATTTGAGTGCCAGAAGATGTACAGGGTGTCCCAGCTAAGAAATGATGCAAGATGAAAAATGAATAAATAAATTAGGCACTCTACCGAAATCAATTGAATGTTGTTGGGACTTATTTAAAGCATTGGGTAGCGCTTTTGATTTCGCCTTCTTTAATCATTAGTCGATATTACCAACATTTTTCAACTATTGCTCTAAACGCTCAGGTGTGAATGGGAAAGTTGAGCGCCTCGAAAATGGTTCTATCCTGGTGTTGTCGATGAGGCAGCCTTAGCGTAACCCTTTTTATTCGGCTGAAATGAAAGCCCGAGAAGATTAATAGATAACACCTTGACAGCGCGGCGCCCCGTGTCCCAGAATGCGGCGCAATTGCAGCATCCGCGGCTTCGTAAAGCGCTGACAAATTAGCACCTTTTGGGAGGCTCACGACAAAGCTTCGCTTTGCTGTTGGCTGCGAGATGAACGCCAACAGATAACGACAGCGCTCTTTTCCGGCGTCACCGCCGAGATTTTGGCAAGGCCAGCTCACCCCAGCAACTGCGGATGACCCATAAAGTGCCAGCAAATGAAGATGCGAGTACGAATCTGAGTTGAGTCACGTGGTGTCCCCTCAATACTTTATTTACGGCGTGCGCTGATTTACTTGTCGACCCTTTATCGCCCATCAGCAGTCGCAACGTAGGCTGGGAAAGAATGTCATGCACAGGCCTTGTTAAATTCTTGGTGGTTACGGTCGGCTGCCGCCGCTGGCGCTCATCTCTGATTCAGAAGCAACTCAAGGATCTGCTGTGTGCATTGCGGAAGGCGCGAATCTGCAGCGCTCTGCCCAGTCGCGGATGAGAGCTCTTTAATCGCGGCGCATTTCGGCCCATGCACGGAGCACAATGTCGCGTGCTATCTTTCAAATTTCGTGCGCTTTAATTTTCGCCTAATAAGTAAGGCCACGCTAAGACTACTTCGTCAGAAACACTTGAGCCGGACGATGTTTGTGGCGCCCGAAAATTTTCCTGCGCACACTTGAGCGTTTAGGGGGATATTTCAAAATTTAATTAGTTAATGTCGACTAATTATTCAAGTAGACAGAGAGTAAAACAAAAATTATAGCGGGCACATCAGATAAATCCTAATAACGTAATATTCACTTCAGTTCAAATTTGGATGAATGATTTGTTCTTTTCTTAATCTTGTTCCACCTAAGCTGGGACATCTTGTATTAATACAAGCATAAACACTGAGCAAAAGTATGGTGCGGTACGGAACGGTGTGATGTATGGTACAATACGGTACAGTATGGTATGGTATCGCACGACATGGTATGGTATGGTATGGTATGGTATGGTATGGTATGGTATGGTATGGTATGGTATGGTATGGTATGGTACGGTACGGTATGGTATGGTATGGTATGGTATGGTATGGTATGGTATGGTACGGTACGGTATGGTATGGTATGGTATGGTATGGTATGGTATGGTATGGTATGGTATGGTATGGTATGGTATGGTATGGTATGGTATAGGGTGATATGGTTTGGTATGGTATGGTATGGTATGGTATGGTATGGTATGGTAATATCTATGATTATGCTCATACGACATCTCTAGCATGAAAAATTTGCAGCTTCGACAACTGTTGGGAGTTGGTAACTCTGTCACAGTCGTCATAATTTGGGAGGTGTTACTGGGGTTACGAACACAACATGGAATGCATACTTTAAACTCTATGCTATGCACGACATATTAATCAAGACCGCGTGGATCGTGAAATGCTTAGCTCTAGAATTTCCTTCAAATGATATCATTGATAAATGATTTGGGTGCTACACAGCGGGCCTGGACAACAAAAAGTTAAAAGAGAGATGTAGGTGTGTGCCGCGCTTTCTGAGTAATCCCTGCACAAACTGTAACCCCACGTTCGTATCCGTCTGCCTCCTCAAACACAACGGTTGATAAAGAAAGGAGGCGAGCTTGTCACGTTTCTTGAGCAAGTCTTTCCAGGGAGCTCTATACATGAAACGTCCTTTTGTACAAACAAAGGGGGTCTTTCCCGTGTTTGAGCGTTCCTTTCTATATGAAAGGAAAGAAGGACCTCGCGTCAAAGCTCGCTGCGCCCTAACATGACGGGGCGTGTGAGAACAAAGGCCGGGATACAGGCAGGGAAGGAAAGCGATGTGGATAATATGTAAATTATCTGCGCAGTCTTTGAGACACTGCAGAGCAAGCCGTACACGTCTTTAACTCTACCTCCTGTGCTCCTGCTCCCCACCCCTCCAACCCCTTTCCACTTGTTATTAGTACATTTTTTTATTATTATTGTACACGTCATACTATCGCACAGTCGGATCTCATATGGATATAACTCCTTCTTCCTATTCACCGCCTGCACCGCATTCTTTTTTTTTTTTTTAACTGTTTTGCCTCCCCTTTCAGCATAGGCCACGTACTTGTAAAATTTTCGCGAAGGGCGGCCGCCTACCGTTGCGTGTCTGCGTTGAAAAGGAAGCCTTTTGCAACACGCATTGTTATGCCAATGCCGAGCCTGCCGAAGATCCCCGCTTAAAAACGTATACGATGATTTTCTAAGCATCGGGTCGAGCGGAGACCTCTGTTCGCATATAGTGATCCCGACCGTCAATGTTTCTTTTTTATTTTATTTTTACTTCTACTCCCTGTTTTCACTCTGTTGCCAAGCCATATACAGAGCCCAAAAATAAGCGGGTTCTATACGCTGCTACTGCTGGGCTTCGTGAAGTATTTAAAAGGACTCAGTAATCCGTGCGAAGCGCGTCGCGCATTTCCTGGCCCCAAGGTAAATATTTGGTCTCACCTCTTTGCAGTCGCCTACAGGGTTAGAGTGTATGAGGGGATGCGAGGATCCCGTTGCGTCATATATGCATCAAGCAGGAAGCGACCGGTCATAGGAGCCCCGCCCATCAGAAGAGGGAGGCGGCAATGATCGATCGTCCAATAAACACGACTCCGATGCGTCGCGCAAGGTTTTCAAAACAGCTCCAGGGTGGTACCTTCCGCCATTTCGCCTTTTTGATTATTGATGACTACCCTGAGCTGCGCTCGCCGAAAATGCTACGTGCAACGTGACACGCTTCGTCGTACAAACACGTTCAGACGTGACAGGTTGGAACCCCAATACGCACAAAATATTGTACTATACTTCTTAGTAAGCAAAAACAGAAAAATTAGGCTAGTGCGAATGCCACCAGCCATACTTTAACAAACTAAGGGCTTCAAGTATAAAGTTTAAAATATAAATCACATGAATTATGAACTACAGGGTGGTTAAGTCTGCAATCACCGCCGCATACAATTCCTCCGTGACACAAAATAGTCCGCCGTTAAAGTCTTTTTGTGGTTACCTAAATAAAATCTACCCATCACACCAAATTAAAAGCTCAAGAATTTCGATGCCTCTGGATTTTTTGGTACGGTCAAGTATTAAAACTCGATAATGTTTACTATTCTGCGGCCTAATACACATACTGCGGACTACTGCCCATAGTTAGCAACTGCCTTTTCTGTTAGGTTGTATCCTGCTATAGTAAATGTACGCTGTAATGTAGAAAGTACAAATCAATGTCGTAATTTATTGACTGCCGTTGTCATGGTGCAGAATCGTCAAGTATCAAGCCACATCCACATGCGATAGATGTTTAAGCTCTTCTTTCTCAGCTAGATTTTTTTTTTTTTTTACGCAATATTTTATAGGGTCCTTCGGGTGAAATCTTTCACCGTACTCCAGAACTGAGATGATATGTAATAAAATGTGTCGGACTTCCAGTATTATATCAGGTAAGTTATATCTCAACAGCTGTTTCATCCCGGCCTAGCAACCGCTTTTCGATGGAGGCGAAAAGCATGGCGCCCGTGTGCTGTGCAATGTCAGTGCACGTTAAAGAACCCCAGGTGGTCAATAGTTTCGGAGTCCTCCACTACGGCATCTCTCATAGCCTGAGTCGCTTTGGGACGTTAAATCCAACAAACCAAACCAAACAGCTGTTTCGTCTGATGCGTCTTATAGTAATGTCACCTAGTCAGACCAGGCATGACAATATGTCCTCCTTTCCGCACGACTGACTTAATAAAAAAGGTAGGCATCTGCGATGCGGTAGCTGAGGCACGATCGAGCGTCAGCCGAACTTACAAACGATTACTCCTGCGGTTGGATATCGTGCCTGGAAAGCTAAAACTGACATTAGCAGCTTGTTCCATATTTACATGCTAAGTGACTCAACCTTCATGGTTGCGTGTCACAGCTCTAAATAATTCATCCACTGTGACTCGCTCTGTCGCCAGATGTCGACGCGAACAAAAATGGAACAAAAAAAGATGAACTAAGGTGCTGGTTTCCAAATTAAACTTGTTCACTGAACTGGAAAAAGGAACATCAGAGAAGGGTTGACGTACACATACGCAGAGCTTTCAAGACAGCGTTGGGGCTCCCCGATAATGCCTCCACTGAACTACTCTTACAGCTAGGAGTGCACAATACCCTTGCCGAAATCATCGAGGCACAGCACACGGCACAGATTGCACGCCTATCAAGCACCAAAGCGGGCAGAGAGATTCTCGTCAAGCTCGACCTGAACACCATAGTAGAAAGGGACAACGTCCTGCAGTTGCCTAAAGTGGTGCGAGAAGCAATCAAAGTGTCCCCCTTCCCAAGAAACGTACACCCGATCCACAATCAAGGAAGCAGGCTCGCCCGCGCCAAAGCTCTCGCTGCGGACGTGGCACAGTTTCCCGACCAGACAGCTTTCGTGGATGCAGCGTACATACCGGGAAAGCATGCCTACTCGGTAGCAATAGTCGACGGACATCGGCGTACGCGTAACTCTCACACTTTACACCAAGAAGCCAAAGGTAGCTGAACAAGCAGCGATAGCACTAGCTCTAAAAAACTCGAGCTTCACAACTGTATACAGCGACTCTAGAGCAGCCACTTGAGCTTTCGTCAAGGGCAGGATAGACAAAACGACGCTACGGATCTTAGGAGGAAGTAACATCACCGATCACTCCATCGTATGGTTCCCGGCACATATGGGCAGATCTCAACGAGATCGCACACGAGGCGGCGCGGACTCATCGACCGCGTCCCTCCGGTTTCCCCCGCTACTCCACATATCGAGTACAGAGGTCAATTATTCACGTACAAGTTACAACGAGCTCACTAAGCACTTTTATCTAGGCAGACGAACATTTCCTCTCCCGGATAAGAAATTAACCCGTAGCCAGTCAGTCACGTTACGCTTGCTCCAAACGAACTCATACCCCAACCCCTGGCGCATGAAGCACATCTACCCAGACTACGACGGACAACATGTGTGTGAACGGTGCAGTGACCGTGTAGACTTAAACCATATGCTGTGTGGTTGTGCATCGAGCGACGCTTACGCCAAGAACAAGGAACATTGGGACAAAGTGTTAAAAAGTGCTTCACTACATGATCAGCTTCGGGCTTTCCAGGAGGCCCGCGCGGCGGCAGAGAGCTTCGGGCTCTCTGTGCCGACGTGGGAGCTGCCCCTCTACACCTGGCGCCTAGCCGAGTGTCCTTCAGGACCCCTACTGTGGGAAATAAAGTTTTACCAAACCAAAATCACCACGCCTAAGTAGACGCTAGCATATTCGATGCAAAAAAGAAAAAAAAAACATAAAAAGCAATAAACACGAAATCCAGACAGAAGTACACCTACAGATTGACAAACTCGCAACATAACCAACAAGACAAGCATGATTTAAAATAAAAAGAATTTTCTTGACACAGAATAGAGATACATGGCGCTCTAACGCAAATGTATGCATATTCAATGGGTCCACCTCAAAGTAAATAAGCAAACTTGTGCAGGCACGAGGGCGTCAATAACACGGATTCTCCAGGAAGTGCGACGAGGGATGTAGGCGACGAGGGACGAGGATTTCTTCAAGTGGAAAACAAAACACCAAAAGAAAAAGCCGTTTCCAGTTTCTGGCAGAAAACTAGTTACATGACTTTCTATAGTATGTCTTATGAGCGAAAAAAAAAAAAAAGTTCATTTTGAGGGGCACAACCACCACTACCACCACCATTGTAATCGAAAGGCTCTGAAGTATGTATGGTGCTGGCTTTCAAAAATATCAAGACTTGCTGAATGGCTGCAGAAAGTCATTGCCCTGTTGTGCATGCAACCCGCGCACTTCACAATCTACGTCGCCTGTGCTGTTATGAAGTTGAGTGGGACCAATCTGTCCAGTCATATACAATCACGAACTCTACATATCAGGGAATTTAGCTGCAAATCTAAAGTTATTATCCAGTTTATGCATGGCTCCTATTTTAAACGCAACTCACGACATGACACATAACTTATACAATTAGTCATGCGCTCTGTCTCAATCTTTAATTTTCAAAAAACTCGCCGTAAAGTTTTGCAACTACATAACATGGCAAGTTGATGTGTCATTAAGAGGCATGTGGAAGAGTATTGCAGGACCAATATATTGACCATCACCGCTAGCTGCTTCAAAGCAAGCGCTACGTTATATAATCAACAATGAAGAGCGGTTTCGTTATTCCATTGTGCATGTCGTCGAGAGGCATGACGACCGCAAGAGGAAAGACTGAAGACCAGTACCCGCAAACTTGATAGTAGACAAATCTGACGACTGATCAACATTAGCGTTACTCGTACGACAAACGAATATTCAAAAAATAAGAAAATACGTGCGTTCGAATTAGCGCAGCGAGAAGTTTTTCAAAGTTTGTCATAGAGGTGAAAGAAAATGTGCGTACTCACGGGTTGCGCTTATCCCAGCACAGCACACGGCAGGTCAACCCAGCGGCAGCTGTTGTAGTTCGTTGCATGGTTGAAGAATATTCCGGGGCGGTTTTGAAGCCTCAAGCACTACAGATTGCACGAGGGGATTTTATCTAACGCTATTCACGCCTCAATTCTAGTGGATGCACTTGGTTTTGAATATTACAGGCGCCGCCAGGGCCAATCGAGGGCGACGGATAGGCGCTAGTGCAAAGCATGGCTATTTCTCTTCACTACATGCGTATACTGTGCGGATACTACTTACCAGGGAGATTATGTGCTTTTGTCAGCAACAAGGAGATGGGTAATGCGCCAGAGGTCATATTCCTGACTTCTTTCTTCGCTTTCGTGACCACACACTCGCACACGGCCCTACGTTAGTCTAGTGTATACGTGAATTAGGCCTAAAGTCTGACCGCCCCGTTGCTTCGTCGCTTTCTATAACGAAATGCGGACCGAAGTATCCAAGCAGGGGATTCACAAAGACGCACTGCACACTCGTCCGTCCATGATAGCAGGCACAGTTTCGCTGACGAAGCTTTCTGGCGTAAAATAACTGAATCAAGAGCATACGAGAGCGAAAGGACACGGACCACAGCAAAAAGATACTGGCAAACTATATAGTTCCTATGGGTCGCTAGATCATGCCGTCGTTCCCTAGATGCGGCAAGGGATGCGGCTGGATTTTTCCCGGCTGTACAGTTCTTTCGTCATCTGACTACAGACCGGCCTCCTTATCTAGGTTGCAACACTTCTAGTCCGAAGATGGATGGTACCATGTGGCTTCTGTCTGTTTCCTATAGATGAAATTATGGAGAATATTGCGAAGGTCTTTTCTCCAGAAGATTGGATAGTTTATAGTGTTTAACTTCCCAAAGCGCCTCAGGCTATAAGAGACGCCGTAGTGGAGGGCTTTGGAAATTTCGACCACCTGGGGTTCGTTAACGTGCACTAACATCGCACAGCACTCGGACGCCTTGCTTTTTGCCTCCATCACAAGCGGCCGCCGCAGCCGGGATTCGATCCCACGTCCATGGGCAGGTCGAGCCCCTTCACACCTGCACCACCGTGGCTGGTCATCTCGCCAGAAGGATTCACCAATATAGTGCTACTTCGACGTCGTAAGCAGCCGCTCTCACGTTTGGAGACGAAGCTGGCTAATCCTCAGTTGTTATGCAATGTTTTGGTGGGCTAGGTTCCACTTATGACTGTGAAATTTATTAGGCTGATCTATTAGCGTGGTTCGCTATTAGATGAGAGCGGAAGGCCTTAAATAAATGAGATGAATTAAGCAGTTTTCTAAAAGAAATAACTAGTTTATTTACACGTAATTTACAGCCCATGCTAATCCGATAATTTACAAGCAATAAAAATTGATCACCTTGTTGCTGCTCCACATTGCTTTCCGGAGGTGCAACAAAGCTCACTGTTTGTACGAGATATCACAGGTCACTCTGTAATTAAAACAATCAAATTACTTTTTTCTTACCTTCAAAAAACAGCAAAATCGAGCTCCAGCATTTACGCCGACATGTCAGCAACAAAATTAAAAATCAATTATTTATCGGTGCAGATGTGTACCCATTTAAATTTTATATATTTCTTTTTTTTTCTTTTTTTTTTTTTTTTGTACGGATTAGCGATCTTCAGGCCTTTTGCATCTCTTCTAGCTGGTACTTTAACAACCATTGTGATGTTTTTTGGGGGAAGTTTTCTTTATTCAGTGAATCTTGGGGCAAAGTATGGCTAAAAGCAAATTTTCGTTCGTGTTTCGGAGAGCTGTAGAAAATTATAAGAAGAAAAATTTACTATTTTTCTAAACTGGCGAAGTTTCAGTCCGCGGCAGGAAAACAAAAGGCCTGATTTAGAGAATAGTGGTTCTAACTGACGCAAATTTCGGTTGTGACTTTGGACGCCGCTGCACCCGGCTATAAGCCGAGACTGGGGAAAGAACATCGCCAGCAGCATGCTTGCCTCTGCTTCGGTTCCTGGGTATGCCTATGACTGACCGAATTCTTCCCAGCTGTCTGACTCCCTGAATATACTGTACGGTTCTTCGTTACACAAGGATAAATAATAGAATTGCATATAAGCATATGCACAAGCATGCACTTTTCGTTTTTCGTTTCTCTTTTTTCTTTTTATAATCTCCTCTCTGCGAACAGCGCGTCTCTCGTTGAAGGGGAATCTAGGTGCCGCTTAGAAATAAAACATATTGCAACTACTTGGGCTAGCTACATTCAGTGCAGGAAAGTTAGAAGACTCAGAAGCTGGAAGTTTTGAAGAACTAAGGTTAAAACAAAAAGAAAGCGAAGAGGCAGCCCCGCCTAACAGGAAGGCGGCGATGAATTTATCTGAAGAACCACTCTTTAGCAGGTGCGCAGTGTCACTGATATACCAGCGCTTCATCCTGACTCACTAAATCCTGTCCTGGCTGGTAAAAATGAAAGCGCCTAGCCCTTTATCCGCTCCCAACCACATGGCGATGGGTTGTACGTCGTCGTGTGGCAGGCGCTGCCGGTTCATGTAATACGACGCGGCGAGAGACCCTCATTTTCTCTTTCAATGCTGTTTCTTCATCTTTTCTTTTTTTGTGTGCTCTCGCCTCACCAGCAGCTTATCTCCTGATTATCCCGACTCCTTTGTATGCGAAAAGACGTGGCTGGCTCCGCAGCCTCTCTCCTTGTTCTCTGTCGCGCGACAATGTCTGAGCGCCGCTGCGCGTCCCTTCTTGACGTGTTCCTAGTTTGTTACGTCATCGGACCGAGTGATGGATCGGTCCCGACTGATCCAGATTCCCTTCTCCATCTTCCCTCCCAGCGGAACAGTGAAACTCAAACCCCACGTCGTTGGCGAACAAAGCCTTTCATCGGATCGCGAGCCTCTCTTTCACCCTGTACGTCTGTCAGTGACGAAAGAGAACCTGCGGATTGTGCTAAGAAAGACTTTCTTTCGCCAAGATTATTCGCTCCTCTGCCGGAAGAGTAACTTCTCCCGTCTCTCCACCACCTCGAAGACCTTCTGTTTCTTTCCTCATCACTCGCCGAACGCCCACAACGGCTCTGGGTGCTTGACCGTGCCTACATTTAGGCCTCTGTTCGAAGGAGGAATGTCTATAGTATACTCCGGCATCCCAAGGACGAGGACTCGGGGTTCTGCTGCGCTTCTGTCCGCACTCGGTACGAAGAGACCGCCTGAAGCGTTTTATACGCCAGGGTCCAGAGTCGTTTCTCAACGGGACCTTTGTTCGGCCCGATGCAAGCGTGCGCGCGCACGCTTCGTTAGGAATGAGCGTTCTTTTGTGATCGATAGACTGCAAACCGAAGCCATAGATAAGTTTCTGCTGTGAACGAGCCACTCGCGCGCTCGAGTGAACGTCCGACAAAAGCATACCACGCCTTCTGGAGGACTCCATGCAATTTATTTTTTTTTTCTTTTTTTTTATTGGAGGGGAGGGGGGGGGGGGGGGGATCCTTTGCTTGACACCTACCAACAGAAAAACATGACGTTTGCTTCCCAAACGAATGTAAGTATTTTATTGTTATAATCACCACTCCAGTTCAGTTCAGTCGTTCAGTCGTGTCCGACTCTTCATGACCCTATGGACCATATCACGCTACGCTTTCCGGTCTCTCACTATCTTCCTAACATCACATAACTTCATCTGCAGTGCTTCGAGGATGCCAGCTAACCATCGCGTTCGCTGCCTACCCCTTCTCCGGTGACCCTCAACCTTTCCCAACATCAAATCTTTCTCCAGCGACTCCTCTCTTCTCATCAGATGACCAAAGTAGCTGAGCTTTAACTTTAGAATTTGACCCTCCAATGAGCAGTCAGGGTTTATGGTCGACAATATCGACTCCACCGGTAGCGTATACGTTTGGTACCGCTGACCGAAAAGGATGAAAGCTGGATTGAACTTGGAGAAGAACTGTTGCCTATACGAGCATTTTTGTCTCGATATCATGTGGTACACATCAATTACGGGCTCAGCTAGTTCAATGTAAGTACGATCGGGTTTATAATAAAGCCGGTCGTGACTATAGAAAAGGTAAATAGTCAGAGACCGCGTTGCTTTCGGGGCAAAGCCGCTCTAAATGATAATTTAGCATTTTGCAGCAATAAATGAGGCTGGATGGTCTTGCATGCTTGAAGCGGCATCGGTGGGAAGAGTTGCATAAGCAGAAATAATTTCCAACTATCATGAACAATCGTGATTCATGATTCGTTAGGGGCGACTAATCAATCACTCGCACGACGTCACATTCACTTAGCCATGCAGTGACCACGTGGCTTCAAGTGTAGCGAAACCACTCGCAAATCGTGCAATGCGCACGCCATGTCCACGCCGCTGAAGTGAGTGATTCAGGCATACACATCTCACTTGGAGAGCTATTCCTATCCTAACTGGCATTAACCGACTCCACGAACCCTCATCTTTGCCCTATTGGACCCCTCCTATACTTTTAAACACGAAAATCTTAACTGCGGGGTTGAACTGATTTCACTGGCAGAAATTACGGGCATCCAAAAGATTTTATTCGATGTGTTGTCGTGCCTCGCTGTTCGATCTCCATCTCCCATGACTCGCTCGCGTCCCGTCAGCCATTGTCAAGGTATACCGAATCGGCGAGTGGGGTAATTAACGGAGCCTCTGGCGCCCCATATCCTCGTTAGACATCACTAACACACGTGTGGGGCCAGGTTTCTACTCTCGTATCAAGACTGAGACACAACCGATATGGTACCATAATAAAACCTACCATTTTCCAACTTAGCGTCCATAGCGCGGCTTCTCGTAAGGCGCACGCGCATGCCTGGGGCAGTGGCCAGCATCCAAGAGTCCCGCTTCATCTCTTTATACTTGCAATTTCTTGAAGTGGAAAAAAGAAACAAGTGTAGAGAATCTGCAGAGGAGAAAGGACCGCCTGCCCCGCTCCGAAGGGAGTGTTAATTGTCAGTGAATTATGTGCTCATGAATATTCGCGTGCTCAGCGCGAAGAAACGAGAGGCAGCGCGGTCCATTCATCCTCCCCATCCCCTCCTCCCACACCTTACATAAGGCTGTACCCAACTCGCCCGGCTCGGCCACAGCTTTTAATTCGATATATAGCGCTCGGTTCGACTCCAATTTAATTATCGGCCGTAACGGATCACCGCCTGGCCGCTCGCTGTTGCTTCAGTTGAACGCTGTCTGTGTATGTATACTCTCACGGCTGGCGGCTGGCTCCTGGCACAGATGCTAGGGCCCCGGCGCACTCATCTCCGGCGACACCCGACTGATGGAAGCGGGAATGCCTGGGGTGGTTGCACGTGCGGCTGGACACTGCAGGGTGGCAAGCGAGAGAGATGATAATCAGGTGACGAAAATAATAAAGTAGAAATAACTCCTGCTTAAATATGCGGCTGGATACTCAGTACAGCAGGGATGGTTTAACTTTGAGCACTTTCTGTTCCGAAAAAAAAAAAAAAAAAAAAGCCCAGGAAGCGTACAGCACTGTTATACATCTTTGTGGCGCGTCTTCGCTTAGATACTGTGAGGCAGGCTATTTATTTATTTATTTATTTATTTATTTATTTATTTATTTATTTATTTATTTATTTATTTATTTATTTATTTATTTCCATTTTGTTCGTTTGTGAATCTTGGTTTATGCTCTGTCCGTCACCACTGCTAGCCACTACTCCGGCAAGGAAAAGGAGTAAAAAAAATAATAATAACCGAGTAACTCATACAGAACTAACAAAATAAGCAGCGTAACAAAGACTGCGAAAAGTGCGATGAGCGCGATACAGTAAGAATTCCGCATATAAGCCGCTCTTGCAATGCCTAGTACGTAGTTATGGAAGAATGCACTGATGAAGCAGTACTCACTTAAAACACTGGGAAACTAAAAGAGGGAGGGGGGCACGCATACCGAAGTCTCAAGGAGTTATTTTAAACAAGAAAGCGAATCTTTGCTGCTTTTTTGAAAATGGACGAAACAGAAGAATTGGAATGCATTAATTCTTTAAATAAAGCATCCGAAATGTTTGGACGTTATTACAACAGCGTAACAGTCTTCTTCTCACAGCTCCGGAGAAGTGAAGAGATGTAAATTATGACATCATCAACGCTCAGATTTCTGACTTCCGCTGTTTTCGCCCGCACCTGGCCGTGCGTCGTCGAATGCCGCCAGGCAACGAATCACTATGTTTACCTCTTAAAGACAGCTGTATATCGTTACCCATTTTATCTGACTTTACATGCTGCTTTACATTACCTTTACCCCCCCCCCCCCCCCCTTTCGTTTCTCCTCCCCTTTTCCACTTCCAGTTGTGCAATATATCCTCTTGCAGAAGGCGTTGTGGGTTAAAATGCAATCGAAGAAGTTTCATAATTTACAGAGTCGAAAGGAATCGAATTTGTGGAACTTTCAGGCAAAGCATGCAAAGCCTTTTTGAGCTAGCGTTTCAAAATGGTAACGTAATCGCCGACTGAAACTACGAAAGCGTTCAGCCTTCTCTGCATAACACAGGGTCCTGTAGGGGGCCGCATTGGGACGTCAGCAATGGGGTGCTAAATTTCTAGCAAACGGAGAAAAGCAACTCCTGACAAACATAGCATACAAGCGATAACAAAGAACATACAAAACCAAGTAACTTTATTTCGCGATAGCTTTGCTGAAATACAGCAAGTTGCGATCCACTGGCAACGTGTATGGTGAAGTTATTCCACTTGTCGAGGCAAGGAAGAGCGCCTATCGTTGCATGAGATGTCATATTCTCAGAACTATACTCTTTGTGGACAACCTTTTTCTTCTCGCTACAATACGTGTTTCACGGCGCTGCTATGAAGGCGTCAATGCAGGCAGCTGCTTTAAAAGGGCTTTTTAAAGAAAAAAAAAAAGGGCAAACTAGGCCTTCTTTACAGCTGCGCTTAATGGTTTATACGGTGAAATACCCATTTGCCTATTTTGTTTTTAGCTCATGGTGATGGAAATGGGGAAACTTTGTAGGGTTTTCTTAAATAAGTTGACGATGCATTCCAATTCCTCACGGCATGTTTTTGTTTTGTTTTTTTCAGCTTTGATGGAGGCGTTATTTTCTGTTCCTAGGTATTGGCAGCCTTAACTCACCATTTAGATAAAAGAGTGTTAAAAAAGGTGCTACGAATATGTGTTCATCCCTCCAGAAAGACCCGTTTTTAAACTCAACATCATCAGAATGAAAAGCCAGTGTTTGATGATGTTAATGAAAAAAATATAGTGTGTGTAATTCGTCAATGAACTAATTGAAATAGCTGAAAGAAAATTAAATATTGGAAGAGGGATCTTTCAAAGGTGTCACAATGCACAAACTGGAAAACCAACCTCTGCTGATATAGTATTGGCGCATAAAATTTAAAATTTAAAAAGAAGTAAAAATAAAACAAAAACTTTTCGGCCAATCCAGATTTTCTGCTCACGCCGTCGCCAGCGGCAAGGCACTGCCGGGATCTCTGCCGAACTGGAGCCTGAACAAAGTCGTCTTAATAGATACTAGTGTGATGTTGGCTGGCTCTTCGCTCGAAGACACCTCTTCATATTTTACTTGGCGGCTTTTATGTATTATGGGAGAAGCCTTTGCCCTTCAGTGTGTGCAGTCATGATGATGATGATGTCGTAAAGCAAGAGCTATAAAAAGGCCACTCATACGACTTAGCCGCATGACACGTGACGTTATACCTGACGTCAGGCATGCATTTCCTTCCTTCCTTCCTTCCTTCCTTCCTTCCTTCCTTCCTTCCTTCCTTCCTTCCTTCCTTCCTTCCTTCCTTCCTCCCCTCCCTCCCTTTCTTTCTCCCTCCCTCCCTCCCTCCCTCCCTCCCTCCCTCCCTCCCTCCGTGGTAACGTTTTTTTTATTAATTTATTTCCCTCTTTTTCTTTCTCGACTTGCTTCTTTGTTTCAATGCAGCGACGATCGATATGTTTACTGCGCACATTTACGAATCTTCTGACGGCTTCGCGATCTTCACGATTCTCTTTCGAGGAAAGGAAACACCATTTGCCTTCGTTTTTTCTATATCTGCGTGAGCTCACGCGATTATTCAGGGAAACAAGTTATTAGGCGCAATTCAATTTTCCCCAATTTGGCGAGCTAGAGGAAGGCGCGCTCACCCTGCTTCGCTTTCTTAATCGTTCAGAGAATTCGTTAACGCCGCACTTTTTTGTCTTCTCTCGCGGCCAGGGACGCGAAACGCAATTAACAACCGCAGCATGCTAAAGGACAAAAATATGGAACGGAGATGGCGGAGCAAAGAAGGCAATACAGGCGCCGCAATTTCTGCAGCTCTGGTGCCGTCCGTGTGTCGTTTCCCTCATTAGGGAGAAGCGCTGAAGGGAGGCTTCCCTATAATTGTGCCTCGGCTGCCTTTCTTTTTTTCCCGTAGCACCACACTTGACTCACGTCGAGGGAATAATCTGCCCGCCAAGAATAACAAGCCGTGCACCGATACATATACAGGTTTTGAATAACAAAGAAAGCTAGCAATAAAAAACGGCTAAAAAGAATAGCATATGAATGAGCTGGAGCTAGAATACTAATTTACCTCATGCTTGCTGCTTTGCAGTTTATCTGGCGTTAGTTCTTTTTTTTTTATTTATTTCTTCCTTTTTTTTCATCTCCGAGGGTATTATAACATATTTCTTGTTGCGTGCATGAACGTCGTGTATCGCAAGCCGAGGAACAGCGCTTATGCAGTGTGATAACGCGTCATTAATATGAACACGTGTTGCCCGTGCTTTTTAGAACTTCGTTTTTATGCAGCGATTATTCGTTATGCGCCATTGAACTCGCTTCGAGTGGCGGTACCAACCAGGTGACATGATGTGCTTCTATCTACACTTTCACTTACTGTTAGTGTAATACTTAGCGAAGAAATGCAATATGTATTCCCCCTTGTTCTCGAGGAGGCTTTTCGTCTTACTGTGCTCGCTTCGTGCGGCGACGCACTCATGTCACGTGTACAAAAATTCCACTAGATCTTGTTTAGTTGCATGATAATGTTTGTAGGGAAATTGATTGTCTATGTAGATACCCGTTGTGGTGGATTAGGGACTTTGGTCTACAGCTGCTCAACCCAATGTTGCGGGATCGAATCTTCGTGGTCGCAATCTCAAAAGTGAGGCTCGCAGAAAGCTTACGCCGCCGTTTTGGCTTCCTGATGAGCAGCCTCCGCTTGCGTGCCTCTCTCTACACACTTTGCGGGCATAACGACGCCATACAAGCGATCAGTGGTGGGTGCCATGTCATTCTCTGCCATGGTCTTCCTCTGAAATTTTCATTATTGCCACCATCTTACAATGTCTGGCGTACAACTCGTAGAAAACATCAATTCCTCCTTCGCTATGGGAACACTGTGAAAAATTAAATGTTGTGTCCTTTCCCAAAACTGTATTTGCACATACTTTCCAGACAGGGAGGTCTTACGCAGCTTAGCTTCTTTAACTTGGCCGGACATGTTACCCCCCCCTCTCTCTCTCTCTCTCTCTCTCTCTCTCTCTCTCTCTCTCTCTCTCTCTCTCTCTCTCTCTCTCTCTCTCTCTCTCTCTCTCTCTCTCTCTCTCTCTCTCTCTCTCCTTTTTTATCCGGCTGAAAGCATTCATCTAGTAATGCCTTTCCTCAAGATAACCATTTGTACGATCGGCCACGGGAACTGTGACGCCATCCGTTTTCGAGCCACCAAAGTGTCGAGTATAGGAAGACGGTATGCACAACAGATAATTTCTGTCAGGTCCCCCTCTCCTACCACTTCGTGCACGTTATTTGCTCGTATAAAGCGTCACTAGTAGGCCTTCATGTACGTGTCATCACATTTTACCTCTTTCCTATCAAAACAGTAACGCAATGACGTATGTATGCCTCCAACTGTATGCCGTAAGACATTTAATAATCTGCCAAACTCTGTGCCAGTGTCTCAATGCTAAACCGCCAAGCAAATCGGAGTCTATGGATCCTGAAGATGTGGGCCAAGTTAAGGAGAACTGAAAAGAAACGTGATAGGCAGAAGAAATCTAAGGTCGGGTGAAATCTCACCTGGTCGTGCAGCAAGTTCATTTCAACAACAAAAGGACCACCGACCAAACGGTTGAATCAAGAAAGCGAGACATTTCGGCTTCTCTTCTTGAAATAAGAGGCAGAAGATGGTTCAAGCAGCTGGACCTCCAGAAGAACGAAATGCAAGGCTGATGGCTGACCTTTATTGAAAGCGCGCTTTTCAGCCAGGACGTCGTATAACTTTCGCGCCACTATTGGTGTATTGGATGGAAAAACAGCGCGACAGACGAACACCACAGCAAAGAAACACAAGACGAGCGCTTTGGCTATAGTGTTGGACTATTAGAGTAACCATGCTTAAGCCTGGCTAGCTTTCTGTCACGCTCTCATTTTCAGTTTTCCATTACAGTCGTTTCTACGAGATCTGTTTATTGAATTAATTAATTATTTAATTATTTAATTAATTAAATAATTTTAAGCACATGGCTTATTTATTGTATTATATACAACTGTTTGCGTATATTACGAAGCACACATTGTCTTCGTGGTGTCTGTATAGCAACATCAGTGAACCGACGAAGCAGTGCAGTGCAGTTTCACCCCTTTGTGCTCGTTCGACTGATAACCAATTATTCTACTAATAGCGCAGCATGCAACTTGGAAAAACGAACTTAGTTAGTTAGGAAAGGAATGATCGTAGCCATGTTAGGTATAGTCGTTCTTTCCTGGCACGAACTTGAAATGCCAGAATATAGAAATGGGCAGTGTAACAGGCATTTTTTACATGGACTGTCCCTATAGTCCAAGCCTTCACTTTTCATATATGATCTGTCATACGTGTCCTCAGCTTAGTGATTGATAAAGAGAAGCGGGACACCAGAAAGACGATATTGTGCTTCCTGCCAGGTGCGACCCTTATTACTAATTGCTCTCGTTATCGAGATTCGGGTTCAAACCCTATTCCGGCGTAAGGTTTGTAACGATGAAGGGGTCCATTCTGAAATGCGACCATGCGTGAGTGGCCGTTCATTAACAGCATGGCGATACTGGCCGCTACAGGCTGTGCACTGTAAGTGACCTCATGAGCAGCAACCCACACGCCTTGTAGCCTCGGCTCGTTGCATAAAATAAAATTGGTTCATGAAAGCGCCCTTCGTCGTACAGCGCCTTGTCTCTAAGGCGATTGAGTTTCCTTTAGCCTTCGGTAATATTTTTGTTTTCCTTTGCTGAGTTTAATCTCTTTGTCGTCCATTCCGTTGTTCCGCGAATGTCGATTATGTATTCGCAAGCGTCGCACGGCGTCCCTCGATTCCAGATTGCTTCTCGAAGATTAAAGACAAAGCAATTAATCCGTTTTTTTTTTCTCCCTTCGCTAAGCTCAAACTTGAAATAATTACGAGGCAAGATTCGAAGTTTACTCTCGGTAATCGTCGCCGTCGACTTGAACATGAAGTCTTTATTCTTTTCGTGATCCTCATCAAGCCGATCGGCCGAGTGTTGTAGTACCTGGTCGCGTGTCCAGAGGTCTAGCCTGAACGCACTCTCATGGGAGTATAAAGAGGGGATGCAATCGAGAGTGGGTCCCTTCCGGCTCGAACTTAAATCCCTGAGCGTAATCCCTTAAGGAGCCGCTGGCCCAACTTCGCCCCTCGTTCTTACTTCCTGTCGCGTCCAACTTTTTAAACGCGCGAACGAGCCGATAAATGATGCAAAACGTTCCATCTTCTGCGAGAGCGACAAGCAAGCCACATGACAGCTGTAAAAAAAAAAAAAAACAAAAAAAATATGCATTCAACCAAGCATTTTGTTTTTCGCTGTTTTTTTTTTTTTTTTTTTTTTTCAACTTTTGCGTTTCATCCTCCCTTCCTTTTCTTCTTCGTGTTTAAAGTGTTGTTCTCTGTGTGAAAATTTTATTTCTTAAGTCTTTTCTATGTTTTTTTTTTCTTTTTTCTTTTTAGCTGCCGATGCCCGCAGACCTGGGCAGTCGCCAGCACATCGCACTGTCTTCATGCTGACGCTGATGGATGGACGGCCGCTCGAAATTTGAAGCTCGCAGCCAGCCAGCAGCTCGACGACCGACGCTAAGGCGCGTGTGCCCGGTGACCCGCCAATTCTGCAAAGTTGTTTCTGCTTTTTTCCTTCTCTTCGACATCGCTCATAGTCGCTATAACGACTCAAATATATGCCAAAAAAAAAAAAAAAGCATCAGACGAAGCGCCTATTCCAATGGTGAGCTTTCGGACTCTCCGTTAATCACCTTTTCGCTTTCTGCTTACTCGAAAGTTTCTCTTCGCTGTTTTGGTCTCGCCTCTCCTCTCTCCCACAACGAAGTTCTCGCTCTCTCTCTCTCTCTCTCTCTCTATATATATATATATATATATATATATATATATATATATATATATATATATATATATATATATATATATATATATATATATATATATATATATATATATATATATATACACGTTTTTCTAATTTTTTTTTTTTAGTATTTCTTATTTCTTCTTTTGTTCATGTTCCCTGCGTACGGCTGCGTCGTTCAGCCTCCTCCGATCCCAAGTGACACACACCTGCCGTGAGCGATGGCCGATGCATTCTGACGAATATGCGCGTATCAGTTTTTGGCCAACACGGCGCCGCATCTGTTCAACATTGTTATCGAGCTGATCACTTAAACGCCGCGGCACTTAGTCCCAACAGCCGGTGATCAGCGGACTATGCGTCAGCGAAGCCGTCGCAATTCCTCATATTGGAGGCGCCGTGGACTCGAAGTCCTCGTTTTGAAAAATAACTTGCTTTTACTTGCGTCAGTAAGTATTCCGCTTCTGACTTGTCGCGAAACTCCCAGAAGGGCCCCAGCAAGGTATACTCTACAATATTCATGAGAAGGATGAGGAAAGCACACTGCATAGGGGACACAAGCCTGTGTTCAATCCGTTGTTTATTTTAATGTTTCCAGCTTTCAGTTACACATCTGCAAAATATTTTTTGAGAGTCATAACTTCGCTTACCGAGTGTTGTCCAGTCCTTCACGGTGGATATAGGATATTTTGAATTTGAGGTCGAAATCAATAACCCCGTCTGTCCGGACCGAATACTCCCTAGGAGAGAAGTAGCATGCCACTTTGCACATTGCTTGGTTATATTATGCAATCAAGGATGCATTAACTTTTGTTGATAGTGCAACTGCTTAAGAGATTTTCGTGATATATCCATCCACGAGAATTTGGCACGCCTGCTAGAGGATCACCCTTTCGGGATGGTCTTAGCTGGGTGTCTTTCATCGTGTTGAGCACAAAGCGCGAAATGAGTACACATAGTCGTTCCCTGTGTGAGTGGGGAGTACGAGGGATGCTGGGAAACACACCTCAAGCTTGTAGCTGCCAGAATGCTCCGGAAGGAATTCGTACCTCATCGCGGACAGCGAGGAATCCTAATTACACGACTCAGGCGACAGCATCACAGAAACTTTTCAGATGGACTGGCTAAACTTCGTGGGTTGGTTTCGCCACCCGCCTCTGAAAAAAGCATGCAGCTACGAACGTCGCTTAACGAGTTGGCTGATTTGTGCGCAAAGTGACACCTTAGATTCGAGTTCATAAAATATTCTTGTTTCTTGAGAGAGTTGATATATACACTGCTGTAATTTTTCAAAGAGTAATGAATTTGTCCTCCATTTAGATTAATCTCGCTATCCGGGTTTTTTTTTTTTTTTTTTTTCAGTTGACTAACATGCGAAAACGTACTACCCACAAAATTTTTATAATTTTGCGCGTATTTCGTCCTCGGAAGAAGCCAGTTTTGCGTAGTTTTTACAGAGCAGTGTATGAGAATACAGATCGTCCGGCCCTCTGGCAGTAGTAGCAGCAAAAAGGTTATCTTTACCGTTGTCACTCATAGCTGCACGGTATATCCATCGTTCGGCACTTAAACGTGAAAATTGTGTGTTAATGACGAATAATGATAACTTAAAAACTTAAAAACTGTGCTCAAAAGCTTTTTTTCTTAGCACTGCACGTGTGCCAGAGTTCTCGGGTTCGATCCTGAACACCGGCGGCTGTGTTTCGATGGAGGCGAAACGGAGAGGCGTCCGTGTGCTGTGCGATGTCAGTGCGAGTTAAAGGTCCCCAGGTGGTCGAAATTACTCCGTATACCCCTCCACTACGGCGCCCCTTTCTGTCTTTCTACTTTCACTTCCGCCTTCCTCCCTTCCTTTACGGCGCGGTTCAGGTGTCCACAGAACAAGTGACCTAAATTAAATAAGTATTGCACGACGCGTTATTATTTATTCAGTAAAAACCAGCCGAGCCAAAAAGACGTCATTGCGGGAGATATAACGCTTTATAAGACAAATCCGCTGTGCTTCGTCTTATCACTTCACTTGGCAGTGCATTCCATACCTTTATGGTTAAATGTTGAGTGATTCAGGCAGCGAAAGAGGTCACTGTATGCCCCTGGTCTTGCACGGAAAAGAGATACCCTTTACCTGGCTACCAGAGACGTGAGACATACATTTGTTGTACATGAAGAGGTTGTATCTATTATAGTGCGAAAGCACTCATTCAGTCATGCCTCTCCTTAAGATTACCTTGTGCGGGATCTACGCTCAGCCGGCGGAACTGTTGGCATAGCAACAGTGACGTCAGCCGTTGTCGAGCTATCGAATTGGCCATATATCACCTCTCGCGCGCCGTTTACTCTTCGTCGCTAACGGACGGCATCCTAACGTGAGTTGAAAATTGTACGAAGCTGCAGTAACACCAGTACCATGGGCTGCGAGGCTGGAGACTGACCCTAATAGAAAGCGTGTGAAAAGCGCTATTCAGCCGGAAAGTCGTAGCGCCCTCGCACAAATAGTGGTTTAATTATGCTTAAACCTGCCTAACGTTCTTGCTTTGCTGGGCTTGTATGCTGCAACTTTCCAAACTTAAGTGGTTTCCCCGGCATATGCCACCGCGGCAGTTCCGCATATTCTTGAAGCTTTTATTGGAGGAAATAGTGTGGCTCCACCTTGCGTTTACCAGCAGTCGTGGCCTTATCCACATTGTGGATGTTTGTTTTTTCAGTGCAAAGACACACTGCAAGGCATGTGCACCAGATTTGCGCGAACCCAGTTTGGATTTCTGTCTTTGCGGCAACACTTTTGTATCCGCATTCCACAGCTGACGACGGTTAACCATCCAGTTTCAAGATCATCTAAGCGACGATAAACTGCAACCCTGTATTTGTGTCACACACACATAACATGGTCAGATATAGGGCGCCGTGGGAGGATAGCTTACTCTAGGGCGTATCAAGGGAGATGGAGACAGAGATAGAGATGGGGGAGGGGGCGGAAAGGCCGGGATCGTTAACAGGCGATGCTAAGTAGGCTACTCTACACGTGAGGAGGGCAACAAAGGGAGAAAGGGAAAAGAAATAGAGACAAGGAAATGAGTTTTTCTCGTGTCCATAGGCCACTATCATACATATATATCCAACCTTTAAGCTTCCAGCTTCGCTTCGGGGTTGTAAAGGAACGCATGCACTGGAGTCGATGCAGACTCTGTGGGTGATCAGGTTTCTCGCATATCAGTAGCTATTTTTACGTTTATTCGAGGGCCTGACGATCTCCGCGCTGCTTCAGTACGAAAAGAACCCACAGAGACCACTGTAATAGAAAGAAACGAAAAAAAAAAAAAAAAAAAAACGCGCAGTGAAGTAGATCGGTTTTCTTTCCCAATACATGTACGTGAAAGGAAAAACTGAATAAAAGCCTAAAGAAAATACACCCCACTCCGCAAGCGCAAACTAATCACGCGAACGTCTGGATATCGTCCAGCGAAGGCGGCATGCAACCTCTGTGAGCTAGCGTCAGCGATCGAAGTGGAACAATGCAGGAGCGAGGCCTACAAACCGATAGAGAGAGGGCGAAAAAAAAAAAAAAGTAAATCCCATCGGTGCCCGTAATCCTGTCCGGGGTAAAACAAGAACCTTGTCTGATCTCCTCTTCCCCTCGCTCCCATATCCTTCCCTTTATCCCCAGCGACCTTTCTTCGCACATCGGCCTGACCACTCTTGCGAGCAGAGCATCACGAACCGTAGGCCACAACAAGTGCTGCTTGATGACCATCGCGCTCCCTCAGTCCGTCTGCAGATCGACGAACCGAGCTGCACGAAACGACGCGGCCTGCGGTGTGCGCTCCCTGACAATTTATGCCGCCCGCCACTGACGGCGCGCGCAGCACTCGGTTCCTCTTCTCCCGCTCTATAGCTGCAGCAGCGCCAGTCGCAGTTATTCGGGGGATGCCTATATGTGCTATAGCACATGCCTCAGTCTGTGGAAGCTTCTGGTCGAGTTCCCACACTTGCTGCCATCTTTTTCGCCACGGAGGCAACACCATCACACTTTCGCGGGGACCGCTCGCGTACGCCAATCCTTCGCTCATATTTCTTTTCTTTCCGTCTCCCCTCTTTGATACTGTTGCTTTTCGCTAGGCTATTATCGCCGCCTTTTCAACGGCCCCCTCTCTCCTTTCTTTATATTTGTTTGCCTCGTTTCCGGGCCATAGTTTCTTTTCTCTTCGTCCGCTCGCCATGAAATACAACTGATAAATCAATGTAGAGAGGCACCGTCAATATATATAAGCTCTCATGGCAGCGACGGTATGCACCGCTCTTCTATGGTCCGCCTTGTATATATCTATGCCGGAAGAGAAAACCCGCGCTGTACTCATCCCGGTTCGCGCTCACCACCGCGGGAGCGCCAAGTGGTGGTCAGGGAGGCAAACTTACGTCCTTTCTGCACTTATATTCCGCGGAAGAACCACTGGGAGGTTGATCGGAGTTCCACGACCCTTTTTCGTTGCTTTTACTTGCACCTTCGGTTCTGGCTGCCAGTACCTTCATACGCATACGCACTTTGTGCAGGTCATATGGCGGATGTACCCCGCACAGCATGGTAGGATTGAGCTGTTACATTCTTGAAAATAGAGAAGAAATAAAGAAAGAACGCCACTTAACCACTCCAGCTCGTAAGAAAAAAAGATAGGAAGCTACCAGAACATAGGAAGTATTTTTTTTTTCTTTTTTTTTTTTTCGCAGCCCCAATCTAAAGTTGGAGGGAGAACCGTTTACCGCGAGCCGATGCGGAGGCAGCAGCAATGTTGTCGATGTAGCCGCACCGGGATCATTTGTTTGACCCCGAGACCACAGGAGTGAAAGCTTGTTGCCTCGCGAATGAACCTGCCACTGCGGGAGCGGGCGATGGATGCGGAGATGCTCGCATCATCGTTTGTCTCTAGCGCGCCATTCGTCGGGGACGCTGCTGCTACTGCCCGAATGGGCAATATTTATGGCCCCGGCTGCAAACGACAAGCGTGAAAAGCCTTCCCTCGATATTAAGCGTCGCTCTAGAAACTCTTTTTTTTTTTTTTTTTTTTTTTGTGGCGTGACCGCTAGGAGATGCTTCTCTTGCGCAAATAAAACGTCAGCGCCCAGTTCTTCCGCTGGGCAATAATTTTGCTAAAACGGGCTGCGTTGCTGACACAAGCTTACGAATGTAGTCATTATTCTAAGAAGTACACATTCGCTTTCAGAGACAAACTCATGCTGCATATTGCCTGTACTGTTTGAAACAGCAGAATGCAGCTGCAACCACGCAGTCGATCAGGTGGAAATAATGCAGGGGACAAAACTATATTGAACATTCACAGTCCGCTACCGCTGCGAGCATATATGGACGCAACTTATGCAAAATACAAATTATCTCAGGGAATGTTAGATGCTTCATTTTAGAGGATGCCATAACCTGAGGGAGCGGTGCAGATGTGGCACAGGGAATGCTGATGCACCTTTCATGTGCTGCTGCATCTTACAGCATGCTATATATACAATGTGCACACGCTAAACACTGTGTATGGTACTGCAATATGACTGCGGTAGAATTGAATTGCAGATTATATAGAAGTCATGCCTAAATTATAGAAGTTCTAACCTGTTTTGCTGTTGTCCGCTGTCGAATTTTATACTCATAATCTCTCAAAAGAAGCCGGGAAACTCTACGAATGAAAGCAGCCTACTTAAGACATATTTTGTTTCAGGCCGAAGACTTTCCACGTGGTTATGACGTTAAGGAAGGAAATATTTTATTGTGGTGCCAAAATGACCAGAACGTGTCATTTTTAGTTATCCGATGGAAGTGACTTGACCACCATGGATACCATATGATTTCTGGCATTTCTGTTTTCAAAAGATATCAAGAAAAGCCTTACGACGGACTACTTTTTTAAGCGGAGGAATTGTGTGTGTTGGTCACTGCAGACTTAAGTTATATCCGACTTTGTTGTACGTATTGTATTATCTATGAATTGCTTGGAGGCGCGCCGCTGTGCTGCACTGGTCAGGGCTCTTGACTACTGTTCCCGAGGAAGCGGGATCGAATCCCAGCCGCGGCAGCCGCTTTTCGATGGAGACGACAGGCAAGGCGCCAATGTACTGTGCAATGTTAGTGCACGTTAAAGGACCTTACGTG
The DNA here is from genome assembly GCF_055883805.1 of Amblyomma maculatum. Taxonomy (NCBI): domain Eukaryota; kingdom Metazoa; phylum Arthropoda; class Arachnida; order Ixodida; family Ixodidae; genus Amblyomma; species Amblyomma maculatum. The sequence continues at coordinate 334,996,005 of NC_139344.1, forward strand.
GCAGACATTTCCGGAGCGCTCCACTACGGCACAGCTCACAGCCGGAGTCGCTTTAGGACATTAAACCCCGCAAACAAACAAACAAACAAACAATAGTGCTCAGAACAACGGTGTTTCATTTAGCAGTATTTTCTTATTCCCGGTGCGATTTGCTGAAAATTGCAGAAAGGAGTAAACCAGCGATGCTTTAAGGTGTCAACGCCGCATTGCATGTCCAGTTAAACAACAAAAAAGAGGCAGTTAATTGCATTTCGTGTTGATAATGCGACAGCATTAAAGTGGCGCCCACACAGCTTCCTTCTCCTCCGCCATTACTGCTCGTCGCATGTGCGGAGCCTGTGCCGCCTCCGATGATGCATCTTCTGCGACATGCTTTCGTGGTCACCCTCTCTGCTTGCCGGTGTTTTCCACTGCGGCAGACACAAAAGGTGAGTACTCCGGCTCCATTCCAATCTAATACGCGAAGTTGCCCAGAGACATCCGCACACAATCAAACGCAGTTGCCCCCTGACGCCGAGCCAGCCCACCATTCTCGGCCATGTCACGTGACTCGCACACCTATCAACTGCTAACAGCAACCTGCCAGCCCCGCAGCCGCTCAGCCGTGGCCTAGCGGAGGACACCCGTTTCAGCTGCTGGAGGTGGTTGCAGTTAGAAAACCCACCGCCGGACACCAACAGGTCAAAATGGGTAGAAGTGTCCTCCAACCTGGCGCCCCGCTTTCTTCAGGGATGATGGCGGTGAAAAAAAACTTTTATTCAGAGGAGGGCTCGTCCCGGAGCCCCGAGATGAGTACAGCTTCTCCCAAACCGCTGCGCTCTACTTGGGCAAAAACCAGCTTCGAACGACCTCACAACCTGCAAAGGTTGTTACTCGCCGTCTTGGTTCTTACACTGAACCTTCGCAGAAGCAGCAGCCTTACCAGAAGTTCCCACAACCCCCCCCCCCCCTCCTTCCCCCTCCCGAACAATGAGACGGCAAGGAAAGCAGCCAGACGATGGCGTTTTTTTCTCCGAAGGGGTCTCCAAAATGTCATTGTTTGAGAAAAGGGCCCATAATCATTCCTAGCTCACAAACGTTACTAGCTGTTTCGGTATTAAGTAGCTAGCATTGAAGCAATGCAAATGAAATAGTACAAGCGGCTTAAGTTAAGAGTAGAAGGAGAAGAAGAAGTTTGCTAAGAGTCAAGCCAGTAGCCTTATTCTCACTGTACGCGCCAGTGCAGCGTAAGAAAATGGCCCGCGGGAGCAGTCCGCGAGTAATGAAGCTACTGCACCAGATATGTTAACCTTCCTGCCTTCCCTCTCTCTCTGCCACAGAAGTGCCTTCGGCGAATGGGACGGGACTAGCTATTCCCCGCACACTTAATTACCACGCTGACCGATACGCCTGACAACGGAAGTCTCTATTATCACCCTTTCGAGCTGTTTGGACCGCTTGTATCTGCATGTGGCGACGACAATAAAACCATTTCGATGTGATTAATGAACTCCCTGGAGTCCTAATAGCATTGGTTTCTCGGTGGTCATTAACATAATAAACCAGAGGCTAAAGGCCCTCCCACGCGTGCATTCATGAACTGAACCATTTATCAAGAGATCATGGCCTAATCGGGCGTCGCTGAGGGGTATGAACAAAAAGCGACCGACAGCCGCTCACGATAAGGCTCGCGTCGAATTAATTTGCAAGCTCGCTTGGAGTGTTTGCTCGCGCACCTTATATGGCAACTCATCTGCATGTTAATGTCGGGCACGCGCCTTTTAATGCAGACAAATGGAGGTCACGTCACCGGACATTCTGAGCACGCTTTGATAGTCCTCCTCTCTTTCTCCTTTTTTTTCGCTCAATTTCGCAGAAGCTGGCTGTTGTTGAAGATCAGAGTCTGATTAAAAAAAAAAAAGCCATAAGGCTTAATTCTTTCAAGCGTATAGATTATTCTTCACTCGCTGCCCCATCAATTTCAGTCAGGAACGAAAGAGATGGATTACGAATTGGCGTGAATACTAGTGAGGATGAAAAAAAAAAACAAATATATATATTACTACAGACAAGAACATATATACCTCATGCTCATGAGCAGGTGGTATACAGCACAATGCAGAGAGACAGGCAAAAGTTGTAAAAACACAGCAGACATGGTTCACCTAATCTGGGTAGAACAGAGACCTCCTGGGAGGTCCTGATGCTGAGCGTGGACCAGACAACATACCTTGCGATCATCCAACTGGCTGAAGACGCGCCGCCCGGACCCAAGAGCTCCGAGCCGCCGTTTAAACGGGTGGGTATCCCCATCCTAGTCTGTTGGAGAATAAACTATATCAATCAATCAATCAATCAATCAATCAATCAATCTATCAATCAATCTATCAATCAATCAATCAATCAATCAATCAATCAATCAATCTCCACTGTCTTAGTATGTGCTTCAAATTGTCGACCCTAAGTTCTTCCTTTTTAGTAGTCCTCGAGGTTTTCTGCTCGTTCTTCCATTTAATTGCCGCAAGACATGCAGCCAATTGATGCTATCAAAGAAATGCTATAGGAAAATCAAAGAAATGTTTTCTGCCGGAACTATGCACGCTATGCTCTAACAATGAAAGGGAGGCAAATGGCCAAGGCATTTGAAGCGTTGTGCGCATCGGTAGTTATTTCCTCTGTTATACTTATTTAACGACATAACTGCGGTTTTATACATTGCACTTATTTACTGTTTTACTTTGCCGCCTAAATATACAGAGCAACACTCGTCGCTGTACTTATAGATGAGGCAGCGCGAACAATTTTGAAGTGAGTTTTAGTTGAGCGCGCTGCATGCATATTAGTGGAGGAAGCTTCTGCTGTATGCGTTCAACGCAGATTATATGGCTTTGAAACACATCACCAACAACTTTATTTGCTCTCGCGAACTGTTTTATTCCATGGCCCACTATCGTAACTATGTCAGGCTGCGAATGGCAATGCGTTACAACGGGCTGCCACCTTAAACCTCATCCAAACGGCGCAATACATTGAAGGTTATCGATTGCCCAGCTCTTCAAAGGACACTAGCAGAATGACGTCATTTTATTGCGAAAGCAGTACTATATGACAGCCAAAGCGAGACCTCGGGTGGCCGCAGCTACGCCGTGAAGAGGCGTAGCTACGGTCTCCTCATTAAAAAAATCAGCCAGCCATGACATTTGAATTCACATTACCCTTATGCCACGGGCAGGAGCTGCCAACTCGGCTCGCTCCTTTCATATGTGAGGGCGATATCAGAACCAGCCTGCCAGAACCGTTTGCATTCTCGTTACCCCTACGACACGCAAGTACATCCATACCGTTTGGTTGAAGCGGATTTTATATGTGGGCTGGTAGCTTACGCTCTCGCGTCATACCCTTAAAGGATGAGCTTAAGTGTCCCCAATAACGTAGCACCTTACACTGATAGAGCGTGATAGGAAAATAATGTAGGAAGCAAAAGAAGCTTCCACTGTTGCTTCCCAATTCAACTAGGGTTGACCATAACTAAACCACAACTAATTTTTTTTTTTTTGGAAGCGGTTCACTTATGGCATACTTAGCCTTGATCAGAGCTTTTGCAGGCAGAAAGCATTAATGAGTATACCATCCAATGGAAGAATAAGAAAGGGCAAATTATAGCAACCGTAGAAACCATACATCACTACGCAAAAGGTAAGCTTAGCTAACAGAGGGAACGTATAATATAGCAACGGTACTCGCAGAACTAAGGAGCACTACAATCACTAGAAAACTTTTTTTTTTTCGGCGACACCGGTAGACCTGTTTGTCAGTAGAATAAAAAAGAAGGCATTACTTAGAAGAAGACAATGTCATGCCACGAGGCGCGGCCGATCATCCCAGAGAATCCTGGCAGCGTTGTCCGCTCTAGTTGGAAGCAATCGTGTGATATATATAGCATGGGCGGAGGCATAAGAAAGGAACAAGCGTAGGTGCTGGATCTTGCTCGTCCGGGCTGCAATTACACAAAGTGATTCCGCCAGAAGTCAGAGAGCGGCCGCGTGGAGGCACCGTTGAATGACAGATCTCTGAGGTGCGAGAGAAAGGAGCGCGCGCCATTGTGCGATCGTTAAAGGCGCCCGACCGCTCCCGTGTCACGGCTCATCAGATTCGCCCGCAGCACAACGAGTTCGGACTTGCTTCGGGAGCTGATTGAGCCACCCGTCTCCGACCGTCGCCCTCTCCGCGTGGGTGGCGCGTGCGGCAATCAAGACATCGGGACACGAGCGTTACGCTTTCGGATAGTTGTATCTGTTCTTGCTTCCTACAGTGATTACAGCAAAAAAAAAAAAAAAAAAAAGAGCAAAAGAGAGAGAACAGATGAATGACGGAACTACATTAGGTGAACAAAGGGGCTAGGCACGTTCTCACCGGTGTAAAGACTAGGGGTTGTCTATGACCATAGAGTGATTTGCTTGCCTCGGACTGTCAACGACGATAAAACGAAACCAACGTTCATATCTAATCCGACAGAGTCGTGTTGAGCTCGCCTCTCGCACCAGAAATTGTTTATCGGATACATGTAAACTCTGGAAGGCCTGATAAAGCTCGTCGGTTAAACTTTGGTGGTTCTGGGTGAACAGATCAAGGACCGCGGTCATCGGAGTCTTGAAAACTACAGCGGTTCGGTTTGAACTCGTCTGTCGGTTCGAGAACTGATTATCAGGCTCACGTCATCGTTATACATCACGGTAGAAGCTGCGCAAAATCTGGGGCGCCATTTTGGGGGCGAACAGTTCCGAAAATTCTGCTTGAAAATGCGTTTCATGTTACCGCGTTCACACGAGAGTTCAGGTTCGTACTATATGTATAGTCAGCGTACCTAACAGAGGTAGAGGCCAACTGTCGAAGCTGCGTAAGCAATATCCCTCGAAAGACGTTAACTTCAGAGGATCACTGCGCTCCTGGGCAAGTCTTTATTCTCTTCCGGCTGCCGGACTTGGCCACAATTAATTAATTCTAGCCATCCTATGATGTTTTTTTTTTCTCTTATTTCATTTCTTCATCATCTGCTCCTTTACCTGTGATAACCACCGCCAATAGGGTCTAGAGGGACCGCTATCTTATTCATCAATCAGAGGTGTGAGGCTGGTCCCCGGCAAAGATGCAAAGAAATGCAACCAACAAAGTCTGGTACAGAATACGGTTTGGCACATCACTGTGCCTCCGATCTCAGACTTTTACCAATGCTGCAATCCCAGCTCCTCAGCTTTAAGCTCGCCAACCCACTATCATTCATTCAGAAACAAACGGCGAGAAAGAGAACGCTCCTGGCATGGCTCCTTTATCTTTATTCTTTATTTTTTTCTTTCCTTTCAGTTCTTCACCAAAGCGTCCTTTCGCGCTCTCCGTGATAGGAGATTTTACCGTTGCGCGATCCACTTCCATCAGGCGCCATCTGCCCGAGGGCCGTCTTATCGCACGTGCGTAGGTGGTGTGGCGTTGCCATCACAGGTTCAAGTGCCTGAGCGCATGTTCTTGTTGCCGAAGTTGTCACTCCGCGTGTATAGTAAGCGCTTGAACTCTGTCATAAAGATGGTGTAAAGGGTGAAATACCTACCTTGTAAACTTTCAGAAGCATCCAGTTCTTTTTATATATATATATAAGTATGACATAGCGGAAATTAAATGGCGTGGTTATACGCAGCCGCCACAACGAAATCGACAGCGCTGTAAATGCCATTGTTCGGCGGCTTCCACTGAATGCTGACCATTCTCTCCACCCACTCTCTTCTTTCACCCTGGCAGAGTGAAATACACTCCGAGAACGCAACAGGCACGCAACGTTCGCACGCCTCCCCCGATGTCTCGAATGTGAAGTCAACGAGGCTCATCCCCTGCCACCTCGGCGCGCTTCAAAAGCTTCGGCTAGCGGGTCGTTCAACTTTCGAGCGACTCCGACGTTGTCGTTGCCCAGGGAGCGCTCAGGATTGAGCCCCCGGGGGACTTTTCAATTACGTCTGCTTATAAACAATCTCTATCGGCGGTGTCGTGCGACGAATATAACCCCTGCGCTGCCCCGCGCGGGAGATGCGTCCTATGTTTTGCGGTAACACGTATACGTATACCGTAATCACGCGAGTGTATACCTCACCATCCTTCCTTCCTTCCTTCCTTCCTTCCTTCCTTCCTTCCTTCCTTCCTTCCTTCCTTCCTTCCTTCCTTCCTTCCTTCCTTCCTTCCTTCCTTTCCTTTCCTTTCCTTCCTTCCTTCCTTCCTTCCTTCCTTCCTTCCTTCCTTCCTTCCTTCCTTCCTTCCTTCCTTCCTTCCTTCCTTCCTTTCCTTTCTTTTTCTTTTCTTTTCTTTCTTTCCTTTCGTTCTTCATTCTTTCTTTTTTTTTTCCCCTACGTCATTCCGTTATCCCTTTCTTCATTTCCTTTCTTGTTCTTTTCTCTCTTTCTTTACAGCAAAAGAAGCGAAACGTAAAAGGCGCGTCAAGTAAGCGGTGCTAACAATAACTCCGCAGCACTGCACTACAATGCCTCTCTTCAACTTAGATTTAACGTGACAATTAAAGTCCCCGCTCTCAAGAAAAACCTGCGTCGGAGATAATCCTTTGGATATATCGGCACACGAGGGAATTGACGGCAACGAGGCGGCCGACAGGATAGCCCGAGGGCATACTTTCCGGGCATCTGCGCCAGCTGCCCCAGAGCCTTCAACATACGGGGAACTAATACAATACTTCAAATTAGGAAGAAAACGATACGCAGAACCACACAAAGACCTCAGCAGACAGGAGGCAGTAGCCTGGACGAACATACAGGCTAGGACCTTCCCATACCTAGCAAAGTACCACAAAATCTGGTCCGAGAAATTAAAAAATGGCACATGCATCGCATGCGGGGAAGTCTCGGACATCCTTCACATGATATGGAACTGCAAATAGCAATTAGAGAAATATAAAGCTCGAGTGCTTAGCCAAGCGGAGTGGGAGGCGGAAATGGCCCACACGGGTCTCTCTGAGCAGCGCAGCCTGCTCACCGGGGACGTCCGGGAGGCAGCCCAAGCCATTGGAATCCTGAACTCAGGAAACCACCCACGCAATTCCGTCGGCATCAGAGTTGCCGGCGCTGGCGTTGTGAGCGAAAAATCACGAGCATACGACTCTGGCAGCTGGTGGTAGTCGGCAGATGCCTAATTGGTTGCCGGGCTCTGTGCCTTCATGAGAACATGCATGCCTTCATGAGAACGTATGACATGGCTGGTTTGCAGGAGCTGTCAGATGGGGAAGTTCTTCTGAGGTGGGTGGGTGAGACGGCAGTCGAACTCTTCTCGACTCTTTAATCCTCTTCCATTCGCACTACCTTAGGTCACTCAGACACGTTCGCATAAGGCTTAGTTAAAACGGGCTTCATGTCGGGCGATCTTTCAGATAATGCATAGTTACTCACGCTAATTAGGAAGCTACGTCATCGCACATACTCATGCTAATGATTACGTGTGAGATAACATAGGCTTAATAAATTAAGAGAATAGTGATTGAGCTACTTCTCAAATGCGCGCAGTCATTAAAGTTGTCGCTTCGGAGCCTTGAAGCCAAAGCTTAAGTGTCCTTGAAAGTTTTATTTTTATTCACAACTCCGCTTTTCCGCCATGAAATGCTCCGGGCGACCCAACTTGCAAAATATAAACACTACGCCTTTGCTCTCACCACTAATTATTATTAATACGCTTGTTATTATAAAATTGCATGTTAAAACATTGAAAAGGCCTTAGAGCTTTGGCTACTATTCTATCCTGTTAAACAGCGCTCCAAAAGCGCATTTTCTAACCCCTTTAGCATGCAGTGACCGAACGTACATATTAGTTGCGTAGCTAAATTTCAACTTCGAGTGAGCTATACCCGGGTTTACGCGGTATAGCAGAGCCCTAGCACAGCGAGGCTAGGACGCTGCCCTGCACCGCCTCGCCTGCTCCTTAGAAGGGCTCGGCCTGAGTAAGGCTTCGTATAGGCGGGACGAAGCACCGCAGAAAAGGACGCTCTCGCGCACGCAGTAATTAAGAGGCAGCGTTTCCATGGCGCTGCTCACGGAAAGGCTTTTGCGAAGAGCACCTCCGACTTGCATGGACGGTTATAAACCTCTCTCGAGGAAGCACGCCTCGGCCTGCACTTCAACGTGTTGCGCGCGTAAAGATCCGAAGCTGGGGTTACCGCGGTAACATTCCTCACTAAACTATTCCAAATACTGTTTCTCCATCTAAAGAGAAGGAATGCGTGGACACGTTTCCCTGCAGTTCCCGTGTGTCCAGGAATTCGGGGATTCTTGTAGAAGTAATAGGGCTATGAGCAAGGCTGCTTGCTCTACACAGGGAAGCTGAAGAGTCCGTAGAATTCGAAAACGTGCGTGCCTTATAATCATTAAAATATATAATTTAGTCGATTACACCAAAAGGAGCGGCAAAATCAACGATTATAAATTCACATTCGCTTCGAGCGGAAAACGGCTTCGTGACCTCAGCACTGGGTCCCTCGCTTTCAAGCGTCTTGCACGCGCTGCTCTTGCGTCTGACGTTCAGTCGAGCCCGGGATTGGCTGCGATAGTCTCCGTTTTTTTTTTCTTTTTTTTTTTCTTTTTTTTCTTTTTTTTTTTTGAAGAAAGTAAAAGCATCAACGTGTCTTTGAGGGGTACAAATCAAAGTGCAATGAACTTCAAATGATCTACACAGCCTTCCTCTGTACAACCACCAGAGGCCGCGGGACGACGCCGCTTTTCCCTGCCCCCCGCCACAGAGCCAGTGTCCGTCACACACAATTATTCCGTGGCAGGAAGTAGTATGCTGTTAAGGCTTTTATGGTTGGCTAAATTGTTTGGTATAGCTAAATATTAAAAACTGACCCTGTTTACTATTCAGCGGAGTACTACACATGCCTCGAACCATTACCCACAACTGCTGTCTTTTTATGTAGTATCCTATTACACACTGTAATCCTACTTATAGCAGCTCAGTCGGCCGTGAATTTAAAATGGGACATTTTCCTGCTTTCGGGAACAGTGCGCAGTTCTGATAGCTACCGTGAGAGAGAGAAAAAAACAAAGCAAGTCCCCTATACGCTTTCCCTGGCCTTGCCGACTGTTAGCTTATTTCCCTAATATATATATATATATATATATGTATATATATATATATATATATATATATATATATATATATATATATATATATATATATATATATATATATATATATATATATATATATATATATATATATATATATATATATATATATATATATATATATATATATATATATATATATATATATATATATATATATATATATATATATATATATATATATATATACATACATACATACATACATACATACATACATACATACATACATACATACATACATACATACATACATACATACATACATACATACATACATGGCATTACCCCCGTATGCTTCACTCACAAAACAAGCTCGCAACTGCCTCTTGTTAAGTACAAAGAGGAGAACGGGAGTTACTTTTTTTACCACGTGCTTTATTTATGCTGAATGCTATACAGGTGGAAATTCGCAGTTCATGCATTCTGTGTAATGTGATCTTGAAATTACTATTCTGCCACATGCAAGCTTTTCTTTGCTAGCCGCATATATTGGACAAACGTCACCACAAGCTCGTAAAGTGCGAACTACCTGCAGATGCGCCACAGTATTTCGCATCATCTCCGTTTCGGCTTTGCACCTGGGTCACTGCTGCTGCTCGAGACTACCACCTTTCTTTTTAATTATATGGTATCACAGTGTACAGGAAAAGTTAAATCGCCTCAAGGCATCAAAAGCCGAGCATTACCACGAAGTTCATCGTTTCGGATGGCCACGGCTGCACCACAGCAGCGCAGGAGCCCGGATCAGGTCCCAGTTCTAACGTCACGGCTAACAAGAACATTCACTAGGCCAGCCCGTAGAGTTTCTTTTATCTAGAATAAAACCGCTAGTACATTATGCCTAGAGAGAAATCTGGCGCCATCGTCTGTGGGAGTTGGCATGGGGCTTCGTAAATACCCCTTCCGTTGTCACAGGCACTCTAAGCATCGTGGGCAGGTGCGTTAATGACTGCAGAACCAGAAAATAATGCAAAAATAAACACTGGTTTACAATCACAGATTTTATAGCATTCAATACTTGTAAATAGCTGCAAGCGAGCAGAAAAGTACGTAATTGTATAATACACGATAATTGTTTTCAGATTCTTCGTCAGCTGTAGAGCTTTTTCTTATTTTGGAAGTTATGCGACTATAATCAGACAGTCTATGCATAAGTGCACTCTATTTTTTGTGTGTGCATATGACCCTGCGGTCCAAGAGGCAAAAAAGAAGAATCTATCAGCGGCTTGACACGCGCGCACGCTCGCACGCCCAAGAAGAGCAAGAAGGACCGAATATCCGAGGTCGTGTGTTTCATGGGCGACGCGTCGCAGGGAAAACCAAGCCGCGTTTACACGGCAGGCTCAAGCTTCCCCTGCACAGGAGTGCCAGACGACGAGACGGTGGGCACTGAAGAGCTCGAGCCCACCGATCTGTACGGCACCGGCTGCTTCCAGCTGAATATCCTGCTCTGCTGCCAGTTGGCAGTTTTCGCTCTGCTCACACATCACCTCTCGCTGCACCTCATGACCGCCGAGGTGAAACACTGGTGCAAGCAACCGGCCGGCAGCAACGTCACCGCCGCCGAGTGGAAGGCCCTGGCCATCCCCGTGGACGAGGCCACCGGCGAGTACAGCAGCTGCACGCGCTACAAGCCGCCCCTGGACGAGTTCTCGACCAACCGCACCGTGGAGCCCTGCCAGGACTGGGGCTACGACCCGCCGCTGAGTAACATGATCACCGAATGGGACATGGTCTGCCAGCGCAGCTGGCTACAGCCCTTCGTGCTCTCGCTGCACATGAGCGGAGCCATGGTCGCTGCGCCCATGGCGGGACATGTGTCAGACCGCGTCGGCCGTCGGCCCGTCATCTGCACCTCGGTCTTGATACTCGTCGTGTCTGGTATGGCTGCCTCGTTCACATCCACGCTGTCACTGTTCCTCGGTTTAAGGCTGATGATCTCCGCGTCAGTGACCAGCGTCCAGATGACCACGTTCGTGCTCCTGTTCGAAGTGTTGTCCCCGCGGCATCGCAGTCTGTGCTGCACCGTCTTCCAGTTCGGCTGGATAATCGCCACCGTCTTCCTCCGTGTCCTCTCCTGGTTTACCTTTAGCCGCTTCCAGCTGAGCATGATAATCATGATCCCGACCTCCCTGCTCATATGCTGCTTCTACATGGCCGAGGAGTCGCCGCGCTGGTTGCTGGCCACCTGGAACGTGTCCCAAGCCGAGAAGGTCATCCTCCGAGCGGCCAAGACCAATGGGATCGCTCTGAGCGATGCCCGACAGCGTTGTACCCGCGCCCTCTCATCGGCCCATGCGAACCGGGCAAAGTGCTACGTTTTTCGGACCTCCGTGCTGGACGTTGCCTTTAGTCCCTTCCTACGTAGGCGCATGGCACTGCTCCTTTGGTGCTGGTTCGCCCTAATATTCTCCTACTACTGCTTCTCCTACAACATACTCTTCGAGGCCATCACCGACATTGTGTACTTCCTCGCGGCGACGTTCCTCATGCCTTGCTTCTACGTGTCGCACTTGTCCATGAAGATCTTCGGCCGCCGGGCGACGCTCAGCAGCATTCTTGTCATCCAAGGTAGCCTCGCCGGGGCCATCGGGGCTATATCCCGGTCTAACCAGAAGATTCCGACGTCATCGACCCTGGACACCACTTTGATGGTCCTGGCCAAGTGCGCCCTGGATGCCTCGCTCGTCGTGCTGCTCACCTACACCGCGGAGCTCTACCCGACGGTGGTCCGCTGCGTGGGCGTCGGCACGGCCTTCATGGCCGGCCGCGCTGGAGGCCTATTCGCCCCTTTCGTGGGATACCTGTCGCGCAGGCTGCATCCGTCTCTGCCGCTTCTGCTCATGTCCACCTCAGCTCTTCTGACCGCCGTGGCCGTGCGCTACTTGCCCGAGACCAAGTGCTCCAAGGCGGGCAACAATATCGAGGGCATGGGGCGTGACCTGGTGCGCCCGTACACGCCAAGCATTGAAGCCACCACGAAGGGGCAAGCGGCCCGTGGTGTCGAGCAGAGTAGCTGACCGCGGCTCGCTTCAATACTGTCCCAGCTTCGCTTCGTCAGCGCTTGAATTTAACCGCTTATTACATGTGAACCGGCGTTTATCTAGTTTTTTTTTTCGTTGTTTAAAATGTGGCTAGGTACCCCTCGATTGCATTTAAATTCTAAATTCCGCTTATATGCACTTAACTCTAATTTCAACACCTTTACACAGTTTTTTTTTTTTTTTCGTGCTCACGCACGCAAAACAATCACACTTCTGCGAACTTTTCACTTGTATATAGCTCGCCTACTTATCTTTATAAGATTTCTCGTGAGGCTGCGTCTTGTGTTTAGGCTTTCTTAGTGTAGCTATCTCCCCGTCTAATTCACCGGCAGCAGTGTAACTGGTATAGTTTGAACGTAAGCGTTACGTGCTCATGTTTACACAGTGCGCCGTTTTAGAGGCTATTCCCGCGACTGGTACAGCTGAAACTGCCCTCAATACACACTTTACTAAACTGGCTGTGAGAGCATTTTGAAGACGCACAACGGACGCTTGAAAAACAATTTTTGAAGCTCGTGTACAAGGCGTCTATAATATCGCATTCTCATTTTCTCGAATATTTGGCAACTCATTGTTCTCCCCTTCTGCGCCTTATCTCCTATGAACTCGAGCAAAAGAAACGGTGTATGTGTTTTGTCACCGTTAAACTAACAAACCGACAATAGACGGTAATCAGGGGATACGGAGTGTCGGTCTGTACTGCGATCTTTTTCTGTATTCAGCGTGTTCTGTGCTCCTAATAATTGCTGCGATCGCCATCTTTACGACAGCGCGTATCATCTCTACCTTTAGGGCTAATTGCAGATTCACTAATTAGTGCCAAGAATGCATGTAAGAGATGAACCAATGTTGTGAGCTTCTCTCCACTATGCCAAGCATGTGTTATCCACCTTGATGCCGCAGCGTCCTTGCCGTTTTCTCAGCCGTCATCATTCGCCTCTTTCGGCAACCATAAAATTGTCGGCTCCTGTCGTTTGCTAGTGAACGGGCAACTAGCAAACCCCGGTACAATAGTGTGTCAGTAACAGCGCAAATTCGTATTTCGAAAAAAATGCGCGTGGTTAATAATGCGATAGCGTTAAAGACCTCTTTGTGCTGTAAATCCGGTATCGGCTTTGACATTGTGAGCGAAAAATTACGAGCGTGCCTGTGGCAGGTGGTAGTTGGCAGGTGGCATGGCCGGGCGCTGATTGGTTGGCGAGTTGTGTGACGTCACGAAGCCACGTGACGTGTCCAAGGTGACAGAAGCTTCTCTGGCGCCTCTTTGAAATAAGAGAGTGAGATGAAAGTCGAATCCACTGTGGCCCTTGGATGTCCGCTAAAAAGTTAGCGCCACGAAAATATAATTTTTTAATTATATAGCTTATATCCGCCGGTTTACGGTTGGAATTTTGATCTTAGCTGCTAAAGCATGAATAACAAAAGACTTTATGGTTTAAGCGAATGCCAACAGTGGGGTCCAGCTTCATTCGCGCAAAATGTAGATATGTTTGCGGCAACTGTCATACAATTTAAACTCGCTTTCACTGTGTTGCACTTTGTTCCACACAAAACCACAATTGTAGTAGAATGAATGTCTGAATAATTTGTCACTATTGTGCATATTTTCATGCATCTCCAAACATTTAAAAGCTGACATCTCACTATTTACAAGGGTATTGTATTACGCCACCTATACATCACTCCGTACGGTATATTATCATCGAAAGACTGCTCTTCTTCAGACCAGTACTCATGCCCATTGGCTGTGCCGGGCAAGCGAGACATTTCGATCTGTCTACCCCGATCCTGCCACTGTCTCCAACGATGCTGTATTCTCAGCTCACAATTCGTTACATGATTTGGACACTGACAATGTACAGACCTTACAAAGCATCTGGACTGTATCACGTCGGTTCCTAAAACCCCCATCTGCGAGTACTTTCTTCACGGCACAAGGAACCTGTCAGTATATACACAATCGTTTCGTGCACCGTCGCGTTAGAGTCGTACTACTTACCCTGGAGGACTTCGCGCCATATATAAACCCCTCGAGGACTTCGAATTGCGACCTCTGCAAATGAACGGCTAGACAAACTTTTCGTCCATTTGCGCTCGGGGGAGCGTGCAGACGCGCTTTCAGCGGTTCGAACAGAGCTCGAAGAAGAGGACGCGGGGGTGACCTAACGCACGTGCACTTCGGATGCGCGGCATTATAAGGTGAGTCAGCCATTAGGACTGTCGTCCGATTGCACGCGCATATAGGGCAGCGGGGTTCCTGTCGTCAATCCCTGCGACGCGTTCGGAAAGCCCACATTGTGAGTGAGTAGCCACGCAGGCTCTCGGGGCAGCCCGTCAGTGTTTGTGTAAAATGTGCCTCAGCCTTCTAAAAGCCCTTTCTCGTCCTTCGCTCAGTGTACGAGGAAGCCGCTGTGCGCTTCAAAGTTGTCCGCTATCTTCTCTGTGAAGCACTCTGTCATCGAGGGAAAGGCGACCTCTGCAAACACAATCGGATTTGCGACGGTTTGTCGGAGGAGGGGGAACAAATGGCGCGAAGACGCCGACGGAGGATGGAGAAGTCCGCAGCCTGTCCATTGTTCCCTGGCAAGTTATCGGCTCGTATAAGCTCTTACCTGGAAAGCACCCCCGGTCAGCAACGCCAGAGGTGGAGCGGTGACGGTTATTGCGACGCGCGACTAGACTTCTGCGTCGTCGTAGTCGTCGACGGGGGCATAGCTGAATGTGGGGTCCTCTGAGAGAAAATTCTCGGGGACGATGGGGAAGAATCCAGTAATTGCGAGCTCGTCGCCAACCGTGTTTGCGTCGCGTGAGCGCATGCGTTAAATGCGTTGTGTAGAACAGCGCGAAAAAACACGACAGGGACGAACGAAGACAACAAGACGAGCGCTGACTTTCAACTGACAAGTTTATTGCATGCCTGCATCCATATATATGAACACGTTCACACAATAAAAGAAACAAGAACAACTAAACAAACACCGAAAAGTGTAAGAATGCAATCGAACCATGTGTCATCCAGATTTTCACAACGCATCATTTTCTCGTGTTCATAAATCTTACTTCACGTTCCGATAAAGCTATAGACGGGCTGCTGATACAAGTTTCCTTTATCCTGTTGATTTCTTTTGCTTCTAAAATCTCCCGTACTGTCTGGTCATTATGCCGATTGATTATTTTTGCTTCCTGTAGAAATGGCTGGCAAGCGTCGCTTTTACAGTCCCTGCAGTGTATGCCCATAGTTTCTTTTACCGTACCAAAAACATTATTGTGATGCTCCAATGTCTTGTGGAAAACATTATGTCGGACAGACGGGGCGTTGTATCAACGAAAGACTAATGGAGCATCACAATAATGTTTTTGGTACGGTAAAAGAAACTATGGGCATACACTGCAGGGACTGTAAAAGCGACGCTTGCCAGCCATTTCTACAGGAAGCAAAAATAATCAATCGGCATAATGACCAGACAGTACGGGAGATTTTAGAAGCAAAAGAAATCAACAGGATAAAGGAAACTTGTATCAGCAGCCCGTCTATAGCTTTATCGGAACGTGAAGTAAGATTTATGAACACGAGAAAATGATGCGTTGTGAAAATCTGGATGACACATGGTTCGATTGCATTCTTACACTTTTCGGTGTTTGTTTAGTTGTTCTTGTTTCTTTTATTGTGTGAACGTGTTCATATATATGGATGCAGGCATGCAATAAACTTGTCAGTTGAAAGTCAGCGCTCGTCTTGTTGTCTTCGTTCGTCCCTGTCGTGTTTTTTCGCGCTGTTCTACACAATGAATTACCAACATGCCCAAGCTTCTGTTTTAACGTTAAATGCGCACGGTCGAAGGCGTTCGTTCCAACACTTGGCGTGTCGGACGCCCCGAAAGATTGCGACCAGACATGTCTTGACACTTTGAGCAATCTGCGTGCATGTCTAGAGGCGTTTCTGTCGCTGAGGTGAGGAGAGACGAAGGTTTCATTAGAAACACTAAGGCTTTCCTCTCGAAGTTAGGTGTTAAGCACTGGAGTTTCTGAAAACGCTGCCTTTGCTGCGTTTTTGTTTGTCGATTTCTTTCTTTTCTGTGTCGTTTGTATCGTCGGAATTTTAAAGATTCACTTTCTTCCTGGCTATCTTCTATCATCTCCTCTTGCATATGTCTAATTTGTTTCATCTCTGGGCCCTTTAGGTAGCAATTCAAACCTTATTCTGGTTAATCTACCCGTATTTCTGTGCTTTATTTCTATTCTCGTTATGTTTTTTTTTAGGGCTTTTCATTTTCCTTACAGGCTATGATGCCCACTCTGGAGTCAGGACAGGTAATAACCGCTGATCCGGACCATGAAAGTAAAATAACTGGGAAAATAAGATTAGGAGGGAGCACATTTGAAATTACTCGCAAGTTACGGCTAGCAGCTTGCCCATAACGCTCAAGAGGAAAGTATTAACAGTTGTATCTGACCGGTAGTCACCTATGTAGCTAAAACATGGAGGCTAACGAAAAGAGCTCTACTTAAGTTGAGGACGACGCAGAGAGATATGAAAAGGCAAACGGTAGGTGTAACGTTAAGAGATAGGAATCGTGCAGAATGTGTCAGATAAATAACTCGATGTAATGAAATTATAGCGGAAATCTCGAAGAAGAAATAGACATGAGCAGGGCATGTAGTACGAAGAGATGAAAATCTATTAGGGTAACAAATTGAATTCCAAGGGAAGAAAGCGTAGCAGAGGGCGCCAGAGAGTTAGGTGAGCGGCTGAGGTTAAGAATATCGCAGGGGTTTTGTGGATGTAACTGGCACATGACCGGGTTAATCAGACTAGTATGGGAGAAGCCTTCGTCCTGCAGTGGATAAAGTCCGTCTGACTATGATGCTGATGATTTTTACTTGATGACAATACGCTGTCGGTGGGCCACCAGAGTCAGGTATACTGTTCTTTATTGGTGAAAAAAATACAAAAAAAAAGGGATGTGCCGGTTTTAAAAGAAATAGTGCAACGAAGCAACGTAGCAGAGATAATATTTATATCCTAGAGTGCGCTATGGCTTTCTGCGTGCTGTCTCTACAAAGCAAAGCGGACCACCCTTCATTTTAATACAACATCGTTTAGGGCCCCGTTCTCCAAAAAAATGCAGCGCTACGTTCTAAATTTAACAGCATTTTTGACGCACCCACGGAGGGCTCGAACGCTACCAACGAATCTGAGCTGTAGTCCTGCAGGGACGTGAAGATCGATTTTTTCTGCAATAATGGTCACTTGTGAAGAAACCCACATCTGCAAGAATGATCCTGAGGGTCCATACACTGAGAGAGTCAGTCACTGTTTAAATAAAAGAAAAAGGCACATAAATTCCAAAATAATAATAAAAAAGCGATTTGATAGTTGGATACATTTCGACCTCCTGGGCGGAAATATTTTTATTGGATGATATTGTATTCAAATACGTTTAATTTAGAAAAATCTTACATTCTTCTCCTTCCGATAGCACACAACATTGCCGAATGCTCGCCTTCAACGGCAGTGCTCTCCCGGCAGCGGTGCACTCTCCTGCCTGCCGCCAAGAAGGTTGAGCTTTCATCATAACGAGGCGGCAGTGTTAATGGTTTTATCCTGCAGAAAATCCGGCGTCGTCGGCGTTGTGAGCGAAACATCGCAAGCATGGCTCTAGCAGGTGGTAGCTGGTAGGTGGGTTGTGCGACGTCACGAGACCATGTGGCATGGTCGAGTTGCGCATGCGCTGTTAACTCTGGCTTCTTCGAGATAGGAAGGTAAGATGGGAGTCCAACTCTCCAGAGTCTTTGCATCCTAAGTCAGACGTGCTTACTTTTTAGCTACGGAGGCACGTTGAGTGCGGCTTGCTTAAACGGGCTTTATATCTGTATTGGGTGGTCTTCCACAAGATGTAGCAGCTTACGGCTGTATGCGAACGAGCATTTGTGACGTAATAGACGCATACATTAAAGAATTACAAATAAAGAGATTGACAAAGTACATGCATACGAAGATAATCCGCAAGGATAGCTGCAGGTGGGAGATTTTAACACTGTTGCATCACACATTAAAAACGAAGTTTAAGGGACCCCCAAAGTTATCTTCACTGCAGGACGCATATAATTGCAGTGAAACAAGCTTTACAGGCAACAATATCTCTGCTCGGAAAACGTTTACATACAACGGAAAGCATCATGAATAATAGGCTAAAGTGCAAGCGCTGACAAATCACTACAGAGCGAAAGGTGGTAGCTTAATCTTATATTAAAAACCCTCACCAAGTATACCACTGCATAGCAGACCCAAAGCGGCACATAGAGAGGTTGTAGTGGGGAGCTCGAGATTTATTTTGACCAGGTGAGGCTCTTTTTCATGCGCTGACATCGCACAGTATACGGGCGCTTTTTTTTTTCAACTTCGCCTCCATAAAACAGACGCCATCGCACACTTATTTCGACCCTGCAACGCTGGACATGGTCAGTCGAGTGTCATTGTTAAAGAACTATCGCGACGGGTAACAAGTATCATGAAACGAGCATACTTAAGACATGATTTGTGAATTTGGCTCTTCATTTTTAATGCGTATGTATCATAGGCTTACGGTGCAGAAAAAAAAGCATCAGTAGAATATTTCCGCAAAAGGTGCCCGCCGAACGTGTCCGCAGAACGCGTCTCCAAAACGTGTGCACAGAAAGTGCCGGTATGCACTCCCAAAATTGGCCTCTGGACCTCAGAAATTTGATTTGACAAAATTGCCGACTCAGTACTGACAAGTATGGCCGACTCAGTATTGACCTCTAAGTTCGGGTGTGCCACGAACTAAATTTGGCCTACTGGGTCCCTAAAACTTGACCTCGTCAGAATTTGACCAAAATTGACGTCTAACCTAATTGGAGTATGGCCGATTCAGTGGTGACCTCTAAAATTGAGAGGTCAACTCCAGAATTTGGTTCCTGGACCCGCAAAAGTTTTCCAAATTTCACCAAAATTGATTCCCTACCTAATTTGACAATGATAAACTCCGTAATGACTTCCAAATTTACCCGCAAAATTTGGCCAACCGGATCCTGAAAAGTTTACTTCGCCCAAATTTGAATAAATATTGACGTTTAAAACCTGATTTGACTACGGTCAACTTAGTGGTGCCTTCCAAATTTAAGTCGGTCACCCCCACAATTAGGCATGCTTGGCAATCTCCGCACATGGGAGGCTACGGGCACCGTCGGAATTCTTTAATACACAGTGTGATGATGGTCGCTCATAATGGTAAAGTCTCAAGACAAAAATCATAAAGAGAAGTTTGCTTTGCTTTTAATGTTAAAGCCAAAAAATAGACGAGAAATGTGGGCATTAAGTCGTTCGATATACAATCATCACTGTTGCCACAGAGTAGTTAAAGTCCAACAGCCGGATACAACTCAAGAAATAGCAGGCTCTGCAACCTATGCCGTCTACTGGTTTTCATGACTCCGTGATTAATGCGAGTAAGCTGGGATTAATTCCCTTTCATTTACACTCTTTGCTCCCCGATGTGATGCTAATAGGCCCAAGAGGATCAATCACGTCTTCATGAGAAGCGATCGACGCTATTGGCTGTAGGGTCTGCTTTGAGGGGTCCAAGGAGGCCCTCCAGCCAAGAAGAGAAAGAAGCGAGCAATTTTGGAGACCCCTGCAAGATAGAGCTACTGGATGGATGAATGGATGGATAGATGGGTGGAATATAGAAGCGTCCTCTTTGAAACGGGGTGGTAGCAGTTGCTATCATGCTCACCCCCCCCCCCCCCCCCCTATATCTTAATTATTCTTTTAGATTGGCTAACTATACCATCATTCTATTCATTGAATTTTTTTTCTACAATACTAACATTATGTCACTTTTCTGCTTTTAAGCCACCAATCTTCCAATCGCTTTTTGCAAGCTTCCACCGCAGGTTCATTCACCCGGCCACTGGTATCTCTAAACCCCAAAGCCTTGCCAAGCTTCAGGAAGAGTGACTGCGCCTGCATCGACTTCCGGATGGATACCATTACATTCGAGTATAATTTGGTCAATTGTTTCTGTGGATTTACCACTGTAAAATGCATGTCGATGCCACCTGTTGGCGATTATTGGTATGAACATGTGCTCTCTGTCGCCACATACGGCGTGCGTCAGCTAATCGTGCTAAGTGAATAGAGGCTGTACATATATCGTTTTGAGCCAAAGGCGAGCCTCATGTTCACAATGCGGCCTCACCTTTGCTTCGGCCCAGGTGGCCCAAGCGGCTGATGGCAGCAGTCACCTCCGGTAGGACCATTTCAGCGCACCCTGGGCAAAGCAGCTTGCCTAATTCAGGTTGCTTTCTAACAATAGGAATCATCACATCACTGAGATCACACTTTTAAAGCGCTCGTCCTATGGGGGAAAGTAGGAAGTGGAGATTGAGACTCTGGCGTCAGAGATTCATCGACCTCGCATGTACACATGAGAAATAGGGAGCTCGCATAGCTTGTGGCGTGCCGCGTACGAGCGATCTCGCTCACACGCGGCATGCCACAAGCGATATACCTGAATTTCCATCTCATGCTCCATCTCATGCTCCATCTCATATGCTGTTGTGATCGCTAGCCGGAGCACGGAATGTCTTCCCAAACACTGATGATTTAATTGATGAGGATTTTTATTTATTATTATTACAGAGGTAAGGTAAGGTAAGGTTTATTTTCTAGTCAAATAGATGGCTGAGGAGAGGGAAAAAAGCTGCAATTGTGGCTTGACGAAGCTCCCAACCCTTATCTTGTTTCGGCTAGCAGTTGGGCGTAAAAAAAAAAAAAAAAAAAAAAAAAAAAAAAAAAAAAAAGGAAGGAAGAAGGCAGACATTGCGCAAGAAATACAATAGTCAGCACTCTTGGCTCCATATAATACAAAGACCCGAGGGCTGTTCATAAACGAACAACTAATTTCAACGAATAGTAAAAAAGAAAAATCGACATCTGATAATGAATACAAACAGCAGAACGTTTCACACGAAAATGAACGTCAGAGACACGCAAAAAATTCGATAACACTTTGGCGACTAAAGTGACGAAAGTCTGAGTGCTGCAATCTGCTACGCGACTGTTGCGCATGTAGCGATGAATTTAGCTACGAGTAAAGCGAACGACTACTCTTTCACATTCTTGCGAGTGCATTTATTCGGTGAATTCTGCTAGGCAGCGAAGAGATCGCGCGCCTTGCATCTTCGCAGTTGTTCTATACGTTTACTGTTGTGTGGTTAATTTTACCGGATGGGCAAAGTTAATTAGTAGTTAGGTAATTGATTAATTATGAAAATTTCACTACTTGTAATCATTAATTAGTCATTAATTAGCGATTAGCAATCAGATAATTAATTAGCCATTGACTGGTAACTGCGCATTGATTGACATATGGCCATATAAGGCCCGCATTCGCGCATACTGTGGTGGTGCTCTGATTGGTCGAGACCTCCATGACGTCATCCCGTCTCGACCAATCAGAGGTGACACTTGCTGACAACAACGATGAGGCAATAAAGGCTTTCGCCTTAAAACAACGCACTAAATGAACAGATTTCGGATGTAGTTTGCGGTTACAGAGCGAATGAAATCATTTGTATATCCAAATTTATTCACTGGAGATGGCAACACATAACTTAGCGACTGAAGTCCGTAATTAGTTCTCGGCTGTGTAAACCAAATTTCTGGTTCCGCGGCTTTGATTTCGGTGTAACACGAAGTGAATGAAAGAGGCAAATGGCGAAGGGAAATTATAGACGATCAGTGCGGATTTATCCAAGAGAAATGCGTTAGCTTAAATTCTCTTTGCGCCCTTTTATGTGTGTGTTTTGTCTTTCGGATGAGGGAGCAGAAATGAAATTATGAAAGGTTGATCCAGAAGCACTTTTTTTTTTTTTTTGTCTTTTATTAAAACACTGCAACCGCATTGGGAGGCTGAGAATTAAACCACTTCCCTCTCTCCTAAATGAGGAGAAGGTGTATTTCACTCTCCCCACTTTGCTGCCTGCCAGCCGAGAGTTCAAACGGATGGACGGGCGGACAGATTTTTCACTAGTGCATCAAGAATAGGTGCAATTAGTTATTCGGTTGATCCCATGTTATCTCAAGCGCGCCAAAGTATCCCACCGATCCATACGTCCGTTTCACATCTACCTAACTCTCAGCTGTTTCCTTCTTTGCTCGGGTGCCCACGGATGGGTGAGCAACCGTAGGGTGGCCACTCTAGCGACCGCGCGTCTGACACTTGTACAGCATTTCCAATGCTGGCTTCATTAAATTTGCGAAACCTTGCGTTATGGCGCTCACAGTGAAGAATTTAAGAACTTAAATTTATTTGGTTCAACATACAGTATCAAATGGGGCGGCCTCACAAAAAATAGAGGAGGCTATGCAAAAACAAGCTGCTTCCTCACAGCCAACACCTCGTTAGAACACTGTAACCTCGTCAAACTCCAGTGTTTTAATCCCTGACCGCCGGGAAGACAGAATACGAAACTTCTGCCTTCTAGTTTTTGGTGCAGCCGGATCGCTGAAAACATCAACTCGATGGCGATCAGCTTTGTGATGCGTTCGTGATGCTGCGTGAAGAAACTTGTGCCTTCGAAGCAGTTCTCGGCATTCCTTTTTAAATTGCCCAGCTGTGTTGGCTGTTGGAAGTTGCCAAAGGTGATCGTGTCTTGAAGACACCAAGAACCAGTACAAGATGCCGCGGATTATGATCAAAGGCGGTGTATGGAGGAACACCGAGGTAAGAGCTCAGACAGTAGGGCTAATGAGGCCACTTTGCAACTGCAGCTCTCTCAAAAGTTTCTTGTGCTTTATTTGCTTATGATATTAGGTGGTTTTATCTTGGTAACCATTGCACCAGGCGCATATGTGTTGAAGTTATTCCGCAGTAGTGTAACAGCGTATAAAAAGGGCGCGATGGAGTAACCGAAACCTGTTAGGTAGCGTCTGTTGCTGCGTCAACAATGATTCTGCGATTGTTTTGCACGCTCATCAGGAGTAAAGTGCAATTATTGCTCCATGCTTGTTGCACGCAGGCATGCTACATATAATTAAAAGCTTATGCCGCGTCCGATTGGTAGTCGCTTTTGGCGTGCAAGTATGAAAATGGCTGTGGTGGCACCAAGAAACGCATTCTCCACAACGCACGATCGTTGCTACACACTTGGTTTAGCATAGAACGTCAATGTCCGTCGCCTTGAAAGCTTCTGGCGTTATTCTTAAAAAGTGATGCGTACGCACACCAATTAAAGCTTGTAGCGTACCACACTGCAAAATGATGTGCAGCAGTTAAATTCAGTTATGGTTTTGCAGCGATTCCTTTCGACTTTGGAGAGAAAGAGCTGTATTGAGTTAAATGGCAGGAGTGAGTGGCCTGAGCGAGCATTTCTTAAATAGCTGATCTTAAAATAGCTGATGTGAGAAAAGGGATAAGAAAAAGGAACATGTTTGAGAAGATATCCAAAAATAGATTTCTTCTTATTATTTTTTTTTTCTGTTGCTTTATGGTTGCGACACCATTTCTAAGACATTATAACCCGCAAGAATAGTACCTCTGATGAGTGAAGTGTTTATCCTGGTGTTTTCATCCTTCAAAACGGCTGAAGACCTAGAAATAGCCTTCGGTATCTGTTTTGTCATTCCTCCACTTGTTGAAAATGCTTTCCTTCATTGCCTGTTTTCACTCGTCGAAGTAAAAGAAGTAAAATAATGAACTTCAAGAGGCAAAGTCTTGAGAACAAGGAGGGCGGAGAAACTTGCGAACACTTTTCATAAAAAGTGGCTGCACATGGAATGCTTTGTATGTAGGCGGGAGTGCTGTTGTGATATCAATGCACTGAGCTGGAGTCTGCCAAATCAGTCCATTCTCTCTAAAACCATGCATACACTTGAGTATTTCCATGTAAAAATGTTAGTTAACTGTGTTACTTTATGGTTAAAAAACTCAATAGGAGCGAGTGGTTAAATTCTAAATAATGTGATCGGGATTATAGGGTTTCTCATTGGTTCTCTTTATTGAAGAACAACAGCTAGGCTGTGATTAGTCTTCAAATGAAACCTCACCGCTCTTAAACTAACAAAGCCACTGGTAAAATGTCTCCTGGCGCAAAGCTGTAACTTTTCACACTCCTTGAAGCATTGTGGCAACACAAATAGAAAAGTTTTATGCATGCACATAGTTTTTTCATGCCTGCCATGATAAAATCGATAAGAACAGAGGCAGAGGTTTAAGGAGAGCAAGGCATCTGCATAATAGCACCTTCCAGCAATGCCTTATGACCAGATTATGCTGAGAGCAGATGTCTGTACTAATGTACCTCCTGCGTCTATGGAAATAACTTGGTTATATCTGGGCGGCTGTTCACATGCGTAGTTGAGTGTTGTAATATCCTACCTAAATTTGGTAATCCCAGCTGCTGCCATGGTGCTTGTCATGGAATGACACCGGCAACGTGTGAAGTCCACTATTTTCCATGTTGTGTTATGTGAGAGTGCTGTGAGGCTACGTGCAAGAACAGGATGGGAGTAGCTATGAAGGCGCAGTGATGTGGTGCCTTAATTGAATGCAGGTGGTCGCCAGGAGCACTTTTAAAAAAATTATTTGTAAATTATAGGGTCCACGCAGAGCTTTTATATTCAATCCTGATACTCACAAATTCCACATTTACGGATTTATTGCATTAGAATATTACCGTAAATATTGTTTCAGGGTCGTTTAGTGGACATGGTAGGTCTTACTGCTTATTTAATAGGCAGCTGACCAGTTGACGTGGTATGCCTTGGCACCATTGTGCAACTTATCACTACTTTTGATAGGTGCTTCTAGAAGGACTTTTCCCTTGGTATATCTGGCACATTGGAAGCTGTGAACAGGGGCATATTTCATCTGGCACATCCTGTGCTTGTGATAGTCAACTAACCAGGCATCAACATGTTTTCTGTCTCTTCCACTGTTTTTACAAGAGGATCACGTACTCCCCTAATGGGGCTGGGACAGGTGGGTCACCGCCGCTTGAGGCGGGGGCTGGCCTGCCACAGAATTTTTATCTGGTGTAAGCCGTCATTGCACCCGCCACCGTGTTTCGGTGGTGGACGACGGCTGTTGTTGCGGCGCGCGTCTTTCTCTCCCTCTTTCTTTTCTTTCTTCTCTATTTTCTCTTCTGTCTACATGAGGCAGCGGAGGTGGCTCAGCTGCAGAGCCAGTAGCAGGCCTGTGCATTTTCTTTTCCTTCTTCCTACAGCCACAACAACAACGGATGTGTTTTCCTCTCTGTTCACGTAACAAACCAGCAACATTGTTGCGAGCGTTGAAACAACATTTTGTCAAGTGATAGGAGCAGACTTTTTAATTGAAACAATGCATGATTTTTTTAGTGCAGCTCTCATGCTGTGAAGTTCCAGGCATAGATAGGGGTCCTTGACTACATTTGTTTCTGAAAGTTGTCTGTAAACTATGAAGCAGTATGGGATGTGGCAGTTACTCTAGAATAATATTATAAGTAGGGAGGGGTTGTACTTTTCGACTTAAACCGAAAAACACCAATAAATGTACGCCGAAAGAATTTTAAAAGGTTCGGTTTAAACCGAAAAAGGTCGGTACTTTTTATGCGTACCGCGAACTCTCGATGGCGGGAGAAAATCACAAGTGTTCAATCTATGGGCATGATGTGAGAAAGTGGGATCGTTGGTTTAAGTACAGTGGTTAAGAGTTGTGATTCATTGTTCATGGCCTCGCATATGGGGAAAGAATGGCAGTCGTGCTTCCTGACCCTCATAAACATGTGAAGAGTCTGAGGAGGTGCGCCTTAGGCAAGGCAGGCACTTCGTGGGGCGAAGGACAGACCAGAGCATTTGCAGCGCAAGTGCTTCCAGGAAATCGCGAAGATGAAAGCCAGCCAGTTTTTTGCCATGTGACACTTCTGACACAAGCCGAGAGAAGCGCATTTGTTTTTTTAAGTGATTTGGTTTAGGCAAAAATTTGATGGTAATAAATAATATTTCAGTTACTGCTTCGTCTAACATGTGAATGTATGTTTTACATATGTGTTTTGTCATAACACTAATTTTCATCATTCAATAGCATTTTTTTTCCCAGAAGCTTAGCTGTATATATGACCGACTGTACATTAAATAAAAGTGCCTAAAACAACATGAAAGAAAAAAAAGTCCAAAAAATTTTACATCATTTTTTACTGTACGCGGATTCCTCTTATCTCACCGAAAATAACCAATATTTCTTCAGCAAAAAAATAATATTAACCGAAAAAACAAAAAAAAAAAAACAAACAGAAGGCGTGTTTGAAAATAAAAACCAAAAAAAGTGAGCCGAATTCTTAGATAATAAGAACCGAAAACTCCAACCCCTAATTATAAGCATCAAAACCTAAAAGGGTTGTGTTTTTATACGTATATGCTTTCATACTATTTATGATAGCACTTACGATTGTGTACATTTTTGTGGTCTGCAGGATGAAATCCTTAAAGCAGCGGTGATGAAATATGGCAAAAATCAGTGGTCTCGAATAGCATCATTGCTTCATCGAAAGTCTGCAAAGCAATGCAAAGCACGATGGTGAGTTATCATTTTTCATCATTCCATGCTATCATTATGTTGCTTTATTATGGTTTTGTTTACCAGAGGATTTGTGTTGTTGTACCATAGCTGTTGGTGATATATGTATCTAGATGCATTTATCCTGGTAGCTGTGATCACATGGTTGCTGTGGATGCAAAAGTAAGGATTATGTCAAGAAGGTTTTTAGAAAAGTTTTGAGCACAAAGCAGGTCTAGCTAAAATAAGGCATTTCTTTGATTTTGATGCATCTTTCAAGTCCTTTACTTTCAAGTCCTTTGGTCCTGTTTGCTTTCTTCAGCTAGCTGCCAGGCAGCAGAGTGCAGGAGTATGCATCTTTGTGTGTGTGTGTATGTGTGTGTGTGTGTGTGTGTGTGTGTGTGTGTGTGTGTGTGTGTGTGTGTGTGTGTGTGTGTGTGTGTGTGTGTGTGTGTGTGTGTGCTTGTGTGTGTGCGCGTGCGTGCGAGAGAGAGAGAGATTCATTCTCATAAAGTTTCCTTCCAAAGATATGCGGTACATTTAATGACATTGTGTGCAAATACCGCTAGTGAAAGCAGAGAAGCATGTAGGCAGGAAAAAGCAATACATTTATTTTAGTATGTAGTAAGAAAGCAGTGCTGGGTTAACGAAATGTATGCGTGGTTGTGTAGGTGATTACTTGAACGTACCAGAAATCTGCCTTGAATGCTCATTTTGCAACTTTGTGTGCAGGTACGAATGGTTGGACCCGAGCATCAAGAAAACCGAGTGGACCCGGGAGGAGGAGGAAAAGCTCCTCCATCTGGCAAAGTTGATGCCCACTCAGTGGCGAACCATCGCGCCCATCATTGGGCGAACTGCAGCACAGTGCTTGGAGCACTACGAATATTTGCTGTAAGTGTAGCAGCTGAAAAAAATATATATAAGGAGACACTTAAGCTCTGCCGTTAAAGTGTGACACGACAGCATTTCATACACACACACACACAGACGATGTTATTTCATTTCTTATTTTTAATTTTTTTATACATGATACTTAGCATCAGCAGTCATAGGCGCTCCATTCTGAGCAGTTTGACACCTTTGAGCACATTTTTCATTTTAATTATTTTAATTAATTTGCCAATTGCACACAAAATTTTATTATTCAGCATTAGGCATTCGCTTTTCATTTTTGACACCCTCTGGCCCCCCTTTCTTCATTTGTTTTTATTATATTTTTTTGTTATTCAGTTGATCACTTACACACACTAAATTTTCTTAATTAGCATAATCAAGCATTGGTTTTTCACTCTGAGTATTTTCACACCTTTGACGCTCTTTTTTTCCATTTTTTCATATTTTTTTTCTATTTCTTTGGTTCATCAATTGATTACAGTCATTTCATTAACTCATCGCCTATCACACACCAATCAGTCATCGATCACTATAACCAGAAATTACCACGATAACGTTTTTTTATGCAGCCCCTGATTATTTACGACTCAGTGTGCTGACTCCGCTGACAGCGGTTCGACCAAACGAGCTGTATAAGCTACTGGTGTAAAAAAAAAAAAAACTAATAGCGAAACTGTGTAGTTTAGTTAGAGCTAGGTGTAAAATGCCTGTTTTAACCTGCAAAATTGTACTTGCTGTGCACATATCGCATCTGCATTACCTTGCATAATGTGTGCGCATAATTGCTAATTTGGACCCTAGACTGCACCTTCAACTTCCCCATAAAATAACGAGTCTCAAAGCCTTGCTGTGCTATTTATGGCTAATTGTTACTTTCACAAACAAATATGCTTTCCGGATTGGAATGGGTGACAGCCGTGCATGTGAAATATGTGGCTGCAAAAAGACAGTTAAGCACCTCCTGTGTGAATGCCCTGCTTTTGTGAGTGAAAGGCTTAAGTTGCGTTGTGTGCTGGACTGCTTCGATCCTTGCCCTTTAACAGCAGATAAGATCCTTGGTCCGTGTTCACAACATTTGACTTCCCTCAAGCCTCCAAGCACTATTTTATTACTTGACAGCCATCGGCTTGAGTGTCATATTGGGACTGTGCCCGTCGTTTTTTTCTCTCTTCCCTCTCTTTCCTCTTTAATTCCCTGATCCCATTCCCCACAAAGCAGGGTGGCCAACTGGAAGCCTTTCTGGTTAACATCCCTGCCTTCCCTTAGAGCTCCTCTATATCTATCTAATATTGTACCACATTCTGCTCGGCAGCATTTATTTTCCTTCTGTTTGGGCTGCTTGCATAATTCAAAGGAGGCCTAAACTGGAAATTTTTTAAGACTTTGCAACTGTACCTCTTTTCTTATTTTATGAGCAGCAGTAGCAGCTAGGTTATATTTGTTGCAAGAGAAGAACCCTCCCACATGCTTTTCTAATTATACCAGCCTTTCAAAGGCATGGTACCATTCAATTGTCTCAGCAAGTTTTCGACCTTCTTCCCTCCACTAACCGCTTCCACCTTCGTTTTGTGCCCACTGTGCTGCCCAAACATACCACTTTTAGCTCCCAAGCGTTAGGTGTCCATCCCAACTTTTACTTCCGGTTTCTGCTCTTATATCTTTAAGTCAAGGCTGTTTTTTGGCTCTCTCTTATCTCTTAACATTGCCTGTGACTTTTTTGTTTTCATAGTTCACCTTGCTGACCTTATTGTGATTTCAGATGTTTTTATTAGTTTCCTCGTTTTGTTTCGTTAGCGTTTTAGGTTCGCTTTTTCTGTATAAAACCACTGTGCTTTTGTTTAAGGGCTCCTACATTGTTTCTTGTATTTTAGTCTCACCTGAGAAAATAAGTAATCTTTCTTCAGTGAGTGCATGGTTTACATATGGCTGTATGCGGCCTTCGCACAGAGATCAAGCTCAAAAGAAGGAAGAAGAAGGGGAAGTTATTGATGATCCACGCAAGCTGAAGCCCGGTGAAATTGATCCCAACCCAGAGACAAAGCCTGCCCGCCCAGACCCAAAGGACATGGATGAAGATGGTGGGTTGCGTTTCATGCTTTACTGAGGTTATGATAAAGCTTAACCTTGAGAACTTGGCACCTGGGAATATGACTATGTTAAAGTGGCATCGTTTGGCAGCTGCTTAACCAGTGTAAATAAAAAATTGCTTAATTTAGGTGTTCATGCTGAGAGTTCGTTATCTAATGCTTTACAGTTGTAGCCGGCACTGAAGTATGAGCAGTCACCGTTTTTAGGCTTTCGGGTTGTGCGTCTCTGCATGAGTCACTGTACATGATGAGCCGGGGATTTCATGCTCATGAATTCAGCGTATGTGATATTGCACTCAGTATGAGCTACACTGCGTGAGTGCCCAGGGAAGCACTATCGCAGTGCAACTCATACCGAGTACAATAATACGCACTGAATGTATCTGCTGTGCGATGTCAGTGCACGTTAAAGAACCCCAGGTGGTCGAAATTTCCGTAGTCCTCCACTACGGCGTCTCTCATAGCCTGAGTCGCTTTGGGACGTTAAACCCCACAAACCAACCAACCAGTGTATCTGCATTAGAACTGATCATCATGTAGTTCTGTATGTTTGAGATATGTTCTAAAAAACTCCGCAAGGGTGCAGGTTTGAACCTTTCGAATTTTTTTTCCACAGTTTATTTTCATTCGAGTGCAGCAACAGCAACAAGGCAACTATAGCAAGCCATTTGACTTCTGAAACCTTTATACCATGAAGGAAAACCTGTTGCAGTCTTCAGCACATACTTGTGACCCAGGAATATATTTATTGGGAAAAGGTCTCATGTACACAGTGCATTTCCTTACTAGTTTTTTTAAATATGGGCTACTATGATTTATTTTTTGTTAGAATTTCTTTCTAAAGGGGTGGGGAGGTGAGAGTGCCATTTGTGTGAAGTAATATTACACGCACATGAGCGTCTCGCGTGAGGCACCTGCATATTTGGCAAATCCTATTGCAGAGCTGGAGATGCTGTCCGAGGCCCGTGCCCGGTTGGCCAACACTCAGGGCAAGAAGGCTAAGCGGAAGGCACGTGAGAAGCAGCTGGAGGAAGCAAGGCGCCTAGCAGCCCTGCAGAAGCGCCGGGAGCTGCGCATGGCTGGCATCGCACTCCCACCGCGGCGGCGAAAGCGCCACGCCATCGACTACAACAAGGAAATCCCCTTCGAGAAGCGCCCTGCCGCGGGTCTGCACGATACCTCGGAGGAAGTGTATGACCCTGCTGAGACAGACTTCAGGCGCCTGCGGCAGCAGCACCTTGATGGAGAACTGCGCAGTGAAAAAGAGGAGGTGATGTTACTGACTATACATCAGTATAAAAAATTAGTAATAATTGATTACAAGGAAAGAAATGGTATAATAACTGTCTCAGGGAGAACGCTTGAACTGTTGCATCATGGGAAAAAGGGATGAAGGTAGGATTGAGAAGAGGATGAGGGAAAAAGGGAGTGTAATGAATAACCTTAGTATAATTTGAACACTTCGACATGTGCTGAAATCATACAGCGCATGTCTATTTTTTGTTGCATTTTGTCCCCACTGACATGCAGCTGGACTGCCACAGTGGGTATATACAAAATTGTCAATGGGGTAGTCATTAGAGAGCTGCACAGGGATTCGTTGGATGGAGGTAACAATTGTGTGCTCGGGCACAAGCTACATAGGCCCATAGCCCCTAAGTGAGACTACAGATTTAAATAAATGTTCTTCATTCGTATATCTACACTAGATTTTCTGGCTTTCTATTCCATTCCTTTGTGGTACAAGCAAAAAAAGTAGCATGCACATAGATTCTGGCATATGTAATGAGACATATATGACTGTTCTTTTTATTTTTTGTTTTATTATTGAGTGTTAGAAGTGACGTTTTTAGTCATGATTTTCTTTTTTGGGATGAAAGAATTTTTACATCATAGCATAGAGCCTATACAAGCTTGTGGAAGCAGAACACAGGGGTTCCTTTGTAGTGCCTTTCCCGACACAGAATGAGTGTCGACATGGAAGTGCTGCGCGGTGTTTGGCCAGGTTGTGACATCCTCTCCTCCTTGTTTTCGTTGCAGCGCGAGCGGCGCAAGGACAAGCAGAAGCTGAAGCAGCGCAAGGAGAACGACCTGCCGCCCTCGCTACTTTCGGCGGAGCCCGTGCGCAAGCGGAGCAAGCTGGTGCTGCCCGATCCCCAGATCTCCGAGCAGGAGCTGGAGCAGGTGGTGAAGCTGGGCCGAGCGAGCGAGACAGCCCGCGAGGCCGCGCAGGAGGCCGGCCACCAGGCTTCGGAAGCCCTGCTGGCCGACTACAGTCTCACGCCAGGGGCCGCGGCCGGGACGCTGCGCACGCCCAAGGCACCCGCACTCAGCCGGGACACCATCCTGCAGGCAAGTGTTCTGTTCGTTTGCATGCAGGTTAGCCTGCTTCACAGAGCAAAGCAGTGGGCAATGGCAAGCATGCTGCACATCCGTTTATGATGGCATCTTGGAAGACGCAAAGGCTTGAAAACTTGAAAAAGAAAAACCTGGGCAATGCTCGCGCCGTTCCTTCCGAAGTTTTCATCTTCCTTGCTGTGTGTTTTCTTTGATGGCTTTGTACCAACTGCCGGGGTTTGTCGTTTTGTATCGGCGTTTCTCATCTCACACTTTCAGCCTCGGAGAGCCTCAGTGGCTTTCAAAGAGGCTGAAAACCACATACTTGTTTATTTTGGTCTGTTCCTGCTTGAAATGCATGCTAAGAGTCGCATCTGGATGCACAACCTAATGATTGGCTGTATAGCAAAATAGTCTGCTTATAAGCAGTAGTAGTATGGTTGTTCCCAAAATGAAGTTGGTAAAAAAAATGAGAAGGGTTCAATGCTGATGAACCGAATATGGAGCGAAAGCCTTAGATGCAAGTGACCGAGTGTTCTTCGTCGTCTTCTTATCCTCAAGGAGCATGGGGGTCCACGGGCCACAGACCATGCGACGAGCGGTTAGACCTGGCGTAGTATTGCTTTCGCAATAAAACAACCGGGGAATCTTGCAAGTAGCTTGGAACAGTGCAGAGCTATGAGTACAAAGTGATGGCTTTCAGAGATACGTGGTTGGCTGTGTTGCTGGTGCGAACATCACACTTGTGGAAGCTGTGGCTTTGTGTGCATAGTGTCTATGTCTCTGTGAAGCTATGTATGAAATAAGTAGAGAGTTTGATGAGTCCATAGCACTGTGTATGGCGGCTAGGTGTGTACTAAGTTCGCTGACCAGGAAGGCATAAAACATTCAGTTTGCTTCCACTTCATGCCAACGAAAATGGCGCTGCTGTTCTTCGTCCGATGCTCAGCTACTCGTCGTGATTGGATCTGATGTTTTTCTGGCTTCGGTTTTGGGTCACATCATCGCTTGTATTGGCTATCATAATAGACGATGACTGAAGCAGAAAGTGAAGTGGAACTCAAGAGACTTCTGATGCGCGTACAAGAAGAGAGTGAGATGTTTGGGCTTAAACTGAACATTAAAAAGACAAAGATCATGGCGTCTTGCCCTATCAAGTCCTGGAGCATCAATGGACAAGAAGTGGAAGCTGTGACAGATTTTCTCTTCTTGGGCTCCAAGATTACCTCGGAAGGAGACTGCAGCCATGAAATTAGGAGACGCCTGCTTCTGGGAAAGAGAGCAATGGTTAGCCTTGACCGCCTAGTAAAGAGCAGAGACATTAGACTGCCAACCAAGATCCGTATAACGGTCTTTCCTGTTGTGATGTATGGATGCGAGAGTTGGTCTGTGAAAAAGGCTGACCGCCGAAGAATTGACGCGTTTAAATTGTGGTGCTGGCGAAGACTCTTGAGAGTTCCTTGGACTGCCAGAAGATCAAATCAGTCGATATTGTTGACCATAAACCCGGACTGCTCATTGGAGGGTCAAATTCTAAAGTTAAAGCTCAGCTACTTTGGTCATCTGATGAGAAGAGAGGAATTGCTGGAGAAAGATTTGATGTTGGGAAAATTGAGGGTCGCCGGAGAAGGGGTAGGCAGCGAACGCGATGGTTAGATGGCATCCTCGAGGCACTGCAGATGAAGTTATGTGATGTTAGGAAGATAGTGAGAGACCGGAAAGCGTGGCGTAACATGGTCCATAGGGTCACGAAGAGTCGGACACAACTGAACGACTGAACTGAACTGAAGCAGATATTGACTATTTTGGAGTTAAAATGGCAAAAATACATTAAAAAACCTATTATTTAATGTTTTTATTGCTTCTTTGCAGTGCAGTTCACATTTATGGGAAAAATGTAGATATGAGTTTCTTAAGCGAGCTTCAGATTGGCGAGGAAGAGACCTAAACCTTTGCTGCTGTCATGCCATGGTATTCTGACTTGTATGCTTCACAATATGTGCTTTCACTCATGTTTTCAGCATGCAA
Source organism: Amblyomma maculatum (assembly GCF_055883805.1). NCBI lineage: Eukaryota > Metazoa > Arthropoda > Arachnida > Ixodida > Ixodidae > Amblyomma > Amblyomma maculatum. Next base: position 335,030,105 of record NC_139344.1, read on the forward strand.
AAACTTGGGCAAGTCTTTCTGACTGCATCTATCATTTTCCTACTACTTAGTTAAGCCTCCCCTTACCCCTTAATAAGATCCGAGAACAGTTCCTAGATACAGTAAACCCTCGTTAACACAAACACGCATAGCATCTCGAAATATCGGTTAAGTCAAAAGTTTTCCACGCCGCGCCTTCACCCTCCATAGGTGCTATGTATTTGCTTCCATTTATCTTGAAGTATTTTCTGAGCGTAATGCAAATATCGAAATTTTGACAGGAAGTGCCGAAGGCAAAGATGATTACCGAAAGGTGATGTGCACTCCAAGCAACTTTGTTCCTTATAAGTGCTGAATGCGATCATGTTTGAAGAGCGAATACAAAATTCCCACGGACGCAGACATTTTTCGTCACCTACGTCAAGTAACCTTGAGAGCAGTCACGTGCACGGGAACTCGGTTTGGTCAGCTGCCTTTCTCATGTGCACACCGGCAAGGATGATTTTGTGATTGTGCGGTTCTGTTTCCTCGCGTTGACTTAATTTGTTGTTGTTGTGTGTGTGTGTGTGTGTGTGTAGTGTGCGCGCAATGGACGATGATGTCCCGCCTCAAGCAGGGTAAATCTCTTAAGCTGGATAAAAAAGCTGTCTTAATCAAGGAAGTCGACAAAGGAGGAAGGTCCAAAACAAGCATCGCCAAAGAATTAAGTATTAAAACACAGGCAGAACACCTTGGATGGCTTCGAGCAAAGCTTCTCAAGCAAGCAGAAGCGGATTCGGGCCTCAAAATTCCTGGAGGTCGAAGCTGCTCTCATGTTGTGGCTCCAGAATGTCAGGACAGCCAACTTCCCGTGACCACCCAAATGGTGATGGAAACGGCAGACGCTCTGGCATTGTAGATGGGCCACACAGACTTCAATTGCAGCAATAGCTGGTTTGACTGGTTTAAAAAGAAATAGCGTGGTCTTGAAGACTGTCCAGGGTGAAAGCGGCACTGTTGATGGAAGGGGCTGCTGACAGCTGGTGTAACCACCGCCTCATCATCATCATCAGCCTGATTATGCCCACTGCAAGGCGAAGGCCTCTCCCATATTTCTCCACTTAACCCGGTTCTGTGCTAGCTGCATCCAGTTGACCCCTTCGAAACTTGTTCGAAACTAAGCTCCCGAGGGAACACAACAGCAGGGTTAGCAGAGCCTCTTCCAAACGCACACCCCTGAAAGAGCCGGGCGCCAGGCCGGGGGACGCTTGTACCCAATTTTACCGGTGGGTGTCCGGCGGCCTCGCTGAACTGCAAAAGGCTTACGCGGACAAGGACATCTTCATTCTCGGCGAAGCAGCACTCTTCTATAGGATGCTGCCTAGTCACACATACACGACTAAGGGAAAAGCGTGTAAAGGCACTAAGCAGCGCAAAGACAGGGTGGTGATACTTTTAGGAGCCAACTCTATCGGTGATGAAAAGCTGCCGCTGCTATCGGCAAGTCGCTTAGTCCAAGGTGCTTCCGAAATGCATGGCTCGGCTCCCGAGAGATGTGACTTACCATGCCAATAAAATGGCCTCGATGACTGCTGCACTTTTTGTAAAGTCTGTACGTGCTCTTGATCACAAAATTAGTCATGGTAGATGTTAGATTTAGATGACGTTGCTGTCTTCTCACCTGCTGTTGTTCACGCCACTGGGTGTACCATATACCATCCTCCAGCGACTGTCGCAAAGGACAAGGCTCACTATCCATTTCGAAGCAGTCTGAATTCACCCGGCTCATCACGCCAGTTTATACGATTAAACCATAGGACACATGCATCACTGCTGACATCACTGGCACGTTTAATGCTAGCAAGCACAAAGGCAAGCAACTTTAAGAAGATAGGTGACATCACGTAAACCCCAGACCAATCGGTGCTAACTACCACCTGCCAGAGGCTAGTGAGAAGGACAGTCATGTACGCTGCTCAGGTTGCTGATTAAGCGCTGTCGAATTCTGGTCTGAAGGAATGTGCAGGGACCACATGCAACTGCTGCTTATGGGGCCATTCTGGTATATTAGCACTGCAGCCTGCCACTGAAGTGAATAGCAATTTCAGCCTCGTATTTCATTCTGCTCTGTCTATCAACTGGACCTCTCGTTTCGATTTCTGTAGCCTGAATATTTGCCTGCCTTTCTTGTGTTTGTGTTACCCTACAGGAGGCACAGAACATCATGGCCCTGACCAATGTAGACACGCCTCTGAAGGGTGGCCTGAACACGCCCCTACACGAGACTGAGCTGAGCGGAGGAACACCGAAGAAGACCCCATCGCAGACTCCAAATAACCTCATCGTCACCCCTTTCCGCACGCCCACTGGTGGGCCAGCTGAAGGTGAGCCTGTTGTTTGGCATGACACAGACCAGACGCGACCCCACAGAGGGAATAACCTAAGTGATGGCAAAGCTTCTACTGAGGCTCATCAGTGTGACACGTAGGAATGGCACAGTTACATAGAAGAGTAAATTAGAGGAATCAGCTTGAGCATAAATTTTAGGGTTATGTGCTTGTCTCCGCCACCAACAGTGTTGCCTGTGTAAGGTAGTGTGGCAGTGCCTGTGGTTCGTCAGAAACTGACCACATGACTGGGCTAGCAATGCATGTAAGCTCGCCTGTAGTTGAAAGCATGGAGCAGTAGGAGTGGGTGCATGGTTGCTGTGTGCTGTGCGATGTCGGTGGGTTTATCTGTGTCTGTGTGATATGCGATGTCGGTGCACAAAAGGTCCCCAGGTGGTCGAAATTACTCGGTAACCCTCCATTACGGTTCCTCTTTCTCTCTCTTTTCACTTTCACTCCCACCTTTCTCCCTTCCTTTATGGGGGTTCAGGTGTCCACAGAAGCAAGTGTGACAGATACTGCTTCTTTCTTTTCCTGTGACCCAATTATTATTATTACACCTAAATGCAATGTCGGTGTTACCAAAGCGGAGATGTGAAACTCGAAATTATTAGCCCACTATTGGCCCCTCTGCTCGGTCACTGACAGCTACCAAAAATCCGTTCGCGGCGAGGAGGAAAGGGCGGTCGACGCCGTGAAAGCATTCGGAAGTTCTCGCGTGGGGACGACGCGGGAAAATACTGCGCATTCTAGACGCTTTCACGAATATTGCGTGTGGTCGTGATCGGGGTGTCCGGCCCGGCCCACCCGACACAAATATACTTTGGCCCGGGCCTGGCCTGAGCCTTAGCGAAAGGGCTTTCGAGTAACCCGAGCCCGGTCTGGGGGGCCCGCGGGCCGGGCCGGGTACGGGCCTTCGGGCTGGCCCGAGCCCGCGCACAGCTCTACTTCAGTGGCAAGTCCTGCTCGCCTGACTGCCAAATGACCAAAGTGAACGAACGATAGATATTTGAGCAATGAATCATCAAGCACCAAATGATTGAGCACATGACATCCTTCCATTGTTGCACCCCCTCAGGAACGACACCGAGAGGTGGCCGGACTCCAGGGAGCACGGTCGGCTCCACGCCGCAGACCAGTGCCACACCACTCAGGGACAAGCTCAACATCAACCCAGAGGACCACTTGGATTTTGACTCCAACCAAACGGCCAAGCACTTCCAGGTTAGAGCAATGTGAAATATCAACAGTGCACGTTACTGTTGCGGTGGTTGCATTCGGTATGCCCTTGTCACATGCCTTAAAAAGGCCTTCATGGGGCTACAACACAAAGGAAAATAATTCAGCCCATTCATGTGCACTTTCTTTACTAGTTTACACACCACACCTAACCATTGGTTCTGCTTTTGTGTTCCAGAGTGAAATGCTAAACTTGTCCGTGATAAAGTAAAACCTCACTAAGAGAGCTTTTGCAGTGCTGGAGAAAGCCGCTTGACCTTATAGTTAATGTCTGAAATCCAAATTTGTGTTAGTGGGTTAAGCATTTGGTACCAATTGTCACTGCTGTCTTATGTGCGCTGAATAAAAAATTTGGAGATGGATATCTCAGAATTGAACATGCTGCGAGAATTCTGTGAAATGACATTTAGAAGTGCGACCATAGTTGGCATGTTTCTGATATAATCATACATGCTCACAGCAGTGACAAAGATTACAAAGTGATAGTAACAGCTCTCTTCTCACTTTGTAGTTGCATAGCCTACATTCAAAAACTTCTTTCTATAGACCGCTTATCTCTTCTCTAAATAAGAACTATCAAGCCTAATTTTTAACCCACAGTTGTGTATGAAAAATTAGGGGGACACTTAAAGCTTCGCGATTAAGGGTATGATTCGATGGTGTGTCACGCGTGAGGTCAAAATATTTTAATTTTTTTTAACATTTTTTTAATTTAATTTTTAATTTAATTTTTTTATGCTCTGATACTCATTGCAATGATTGGCTTTCCATTCTGAGTACTTTGACACCCTTGAATGCATTTTTAATTTATTTTCAATTAATTGATTAATGACACACTTTAAATTTTTTTAATTGGCTTTTCATTCTGAGCATTCTGACACCTTTGAAACTCCTTTTTCTAGTTTTTCATTTCTTTAATTAATTACAATGATGTAATTAGCTAATAGCCTATCACACGCCAGCCAATAATTAATCATAAAAAGTACAAATTACCGTGATAGATTTTTTTTTTTTTACGTAGCCCCAATTATTTCCGACGCGCGGTGGTGCCCGCTACAACTGCGCCGACGACTTTTCGACCGCACGAGCTGCATAAGCTTTTTCATGAATTAAAACAGCTGCTGTGTATTCTCAGTTATTGCAATGTATGAACAAGAAAATGATATTATAAATGTGCAATCACTCAAATAGTTTTGTCTTGATTTACACTATCAGAGCCTGGCATTAATTTTGCTTTGGCTGCCTTTTTGAGACTTGTAACTCAACAGTCTTTCGAGTCAAGAGTTCGTTATGAGAAAATGCAACAACTATTTCCTCAACTTCAAAGGATTTCAGGCGGCATGTTTTAAATTTCTTTCATTAAGCGGAGCATTTTTGGTGCCCGTGGAGCTCTAAATTTATGTAAAGGCACCCAAACCGCCTCATGCGCAACTTTCAGGACATTTTGTTTGATCTTCAGTTATGCCGCAAGTGCTCTGCTATAGGCAACCTATGCAACCTGAAGACCTCTGACACAATCTGTACATGTGAAAATTAGTAACTGCTGTTTATCCCAGATATATCAAATTATTGCTTATATCAAATTCTTAGAATATCCCCGTGAAGATCCCAGTCGAAAGTATAGGAGTGCTGTTCACGTTCTCTGAACTCCCGCTCAGCGGAACATTCGGTATATTGAACCACTATAATGACGTCACCCGATCAGTTTTTGCGCCCCAAGTGGCACCGGCTGCAAAACCCCGGGCACCTGCTGGCAGCGCTAATGTTGTAAAACTGCTTGGCAAGGTGAACGCAGAGCCTGATCAGATATGGTCTCCGGTTTGACATGCTTGTTTTCAACACAACATTGGTGTCATGCTGGGTAGTCAGGGTTCGGTGCGCCAATTGCTGCGCCGTGAAGCCATCCTTACTGACCAAAGGCTCTCGCATTGCCTTGCTGCTAGATGAGACGAAGAAATCAACTAGACCGTATTTTCACTGAGTTACTATTGCATTTATAGCATGTCGGAAGCAGAATTAGACCTCTTATGTTCAGCAGTGGCTCTTTCCAAAGCACCACCTGCAGCAGTGTTGATGTGGACCCCAACTTCACCGGAACTTGACCGAAACTTCGCAAGATGTGAGGTGCGAGCCACATGACCTCTGGTGCTCTAATCTGTCCCTGCCAAGTATTTGTAGCGTGCTCACACGCTAATGAAGCGGCATGGGGGGGTGCGCCCAGTGGACCTCTATTTTTGACACCTGGCGTGAGGTTGACGCTTGGTGCGTGGGTCATTGCATCCTCTGTGAGCAGTGGGCTGCCAGTATGCTGACGGGTAGCACATCGCCGTGGGAAGTGTGCCACTAACATGTGTACACCGTATTCACATTTCTGGGTTGCAGAGGAGGTGATCTACTGGCATATTTTATATTTCATACAATTTTACGATCCTCCTCGAGTTCGATATGTCCGGAGTCGAATGTATTACTGCATGAGGTCAGTTAAATTGATTGCCATTCACAACCCGCAACGCATCTGTGCACTGACTTGCTTCTACTCTGAGAACCAGCAGCGTTTAAAGAAAAGCCAAGGAGCACCAATTTCAGCCTGAAATAAGCAGCGAAATAGTGTACGAAATGTCTGTGTCATTTGTGAAAAATGGATTATTACAGCCTATGTTTCTCATTGCAGAAACAAACGAAGCAGCACTTGCTGAAAGCTCTGTCGTCGCTGCCAACTCCCAAGAATGACTACGAGATAGTGGTGCCTGAAGAGGACCCCAGTGCCCAGGAGCCGGCCATCCCTGAAGCATTTGTTGAGGACCAGGCAGACAGGGACACTGCTAAGGAGCAGGAGAGGCTGGAAAAATGTGAGTCAAACTGGTGGTTCCCATTTTGTCGTGCACATGTTGTCAGGCCACTTGATTTTTAATGCGATGGTGATAAAGTCCCTGTTCTGCAGAAAACCCGTCTTTGTTCGCATTGTCAGCACTGTAAGTGAAAGATCGTAGACATGGCTCTGGCAGTTGGTAAATGGTGACATGGCTAGGCATTAGTTGGTCGGTAGATTGTGTGATGCCACGAGAGTGAATGACAGAGCAGGAGCCATCAACCAAGGCTTCTATGAGATGGGAGGGTAAGCGGGTAGTTGAACCCACCAAGATTTTTGAATCCCAAGTAAGACACTCTACTCATAAGCCTGTGAGGCACATTTGTATGATTTGGTTAAAGCATGGTTTTAGATCTGTGCTGGCTGGCTTTCTCATAACTGAATAGCTCACAACTGTATGCTAAGGAGTATGCATGAAATATTGAACTCACAAAGGATGAGTTATAAAGCGAGCGGCAAACTACATGTATACAAATGAGAACCTGAAAGGGGAGCCGCAGATGGAAGCCATTAATGGTGACTCTGATTGTGCTACCATTTCTTAGTTGATGGCATTGTATAGCAGCCATTTGTCAGAGATTGCTGGATGAATGGACTACTTGGCACAGGGGTCTTCGATGCATGCAATGGGCTCATTTTCCTCTGTATTTCTGTGAGGCTGGAAGAAAAAAATTCTGTGGTAGCTTCTCCTGCTGTGTCAACACCTGTTCTTGCCAACTGCTCTGTTACAAAGGTCATGTGAGTAATGCTGGCTAGGCATACCATCAGCATGGTCTTCCCGCTGGTCTTACACAATGAGATGCATTCAGCTGATTTCTCATTAAGTGTTCAGAAGGCCAGTACAGAAAGCATAGCCATTGATATCGGAATTGTGCCATTCTGCAGTTCGCATGCCGAAATAATTGTGCAGTTGGGGTTACACTCTCATCACCTGGGCATGTGCAGTGGAAGCCCAGCGCAAGCTGCAGTCCCAGGCGGTGCAGCGTAGCCTTCCTCGGCCGCTGGACGTGAATGCCTCGGTGCTGCGGCCAGCCCACACGGAGCCCCCGCTCACTGACCTGCAGAAGGCCGAGGAACTCATCAAGCAGGAGATGCTCGTGATGCAGCACTACGATGCTGTGCACAACCCGACCGAAGCACAGCAATCCGGAGGACGCAAGGGTGGCGGTGCCAGTGTCATGGACGAGGCACAGCACCTCGCCTACCTGGATAGGCACCCGTACCAAAAATTCACACAGGAAGAACTCGCAGCGGTGAGTGGACAGAGCAGGCACGTGGGAGCGTCGGTGGTGACTTTAAGATGCCGGGTGGCATTTTTCTTGGGCCAGTAATAGAGTCAGCCATTGCCCTGCTTTTTGTACCTTGTTCACCACTTTCCTAGGAAGTTTGATCAAAGACTCTTTTTCAAAACATTCTCTCTGTACTGACAAGGCAGTAATTACTCATTAACATCCACCCAAGCCCAGTGTGCTTGACAATGAGTAAATACTGCCTTATTATAAATCTACTCCACCTTGGGGTTTTTTCCTAAATATCCAATCAACACCGTTCTCTCTGTACTCATTGAAAACCTGGAAGACACAGAGTGGCGCTAAGAACTGAACCAAGAGTCTCTCACATGCGTGCCTGAGACTAGCCCCTAGACTGCTGCTCCAGAAGGCCAGTGTACCCTTGCAGCTTAAGAAATAACTGAGCTACAGTGTGTCTCAAGTTTGGGATTAACAAATTTTTAATAACTTGAAATGATGCTGTCCAGTGGCACCCCCTACCCTCTCGTGTTGTTCTGCCAGGCGTAATGTTTATTGTGAAAGAACAACCGCAGTAGTAAATAAACAAACTCTGAGGCCACTTTACAGGGAACGCGAGTCTTCAGCTGCATTTCCTTCATGTTTTTGCATCTTTGCTGCATTCATCGGCACATCGCTAAACACTCAGTTTGAGGTAGGGCCCTAATTATTTCATATGGGCTAGGAGGCCATTTTCGAATTCGTCTCCTGTGGTTGATGCTCTATGACTAGTCCCTTGTGGTCGTTTTACCTGTATAACATCATCACTGTCTTGACCAATCAGAGAGTTTCATCTCTTGAGAACAGTGGTGTTTCGATGTGCTGGGAGCTTGGTGCTATTACATTAAAATGCTGTATGCCAGTTCCCAGATGTCAGTTGATGCATAGAGAGATGACAGGGCAGATTCGATTGCATCATGCCTGCGTGTAGACGTTGCAGCAAAATAGCTTTCTCTCATGGATCCTACCTTTCAACCCGCAATATGCTGGAAACGTTCTGCAGAATCTAAATGTAACGTTATGACAGCAAAACATTGAGGGTGTCAGTTGGTATCATAAGGCAACGGAGGTGGAGAACATAATAACATTAAAGTCTGATGATGTGGAAAATGGCTTGGTTCAGGATTGTAACGTTTATGCATATGTGTGCATGTGTGTATGTCTTGCCAGGCTCGGGAGGTCCTGCAGTCGGAAATGGAAGTGGTCAAGAAGGGTATGGGCCACGGGGACCTCAGCTTGGAGGCCTATTGCCAGGTGTGGGATGAGTGTCTTGCCCAGGTCCTCTTCCTGCCTGCCCAGAACCGGTACACGCGTGCCAACCTCGCCTCCAAGAAAGACCGCATCGAGTCACTTGACAAACGCCTCGAGGTGGGCAATTTTCTTCTAGTGCACTGTTCCGGAAAGACTGGTCAAGCTGTCGGCTGTTTATTGGGTTTCCGCAGAAGCAGAGAACATTGGATCACTTGGTACCTTTTAAGGGAACACAGAAGACTCATTGATTGTGCTTTTGGCTATAGAGAATGGAGCTTGATGGAGCCTGGTAGGGACAGGGTAAACGTCTGAGTCGAAGCTCTGAGTGGGCAAAAGCGTCCTCTTTCTTACAATTATAATGTGGCATTCGGTCAATAGTGGCCACCCATGTTTCATGTTGTAAGGTGTCGCCTGGTAGTTTTAAGTTGTTCGTTACATGAGCCTAAAGATGGGAGGCGAGACGTGCTGCAACATGTTTTGGTGAATTGCTTTGCAAGAAATGTTTGTAATAGTTTTGTGCTTTACTTTGCCACCTTAAACATAAGTGAAAAGCCTTTTCTACACAGTTCCTTTAACCTACATTTCTGGTTCCATTCTTATAACTGTAAAGAAAACGGCAGTGCTTGTTAAAAGGTCCCTGCAACATCACTCAGTAAAGTTTTGGTATAACTGACATCCGTTTCACAAATGTTCTTGAGCTGGGATCTCCTTGGTATGTCCCATAGTAGCTGAGCTATCTCCTACCCTGCTCATTTTAAGTAAATGACACAGGGAAGGGCACAAGTTCAAAAAGAATCAATGGATAAGGCTCTTCAACTTTCGAGCAGATTGTGGGTTTTCCACTGCAGGTAGAAGTAGTACATTATTTCCCTCAGATGTTCGTGACAACACAATCTAGCAATTTATTGAGTTTGCATATATACTGTACTCACAAGATGTTGCGGGTTCCTTTAATTAGAAGTGCCTTTGATTTCCATATTTTCTGGCACAGTTAAATTCGGTGCATACAAATAAGGCACTGGGAGATGTTCAGGGCATATTTAAAAAATGTGAATGCCACCACCTTCTGTGTTGGCTGCGGAATTGTGAAATTTGGGGTGAAATTCATTTGTTCAACTCTATCACGTGTATGTGTGTATGTTTCTTTTTTCTTTTTCTTTTTTTTTGTGTGAGCTGTGTTAAGATTGTGAAGGGAAGAAAAGGCATGTCTGTGCAATTCCAGGCCATCCCTTTAAGGCATGCTACTGATAGCTTGCAAGAGAATGGACAAAACCAGCTTTTCTCGCTGCATGGCAGATGTAGTTAGGTGCTTTTTGAAGAAGGAATATTAGAATAGTTGATGATAGAAAAATTACTGGTTACAGTATTATGAGGCAGAAAAAAAAATGTTAACATATTTTTAGAATACTTTTCTGAATATGGTATGCTATGCCGAGAGCTGGTTTAAACCCCCTCTCGTTTTCTTTTCTTCCAGCAAAACCGAGGCCACATGACAAGAGAAGCCAAGAAAGCAGCCAAGGTAGAAAAGAAGCTCAGGGTGCTTTTGGGTGGCTATCAGGTGCGTTGCTATGCATTCATGACCTTTTACTGCAAGGGAAGCGTGTGCAAATTTGACTCACACATGATCGATTCAAACGAAACTGAAATAGTCAGGCCAAGGTCGGTCCTTTCTGTATGAGCATGCATACAGCAGCTATAGGTAACAGACACTAGGAGTCCTCTGTGTTCAAATAGCGACTTGTTATAGTGTGGTAATGGTTAATTGGTGGTTAATTTAGCAGTACTTTGTTTTATTTATTGGCTGAACTCTAATCTTCTGTTTTACTCATATGTAGTTGAACAGCAGTTATTTACATAACAATTGAATAATTTCATTGGCAGGTAGATGCTTTTGTTGTGACTTTACCAACATTATTGCAGAGCGAATTACAGGCACTAAGCTTCCTGCAGACTTTATTTCATCATGTAATATTGCCATGCTCAGGGTGCTTTATCTAGAGTGATTAGTGAAAGAAGTTGGCCATGTTGGTGAAGATCCATAATCGAAAACTGTGTGGTAGACATGGACAGAAGGAAAAATTGAGCAAAACAAGCACTGACTTCAGCCAAGCTCTATTACAGGAAAAGTAGAAGTCAAGAATCACGGGCCATTAAAGGGGTCATGCCACTGTCATGCAATATATAGTTTTGTATAGTCTGGCAGATAATATTTGACCTTATTATCCAATTTCCGAAATTTGACCGCCCTAGACGAATTCATTACTTCGAAATAAATGGCTGAAGTTGACACTGCGAAGCTCCTTCCACCGACAGCGATCGCAGTAACACCGGCGCACCGCATTGTCTGCTGCTGTGCTTGCGCCGATAAGCTGCCGATACGCTACTGTGTTCGTGCTTGCTAACAAGACTCCCAATAAGTGTACTCAGCATGTTTCTGAAAACAGAACACAGGCTGTAGAGAAGCGTAATTTAGTTCTTGTCCAGGCATCCACCTTCGGCGCAACCGGCGCCATCATCCAATGGCAGCATTGCCCCCACCGCCGTAAACACTGCTGTGCCGGCTGTGTTTTCCGCTCAAGCTGTCCGCGCCAGTGAGACAGTGGATTTTTTGCGTCAGTGTCAGCATATCTCGTAATAATAATAGGTCCTCGAAAAAGGAATTTAAAAAATGAATGCTTCTTGTGAAATGCCGACCCATACAGTGGGACTTCTTGCTCATAGCCGGTACGCTAGCTAGCTCCGCTGCTAAGGTGTCATCGAAACTAATTATTTCCTTTGCTATGAAACAGTAGAGTTGAGAGTAAAGAAGTTTCATGATCGAGTGTTCCGTTAATTAAAATACCTGGGTGATCTATTGCAAAGTGCCGTCCGCTGTGGCATCTATGCAAAGTAATTTAGGCCTAGTGACAATTAGGAAGAAGCAGACAGTCAGAGCGCCATCATCCGGTGCTGTAAGCCTCGTGAGCTTATCGTCTACTTTCATGATGCGGCTAGGGCCAGACTTGGGCCTGACAATGAGCAGCGTAAACGATGCTGCTAAGACAGGATGGCCGGGGTATCGGGTGCCTTGATGTAGTTCACCGCACCCTATACACTACGCTGCTGTGTTGTCGGGCGGTATCCAAATATTGTACAAAAGTTCCGTCGGACAGCACTGTATACATTGCGCATTTTATGTGTTGCTTTTGAGACCTGTTTCAGTGTACAGCGTGTACGCTGTTTGAGCGGGTCAGCTCGTGCGCCTTTTGTACTCGTGCGCCGACATGCACCTGAATCCCGCCTACAGAAGCCACTATTCCCTAGGTTAAAAGCACTGACAGAGATTGACGAAAAGCTCAGTTTGCGGTAACCTCGGTAAGCGGCATGGCTGCTGTTTAGCCAACATTACTGCGGCTTCGCGTTGTAACCACCGTTGACGCTGCTCGTGCACAGAACATGTACCAGACGACTCGGTGTCGGCATATGTCGTCACCCGCTGTGCCGGTTGCCAAATCATCACCCTGATTACGAAGAAACGAAAATACTGGTTTTAAAAATATATCTGCAGCTCCGCTGAAACTTTGAGGTTTAGTTGCCTGGCACATCAGGAATAAGATGCAATAAACCCTTTATAATACAAAATTGGAGCCCTTTAAAGCAATACGAAACTGGCATAAAAGGCACCTATTGAAAAAGGCTGATCCAACAAACCATTAAACGACTTTGGCCAACACAAGAACAACTTTTTGTTTTGTTTTTATAGATTTGTGATGTAGAACTGCTACTTTTTCTGCAATAAAGCTTAGTTGAAGTCACCACTTTTCTTGCCTCAGTCTTCTTTTCTGTCCTTCTTTACTGTGCTGTTGTCCAGCATGTAGAATGACTTCGTTGTGTGCGCCTGCTCCTTGTTTCTTTTGTGTTTGCATCGTTTGCTATGATTTTAGTGTGGGTGTGAAATTGAGGTACAAGGTACCATCATCATACTGTGCTTTATTCATTGCAGTCGCGGGGCCAGGCATTGATCAAGCAGATACAAGAACTCGCTGAGCAGATCGAACAGACACACTTGGAGCTGAAGACATTCCGAGCCCTTCAGGAACACGAGGCACTGGCAATCCCAAAAAGAGTTGAGGTATGCACTTTTTGACGGGTTTCTGTACAACAGTGATGAGGTCTTGAACATGCTTTTGAGTGTTGCTCATAGATGTTTCTTGTTCACAATGAAGAACTGGTCATAAAGAATGCAGCTTGCATAGTTTTCAGTAGTAGTAATGCTTATGCTTTACGAAAGTTAGTGCTTGCCAGCTTGGTGGTGTACGGACACTGCAGATACTTCTTTTGAAAAACAGCGCAAACGCAGACAAGAACACTAAACAAGAAGAGCGATGAACACAGTGCTGACTTCTTGTCTAGTGTCAGTGCTTGCACTGTTCACAAGATGCTTTACAAACTAGCCTGCCAATGTATTTCGACACTTCAGGTTGCCACTGTAAGCAGTTCACATCTGTGGCTGCACCTAGCACCTTTCATTATAAATGCGATGGCCAGCATTCTACACAGCTTAGATGTAAGTCTTAGAGCATATGCCGTGCCATGTGCCCCATATGTCATCCTGGTAGGAAATATAATCTGGGTGCTCTCCATATCGTGACCACGCCTAGCATGAGCTCAAGCATGTTGCAGTTGTCATTATCATGCATGCCCTGTGCCCCTTATTATGAATGCACTGATGCATGTGAACATAGCGAAACTTCAGAACTCCTGGGGGCTTTCCAGCTGAGCTTTCGACTGCATAGTTATTGCCACAGTTCCAGCAGGGACTCTGTTCATGCATGCATAATGACCAGGTAACCATCGAAAGAGAGCATTTTAAGAATTTTTGAGGTCAGTTGGAGGGCTGAAACCAAAACTTCAGCTTTACTCCGTTTGCTATTCAACAAAGCTTTTTGGCTGCACTGTAAACTTGACTTTGCTTTATCGAGTGGTGACGAACATGGCTGTGATCCAAGTGTTGACATTTTTCAGGCCTTGACGGAAGACGTCAACCGTCAAGTGGAGCGAGAAAAGGCACTGCAGAAGCGGTATGATGACCTCCTCCAACAGAAAGAGCTCGTTGAAGAGGCCCTGCTGGACATTAGAGCGTAGCAAAGAAATTTCTTCTTGGGAATGAATTGTTATTTTATTCAGTTGTCATTTGATTCCACAGCTTAATTTCTGCAGTGCTAGCCGTGTTTTGCGGCAAAGCACGGTAGCCTGCTTGCATTCTGCGGCATTGCTGCAACAGGTCTGTACTGTATCACTCATAGTACTTTGCAGGCCTACGCCTACTTCTGCGTCATGCACAGTGTGCTTGTGCTCAGTATGACAAAGAGCTGAGCTGACTGACTTTGAAGTGTGCACTCATTAACGTGAGTGTACCTGATGCGATTAAAAGCACTACATAGTTAGTGCTATCCCTGAAGCTATGTGCAGTTGTCTTGTAGCGTTCGCACAATTCAAGAAATCTGAAAGCACTGTACATCATTCGTCAGTGATATGAAATAAAGCAAAACAAACATCATCTGTGGACTCCGTGTGCTAAAGTGCTATGTTGCCACTTTGAAGTGTGCTGTACCATAGCACCCACAGGAGAGAGCATGATCTTTCAGAATCGTCAATGACAAACCATTACAGTGCCATATCCTACCCACACTGCTGTGACATTGAAGTTAGATCACAGGTTACACAATGTTCACAAGACTTGAAAAACTTTCTGACCCTAGCGTTCAGTAACGAGGCCCTTCTCAGATTTGTGGCTTCAGCAAATCTATATTGAAACAGGGTCTCCTACGGCTTTAGGTTTTCAAGCCACCAAGTTCTCCCTGCACCCACTGCAGGGCAAAAGCTTCTCCCATATTCCTCCAATCAACCCAGTCCTATGCCAGTTGGAACCACCTATTCTACAAGACTTCCTAATCTTATCTACCAATCTAACTTTCTGCTGCTTCCTCTTATGCTTGTCTTCTCTTAAAATCCATCCAGTTACCCCTAGCAACCATCTTGCTATCATATTATATACCCTACCCGTGCTCATTTCTTCCCGATTTCTTCCTGACCTATACTGCTTGCTTTCTGCCTTTTAACACTACCCCTGTGGTTTTTCTTTCCATAGCTCCCTGCATTGCCCTCAATATAAGTTCAACCCCTTCTTGTCAACTTCTACGTTTCTGCCCCATAGATGAGTGCTGGTGAGATACATTTGTATACTTTTCTTTTAGGTATACTAGTAGACTGCCATTCATGATCTGAGAATACTTGCCAAATGCACTCCACCCCAACCTTATTATTCTGGTTATTCCACACTCATAATCCAGATCTGCTGTCACTACCTGTCCTAAATAGGTTCAGTCATCTACCTCTTCCAATGCCTCACTGAGAATACTTGCCAAGTGCACTCCACCCCAACCTTATTATTCTGGTCATTCCACACTCATGATC
Organism: Amblyomma maculatum; assembly: GCF_055883805.1. Taxonomy (NCBI): domain Eukaryota; kingdom Metazoa; phylum Arthropoda; class Arachnida; order Ixodida; family Ixodidae; genus Amblyomma; species Amblyomma maculatum. Next base: position 335,045,551 of record NC_139344.1, read on the forward strand.
TAGATCTGTTGTCACTACCTGTCCTTAATAGGTTCAGTCAACTACCTCTTCCAATGCATCACTACCTGTCTTAAACTGCTTCTTCCTTCCGAGGCTGTCAAATGTTACATTTAGTTTTATGCATATTAATTTTTAAACCCTCTGTTTATCATTGCGTGTCCACAAGTTAGCTAATATTAACTCGTTCCATTCTTTGTGTAGCAAGCACTCCATTTATTAGAAACTGGATATGCAAAATCACGGTGCTGCTTGATTTAAATACTTGTGTGCCATCAGAATTTCGTTGAAAAAACTCTGCAGCCATTTTTCGCTTTTCAGGCTACTAAAAAATTATTGCCGAATTCCCCCTCGCAATTATCTGAAAGATGGCCTTAGCTCCAAGGAACTATGTGGGGCTAAGGGCATGGATGCCGCATCCCTTCTATACTTGACACTGTCACTAATTACATCAGGACCACAGAAAGATGACGTTCGACCTATGTGGATGCAACATTGTGAACAAGAGGAAGGGAAAATTCATTGATATGCCAGTCCCTTCAGCTACTTTCACAAGTATGTGTCGAAATTTGTAATGTGGTAGTCTTTCAGAAATGCAGTCGAATCCGGACATATTGCACTCGAAGGGGATCGCAAACACAGAAGTGTGATTACGGTGCACTCGATTTCTAGCGGCTCGCTACCTACCCCTCTCGATACCAACAGCACGCCATTCTGGATGTCTCAAAGTTTGCATCATCCGCCACCTTTGGTAGAAGGCACCGCTGATCAGTAGAGGTCCATGCAATTCTGTTACCTCAAGAGAACTTCTTGTTGGGTTAGTTGGTGTCTGTTCATTATAAGTTAAAGGCGCCAAAACAACACGCACACACACAAGAAAAGAACGGGACAGAGCGCCCGTTCTTCTTTTCTTGTGTGTGTGTGTGTGTGTTGTTTTGGCGCCTTTAACTTACAATGAATTCTGTTACCATTGGTATCTGATGTATACAGTAATACAGAAATTAAAATTATGTTAGTACTTATTTCTGCATCGCTTTCAGCGGCAAAGCAGGCCACGCAAGAGCCGCCGTGAACCTTGGGTCAGCTGGGTTGGCTTCATCGCAGTGTGGCCTTGAAGATAAAAACACCAGACGAAGACCACCCTCAAGCACATTCCACATTCACCTCGTCACAAAATTTGGCGCTAGCGCGCCTACAGGTGCTGAAGGCCGCGCAGCTGACATGATTCTTTGCACGAAATAGAGTGATCGTGGTATAATCGTGGGAGTGCAGTCAGGAAAAGCCTTTTAGCAAGAGAAACAAGCGCATTGAAAGATCGCACACGGAAGGAAAAAAACATACAGGACAAGCGCTAAATATCGCCTATTTTATTTGCAGCCACATGCGCAATAAACAACATCAAACCCACCGGCGTTTCACAAACGCCAACTGAAATTTGTAGGAATGCACGTGTATCGATCCCGCTCTCCTTCCTAGCCAGCGCCGAGTGAGCGCGGCACAGTCGACGGACGCGCACCCGCCAGGAGGGTGTGCGGGAGAAGCACGTTATCGTAGGCACTGGGAGAAGGCACAGCGTTTTCCTCACTCATACGGGAAGGGACTGCATTACAATCGCGAGGAAGAACTCGAAACCCGATGCGCAATAACCGATTCCTTCTCAGATAGCCACTATTCATTCCTTCACCTGCCCGGCTGACGACCACAACGACCACGGATAGAACATTCTTCTGCAGTGTGTGTTGCATTGAATTAGAGTTAATAAACGGTTACTAATAAACGTGTCTAGGCCGACCGAGAAATTATTGACGACTGCAAGCTCGGCACCAACGGTACCCTGCCCTGCTGACCATATGGGGTAATGACACTAACGTCTGATCAGGCCGGCGTCCATCTTCGTCGTTTCGCGTCCTCTTTGATGCAGTAAATAAAACGTTTCGTTAATGAAGAGGCGTTCGTAATTGTGCGATGTCAGCGCACGTTAAAGATCCGATTGAAACCGTAGCCCTCCACTACGGCTCCTCTTTCCTTTCACTCCCACCTTCATCCCTCCCCTTACGATGCGGTTCAGGTGTCCACAGAAACAAGTGTGACAGATACTGTGCATTCCCTTCCTGTGAACCAATTTATTATTATTATTATTATTATTATTATTATTATTATTATTATTATTATTATTATTATTATTATTATTATTATATCACCCCTGCCGAGCTTGAAGCAGGCTTGCACTGGGTCTGGGCCGTGAATTCACACCATGCAGCTGCGTCCCACCAGCTCTCAGCGTCTCACAAACGCCTGCATCGACCTCATCCATGCAAGTCCGACATTCCACCGCCGTCAGCCACCATTTCCCCTGTCACTTCCGTCTTCACGCTCCCTCCCTTGCCTACCAGCAGAAGGCTTCAAAATTGTTTTTAGGCCAGGAGGGGGCCTTGACCTCCGCACGACCACTAACGGAGCGCTGCTACAGGCCCTGTGCACTTGCCAACATTGACGTACCAGCTGGCCCAGTTGAAAACCACTAGAGTTCCTGTTGGGACCAACTGGCCCAGCTGAAACCAGCAGATTCCCAACTACCCCAGTTGGAAAGCAGCTGGTACGTGTTGCTGTTGGGACCAGCTGGCCCAGCTGAAACCAGCAAGGTCGCTGTTGGGACCAACTGAAACCAGCTGATTCCCAACTGGAAATTTTCACCTGGGAAGCAAGCAAATGCATGCCGCGTACGAGAAACGTCTGCTCGTAGTTGGCATGCGAGCTCGTTTTCCCCGCCGGTTGTGCATAGTGTGACCCCATAAATTCAACTGGGATCCAACTTGGAATTGTTCCTTAAACCTAGACCAGTTACGCCTTTCCCCTGGGCCGGCATGAATGATGGCCTCAACGACGACTTAATGTTCCTTTATTTGTTTGAGGCCGTCGATGAGTTCAGTAGAGTCAACGAAGATTAGTGCAGTGCACGTGGTGGCGTGGCTGTGGCACGCACGTTTGTCGTATGGTGCCTCGATGTCGGCGCTGCATCGAGGCACCCTAGTTTGTCGTTTATCGAGGTGTCTGCGAAACACAAGCGGCCTGCGACGGGTCAAGACATGCAGTGTCTCTGGATTTGGTTTGATTTGATTTATTTATAGGAAGGGAAAGGCGAGGTAACTGTCTCACTTGTTTTCTGCGGACACCGCGACCGCGCCGTAAGGGAAGGGAGGAAGATGGGAATGAAAGTGGAAAGAGAGAAAGAGGAGCCGTAGTGGAGGGCTACGGAGTAATTTCGACCACCTGGGAATCTTTAACGTGCGCTGACATCGCACAGCACACGACGCCTCTTCGTTTCGCCTCCATCGAAACGCAGCCGCCGAGGTCGGGTTCGAACACGGGTGCTCCGGCACAGTAGTCGGGCGTCTTACCACTGCACCACCACGGCGGGGCCAGTGTCTCTGGAGAACTCAGGGAGGGAGGCACTGGCCAAGAGCGAGGGTGCACCATGACGGATACATTAGGATATTCAGTTAATTTGATATTTTTCAGAATGCGAAAAGCGAAGCCTAGAAATACAGGAGACTGTCCCAGTCGGAACGGTCAGAACTCAAACCGAGCCGGCGTTCCCGCCATTCCCGTGATGTGATCAAAACTCAAAACCCGACAAAAAAATCTTTTTTGAAATAAAAACAAAATATGAGATGATAAAATGACTTTTTTTAGAAAATAAATTCTAGTGATATTTAACCACCCGGCCACTTTGTGGCCACCGCCAACACGCAAGCCACAGGCCTACAGGTGTCGCCACGAGCGGCGGCGATAATCTCGTGCCAGCCGGTCGGTAGTCTTCTGCTTGTGCTTGTGTACTGCGTGCATGATTACGTGCATGTGCATGCAAGTTTATTGCTGTTATATCGTTTCCCGACTTTTTCTGATGCGTGGTCTTTAACCCTGTACAGAGCCATTGAAGTTTCATCGCATTCTGTGACCATTCATCATCCTTACGTTTGCGCTGAGGTTCACGTGAGTTCCGCGTTTCTTTGACGTGTTTGATCTGGTGATGAGAGAGCATCGCTAGAGGTTTGATACGTCTTTTTTTTGCTGCAGTGTCAACGCTAGTGGTCATGAAGCGCAATCATCGGTCTTATCGCGCGGTAAGTGTTGCCTCAGGTCGCCTTCACATGTTTGCATGGTTTGCACCCACTGTAACCTGTCCCGCGAATCGATCATCCGGGAACCATCTGGTGAAATGGTTGTCATATCTCATTAGTGGCGTGCTTGGCATTGACAGGATCCATAGTTTACAAAACTCACGATTTTATGTAAATAGTAAAGGAAGGAATGTGTGTGTCACGCTTTGACGATACGTACCACATGCAGCGTTTTAGAAACTATAACGCAAAAGCAGAATTCGTACTCGAGGCATTTATGTGGTCAATTTTGTCTCATGTCGCGCAGGTATGAATCAGTTGGTGCAGCCACAGTTATCGGAGACTCTTCGAGCATTCTCAGGAGTCGCCGCTAATGAAGCATGTTTTGATGAAGCGCCGGACGCGATCGCCGTGAAAAAGCGCTGTCAGTCTGAAAAGCGTCTCAAGTAAGGCCTTGTTTTTGCGGCGTACACGCTGTTCACATAGACCGCCAGCACTTACTCAAATTGCTTCTTTTACAGGAAGAGTAGCACTATTTGGAACTACTTCAGGCAGGCTGTGTTATCGGTGAAGGATATACCAGACACTGACGTGGTAGTCGGCCTGCGCGAGTTGCTTCGCTGTGCCCAAGAATTTTGTGAGTACAGCACTGATTTTAGCTGGGCTGATTTAATACAAATGCAGAGGCCGAACACGATTCTATTGAATAAAGGAAGTGCGCTTGGGCACCGCTGCACCATCGCCTAATGTAGGGAGGTGTGACTAACCGTTGAGTCATATATAACTTGAAGGTTACCCACTTAATACTATGCTTACTGCATAATAATATCGCTGTTCTGGCAAAATATTTCGGATGGTATCTGCACTCTGCTTTTGTTCTTTTGTTTTCTTTGGGACAACCTAAGCTGTTTTGAATCCTACTCATTCATGCTATTTGTTCATGTTGTACTCCTTCAGCTTCAGATATCTATAGTTCATTGGTGAAATACCATATCCCTTGATCAAAATAGTAAATAGGGCTGGGCTCGAGCGCAGGGCAGTCATTTTATCTGTTTTGCTGACGTCCTGTTTTCTTATGGTTGTTGCATAGCTGGTGGAGAGTGCCTTGAGGAAGTTCTGCACGCATCAGCACTACAGCTGCTGGATATCTTCGAGACAGATGGGGATCATGACTATGTCACGGAGCACCAGAGACAGCAGCTCAAGAGGGCCTTTGGGAGCTTCCCTCCCGACCTCGCGAAAAAGGCCTGCACCTTGGTGCACAAGATCTTCACATGGTTGCCACCAGAAACGAGGGAGATGCTGCTCGAACAGAGGAACAGCCTGGAAGACACATTTCCCGAGAGCACCGAGTTTGCTCGGCGAATCAAAGTTGGTGCCTTTGTGCCGTTTGTGGACGATGAGGTGGACGCATGTTCAGAGGACGAACTGTTTGTTAGAGGTCAGGCCTGCCTGGACATAGGTTTCAAAGAACCGTTAGCAGTGGTGACAGAGAAGCCAAAGAGCCGCTACGATGCCCATTGGCTGAGGAGTCAAGTGAAGGCTGCTCTGTGTGATGGAAACGCCCTGGGGCTTTCAGTGGACGAGTGTGTGAACATAGTGGCCCCCATGCTGGACTCGCAGCGAACTGACAAGGAACTCGAAGGCGAGGTAATTCACTTGCCCCAGTGTGATGTTGTGGCTGCTTTCTGCTTGTACTAAGCAGTACCTTTCCTTCTTTAAAACCACTCAAAGTGACGTTTGTACCAAGCCTAATCTACAGTATGTGTGCTGGTTTGCAGAAATGATTTCAATAGCTAATTCAATGTGATTTTTCAAAACATTAGTCAGTCTAATGGCAGTTGCATGGAATTACACTTTCAGTGATGGAATATGTTAGAGTCATGTGCTTTGTCTCAGTTCAAAATTGGCATCTGAATGTGCATAAAAATAAGCTAGGTTGGCTTTATGCAGTCCTGTTTTTTTTTTTTTTTTTTCTCTCATAATGAAATGAGGGTATCTGTGCGTTCAGAGAAGTTTTGGTAACAGATGAATGAGCTTTCTCTGACTCAGGTTTTAAAGAATTCAAATTAATGGTTAAAAGCACTGGTTTGCTTATTCACATGTCTAAGTCATCAAGAGTAACTGAAAATGTTATGTACAAGCAAAGAAATCTGAAGGAAAATTCAAATTTTGTACAAGCATCTCAAATGTAATAGAGGTTGTTTGTTAATTGATTGTGAACATACATGGCGAAGTCAGTGTATGTACCCTTTGAAAATTAGAGCTGCAGGCATAACTATTCATCTTTTCTTTGCAAAAAAAGAAAAAAAATTAATATTCAAACCAAGGTGCTGGTTTGATATCTCCTGCTTCTTCTTTCAGATGTATGAAATTTTTGGTGCTGAGTTTCTTGGTGTGATACATAATATCCTGGACCACCGTAAAGAGCTTGTGAAAGCCATGAATGCTGATGCATTAACTATGGCTGAGCCTTTTGCACATGTTGCGCCCCCTTTCAAGAGCCAGCCATCAAAGCCTACATATGGATGCCAAGTCACTATTCAGGTAACCAGTGCTAGCACAAATATATGGCTGTATTTCTGCATTCATTGCTTGTTAGACACCCAAATGCTGGAGTGTCCATGGTTAATTTTAATGGCGCTTTTCTTTCCGGCTAAGTCAGATGATAGAGCATCCTCTTGATAACTTGGATTGCATCTATTGAAATTGCCTGCACACTGCTCACTCTGGGTTTCTTGACATTGGCTGTGCAGTCTTTCATTTCTCTATCACTTTTGTGTTGTTTTCAACCTATTTTCCATTCCAGTCTGAACAGGAGAAGAACTTGATGAAAAAGATTCAGAAAGAAGAAAAAAGGATGGGACGGGATCGTATGAAGAATGTGAAGGAGCAGGAAGATGAGACTTTGCTGAATGTTGAGTTCCTTCGTAGGCAAAAGTAAGCAACTACCTTTCTTGTGTGTTACCCGTTTTTCTTTTGTGAAGCATGCCTTACAGCATTCAGCATTCTTTTGTGGCCCCACCCCATCCCTGCAAATTCTCTAATCGCATTTTAAAGGACTTGAGGTTGAGTTCAAAACTTTAAGTGCACACTCTCTACCCCCTCTCACTATAGATTTCTGGACATGGAATAGACTCCTTTCCTTGGTGCTCTTTCTTTCCTTTTTCTACTTTTGTTCCCCTTCCCATGTGTAAGGTAGCCTACTGGGCATCGCCTGGTTAACCTCCCTGCCTTTCTATTCTATTTTCTCTCTCTCTAATCTCATCTAACCAGCGGACCCTTTACGGCCCCCTGCTTTAGGGATCTTGGGCTCATGAAATTCGTTAGCAATAATAGCCTTCAAACAGTTCAAGGTATTGTAAGATTAATATGGCTAAAAAAAATGAATGGGTTTTGAAGAAAAGAAACACACAGTAAAACTGTCTCACTTTAATTTGCTGCTTGAGCATACTATGAGGGAAGGGATGGAAGAGGGAGCGAAAGAAGAAAAAGATGAAGAGGCTCCATAATAATTTAGATTAATTTTGGCCACTGGAATAATTCCGACCACCTGGGGTTCTTCAACCTGTAATGTCATCACACAGAACAAATGTTTTGCGTTTGCCTCTTTTGAAGTGTGGGTGTGGCAACCACGTATTCGCTGTCATGTTCTTAGGCTCAGCAGCTGAATGCCTGAACTTCTGAACCACTGTAGTGGGTCAAAGGTCAAAACAGTTCAGAACAAAATAGCTCGGTACGCATTCTGGTAAATGGTTGGTGTAACGTTAAGAGATAGAAAGCGTGCAGAGTGGGTCAGAGAAATAACTCAAGTTAACTGACATTCTAGTCGAAATTAAGAAGAAATGGGCATGGGCAGGACATTTAGTGTGAAGACATTTAGTGTGAAGGATAACTGATGGTCTCTAAGAGTAACCAATTGGGTTTCAAGGGAAGGAAAGCATAGCAGGGGGTGGCAGAAAATTAGGTGGGTGGGTGAGGTTAAGAAGTTTGCAAGGGTTGAGTGGATGCAGCTTGCACAGGGCCAGGTTAATTGGAGGAATATGGGAGAGGCCTTCGCCCTGCAGTGGGTATAGCCTGGCTGATGATGATGATGATGCACACTGTTGTAGCTGTTGACTCGAGAGAGCTAAGAGCAAAGATAACAAACTTGATCAAAATGATTATCAAAATATGATTTTATGATATGATTATCAAAATTACTTAAGCTGTAATTATCTAAGCTGTATTATAGCTTTGTTCTCATGAACAGTAGTGCAAGCATACTTCTCCTATAAATTTAGTGGTATGTAGAACAAAAATGGAGTGTAAGAAAAGAAAGAAAGAAAGCTAATGGGATTGGTGTGTGTGCGCACACTGAAAACAGAAATTATGCCAGAATATGGAAACAGGGTAAATCACATTGTAGGCCAGAACAGTCTAACTTTGTGTTTCACTTCAACTAAGTCCTTTATCTTTCTGTTCTAGCTTACCTGCTTTAACCATCCATAACCAAATGTTATTATCCTGATTGTTGCAGACATGCTGAACTGAATGCTGAACTTATGACTGCCAAAGCTACTCCACTTCTGGCCAGGAGGCCGCAAGCCCGTGTAGAGAGGTATCCAAATGTTTATGACTCCTATGCTGAGGCCAAGAAATCTGCGGCCTTCATAGCAGGAGCCAAGGTAGGTATTACATTTTCTATCATGGAGAGGGGGAGGACCATTGGTGATGAAATTGAGGCCTGTGCACCAGCCTTTGGGTTTGAACCTTGGTGTTAAATGGTTATATTGTCGCTATTTGCACAAACAACGCACAGTTGACGACTGATTTTTCGGATTCACTATATACCATAGAAATGTTTGAAAAGTTAAATTTTAAATATTAAAGTTACTTTACCTATGTAAACTTCCAATTGCTACTATGGTGGAGGAAGGGGCCAGCAGCTTTGTGCACATTCTGAGGCTTCACGGTCTCACTGTGCAGTTCTTATTTTTTTTAACAAACTTGCCATAAGGCATACAATAGAAAATCATGCAGAGTTTTCTTCCAGAAACCGAGGCTCTTACTTTTAGCGTTTTCCGTTTGCCATTTGAAGAAATCCTCCTCCCTCGTAGCCAACAGTCCCACTTCTTGGAGAATCCGTGTCCTTGACGCCCTTGTTTCTGCACAAGCCCGCAGCGGGTGGCGAGCATCCACCTCTGCAGCCAGTGTAGAACACTAATTGTTTACATAGTTGACAGGCAGCAACCAGCATTTGGTGGCTGTACTGCTGTCAATGATGCGTGCAAGCGAACACGGGGCTAGTCCAGAGGCGAAAGTGAGCTTGCCATTGTGAGCTCACTGAACTGCCGCATTTTGGGGATGCTTCACCACGTAGACTTCACACTCTGTGCGGTGAACTATCCTTAAAACGCGTCGGTGTTGTTATAAAGACTGCTAGTGCATCATACTGCGAAAAGGGTCCCACTTCTATTATGTTCCTTTCTAACTTGAATTGCACATTATATGATCACATTTCAACTCTCTTGAAGCCTGAATGAATGATTTTCCATCTTGCAAATTAAAGGAGGCTTGGCAATTGGCAGCAGTGCCGCAGCGAATGCGAATGAGGTCCGAACAATTGAGCAACCAGTGCATCCAAAATTTTAGGGGCTCATATACATTAACTCCGTGGAGGATGTCGCATTGCCTCGAAAAAGTCCGAATAATTAAGCATGTGCAAAAAAATCGGGTCCAAATTTTCGCGTGTTAACTGTAGCAAATATATACTTGCATTTTGGCCTGTGTCACTTTTTTTTTTAAGCTGCTCACAAAGACTGACAAGATGTTTTCTTTCTGTTATATACAACAGATGACTCTGCCTACAGACTGCAAGATTACCTCCAATGGGAAATATGAGGAAGTATCTATACCGTTGAGTGAGCCCCCTCCAGTGAATGTTGGCAAGCACCTGGTTGAGATAGCCAACTTAGACGAGGTACACCGAGTTGCAATTTTTCGCCTTGTAGGTCATGCTAATGTTAGCTTTTCTTTTTTCGGCATTTCTACTGAGCAGGTCTGCCAGGCAGGCTTCAAAGGGGTAAAGACTCTGAACAAGATACAGTCCATTGTGTTTGACACTGTGTACAACACAAATGAGAACTTGCTGATTTGTGCGCCCACGGGTGCTGGCAAGACCAACGTGGCCATGCTCGCCATTCTGCACGAGGTGAAGCAGCACATCAATGGGAGGACTTTAGGTACAAACTTCAAGGTGAGATACTCGGGGGTTTGTTCACTTAAGCGCCATTGCTAGACCTTGTGGAAACAGCGCAGGATACAACGAAAGAAACTGCTATATTTCCGCGATTCTAAGCATCCCCCCTAACTTCCCCAAAAACTTGTAAGAAAAAGTTTGCATGAGAATGCAAGCACCCCCTTTCTGTGAGGAAGAGGGCATAGACAAGGCATCTGGTGCACTTGCTCACTCATTCGAGCTGAAGCTGCTGGAAACGCGAGGTTTTGCAGTGTCCGCGATGTGATCTCCACACCTTGTGTTGCTTAGTTCTGACACTACGCGACAGCTGGCAGCACGGGATGCCAGAAGCCGCCTGGAAGCAACCCTGATTACTATTAGTGTGTTGTCGCGTCGACTTATAATTGTCACCCATTTGGCTGTTCTCGGCAGGTTTTCAGGCATCGCGGGCTCGCATTGCTTTGTTGGGTATCAGTGTTCGGCATACGTAACGGAAGTTGAAAGGATTTTGAAGAAGGCTGTGGCAGCTTGAATTTCAAGCGCACTGCAGTTGTGTTTGCGGAAGATGTTTTGTTATTTCTCACGCTTGTCTCGTAAAGATATCGACACGGAAACATGGGGGGCATCTTAGATGCTTCTAATCTAAGTACCCCCCCCTTTCACTTTGGGTGTTTAGAATCAAGTAAATATGCTATAGTCAGCACTGCATCATCTTTTTCTGCTTTTTTTGTTCGCTCTGTTTCTGTATACTGTTACCTCGTGATCGTCAGTAGATGTCTACCAATCCACATAGCCACTTGTTCCCATAGCTTGTTACAGCTGCATTTCGCATTTTTTTGCTCCCTATTAGCTTCAAAACGTTCAGCCTATTTCATGTCACATTGTTTTACTTTCTGATAAGCACTTATGCAGGGTTTGTAAAAGGTGACCCCAAGGAAAGGAAAGTGAGCTTTTCTTTTGACACCTTTGCTTTTGACCTTCTTGTCTGTTTTTTTTTTTTAGGTTATCCTCTCATTCCAGAAAGGTTGCAAATGTTTTGATATAAGGTTGTGCGCATGTTGCAAGTGAAAGAGGTCATAGCATTGACCTAGCTGTTGCAAGAATGCATGCTGCTAAGCTTAGCTCTTTGAAGTGGGTTTTGTCCTTTGTAATAACCAATTTTTCATGGCAGTTTTCAGGGTTTCTGAAGTTATTATTGCTGCCTGCCATGGTACTTGCTTATGCCACCTTATAGTAGGGTTCATCATATAGTTCAAACTGTGGCAGCTTTAACCTTGATGCATAGCGATAAATGACAGATATGTGTAGAGCTTGTGAAATATGCCCACATGAATGGTGTGTTGTGCTATAAACAAACTAGGATCCTTCAGCAAATGGATAGACATAAAGCTACCTTGACACCCCTCTTTGTCGGCTATTGTCACGTGACGTTGCCTCCGCAGAAACATTTTTTGAAGGTACACGAGAGTGAAGTAATTAAGCGTTAAACATTTAGCTTCAATGTCTCCTTTACTTGTAATTCTTTTATCCACATTTTTTCTTGCCTTGTGCCTCTGGGAGCTATGGGACCCCTCTACCAATGTCCGTTGTAAATGTGTCCTTCCTTGCATCACATGATGGCACTTTTGTAATTAGAGGGAAATGTGGCTAAAAAAACAAACAAGCAAAGAAAAGTTTACTGTTCCCACCATTAGTGAATACTATGTGGTGTATAGAAGCACATGACTTGGTTGGGAGGTTTGTAGTGGTTTACTGTGCCTGCTGAATGCGTAGACTCACCACATTTACAGTATGGTAGGGATTTTTGTAGCATAATGATACACTACGCGGGTCAGAGCCGAGTTTCGCGTGTGGGCGCCGCCCGTTATGCGCATGTGCGAGAGCCACCAAATTCGAAGTCACTAACCAGAAGTCTTATGCTCAATCATCATTGAATCGATACCTAAAAAATAAATTAATGAACCTTGCCTTCCACCGGAGATTCGAACCTCCATCCCTTGGATCCCCAGCTCAGCGCTTTACCATTGCGGCACGCCCCGGATCATGAATCACTCTTCATAATTCCCTTTGTCTACAGTGAGAAGGATAGTGGGATTCTGTGAGTGACAGATACTGTACCTTTCCTTTTCTGTAGACGAATTATAGAACGCCGGTGAACTTTAATGCGTTCAATGAAATGCTGGTTGTGTTCGACAAGGGGCGCGTGCTTTCCCAGAGAGGCCGCGAGAGAGGCCTGGAAGATTGAATCTTTCCAGTGCGCACTGCCGCGGGCGCTTTGCGCTACGTATATCCAGGCATAGCAGAGCTAAGCCACTGCTATTTCTTTTTTTTAAGGCTCTTTTCGATATGAATTTGAAATAACTGAAGATTACAATTTAAATCTATCCAGTAATGTGCTGTGACAAAGCATGTCAGCTGTCATTACGATTTCAATTTGTTAATTCTCTCTTGTGTTGGAACGTGTCACTCAATCAGCGCTGATTACAAGCAATGCAGCCTGTAACTAGCACTTCCTGTTCGGTGTGGGGAGCCAGAGAGAGGCACAGAACTTGCCCATTGGGCCCTGTCCACCAGGCCATCATCTTAGCATTTGAATTTTGACACAGTAGGGTGAAAGGCTCTATTTTGTAGTAACTATTAAATCTAGCATCAGAGTGGTAAGCTTAAAATCACAGGCATGGCTCTGGTGAGTGGTAGCTGGCAGCCAGCATGGCCGGGCACTATTTGGTTGTACAGTTGCGTGACGACGTGTGACGCGAGCATTTGGAAGGGTGAGCGGTGTCAAACCCCCTCTAGTGGTAGCTGGCAGCCGACATGGCCGGGCACTATTTGGCTGCATAGTTGCGTGACATTGTGTGATGCGAGCACCTCAATTCATTTGGGAGGGTAAGCGGTATCGAACCCCCTCCAGCACCCCGCAATCTGAGTAATACATGATACCCCTAAGCCACGTGCAAGCACGTTTGTATGACTTGGTCAAGTGGGTCCTTATATCCATGCTGGGTGGCCTTCCACATACTAATATGGTTGCTTATGACTGTATGCATGCTAAAGATTTTGCGTGATATACAAACAGAGACACAAAATAAGAAATTTACTGTTTAAGCGAATGGCAGAGGACACGTATGCGAATGGGGAGCTGCGGACGGGAGCGTTTAACACTGTCACATGTATTACTATTACCCCTCCCCCCATTTCTTTTTTTCTGAGTGTGAAGGATTTCTCTAGTGTTTAAATTGAAGTGACTTTCTGCAACTGTTCTGTTTGTCAGGTTGTGTACGTGGCTCCCATGAAGGCCCTTGCAGCTGAGATGGTTCGAAACTTTAGCAAGCGACTTGATTCACTGGGTGTTGTCGTCCGAGAACTGACTGGTGACATGCAGCTGAGCAAAGCCGAAATCATGAAAACACACGTGAGTCTGTTATCGCATGATAGTAGTAATCATTTCTAATGGACCACAGAATGTTTGCTGGATTGGAATGGAAGTTTGTAGTGAATGCTACTTCTGCTGGTTTCCTGTAAATTGTTTGCCCAAACTAGAGGTTTAATGAATTGCATTCATGTGCATAATTTTTTACACTTGCTGGATAAACCAAGCTAAAGTGAAAATCCTTGTCCCTGGGACGAGGAGCAGATGTTTTTTTTTTTGGGGGGGTCTAGTAAGCATGAGAGAAAGAACACAAAACAGCAAAACTACAGATTTACTCACAGCTCAGACTCTAACTAGCCAACATGGCAGAAATGTACACTCCTACTAGCCCAATGTGTAGAATGGAATTTCTCGGGATGGAGTACGTTTCAATAGGGACTAACTACTCTTTAGTGTCCACCTGACTGCAGCCATATGACTACAAAGTAAAGCTACAATAGCACAGTTGAGGAAGGTGCTGTGTCACTTCTCTTTGTAGCTGTATGGCTCCGCTGAGGTGGGTTTCGATGGGCATTTGCACCCATGATTAAAACAAATTTATTCTGTTTCGTGAACTTCCTACAAACACATTTCGGAAGGCTGCGCTACTTGATATACAGAGACAAATGGAAGACGACACACGAATGGAGCGCTTCATTCGTGTGTCGTCTTCCATTTGTCTCTGTATATCAAGTAGCGCAGTATTGCACAGAATGATCAATCAACTGGCCCCCGTGTTTACATTTCGGAAGCCTTGTTACTGCTTTGAGTTGGTCAGTTCTGACTTCCCGTCTTCTGCTAGCCATTCTAGTTAACATAATGGAGTGACTGCCTTTAATAAGCAGCACCCCAGGGTTCGAGCTCTAGTCTGGACTCAACTGTAAGTTTTTCCATCAGCTGTAAAGTTTCCGGAAACCTTTTTGTGCACAAATTGCGTGGGTGCTAAGGTGTAATTAGTAGTACTCCGTTGATTGAATTCATACTCTTGCTGTTGGTGTTTTCCATTGGCACTTATAGTTTGCGATCCCTCTTGCAATGAATAGCTGCACGGGAAGTCAGTTCTGACTTTCCGTCTTCTGCTAGCCATTCTAGTTAACATAATGGAGTGACTGCCTTTAATAAGCAGCACCCCAGGGTTCGAGCTCTAGTCTGGACTCAACTGTAAGTTTTTCCATCAGCTGTAAAGTTTCCGGAAACCTTTTTGTGCACAAATTGCGTGGGTGCTAAGGTGTAATTAGTAGTACTCCGTTGATTGAATTCATACTCTTGCTGTTGGTGTTTTCCATTGGCACTTATAGTTTGCGATCCCTCTTGCAATGAATAGCTGCAGCAAAATAAATGTAACACGGGCAGCTGCATGTTCCATATGTCGGATGCACCATGCATATTTGACGCTTGTACAGTTTGCAAATTGCTGTTAAAAATGTTCAATTACCGGCAGTGTTGATCAAGACTGTCTTAAGCTGCAGTTTTAATGAGGTAACTCAGCCACCTAGCAGCTGTCGACGGCATCTATTGTTATTTGCATGTCTGTTTTTCAGATGCTGGTGACAACGCCCGAGAAATGGGATGTTGTTACGCGGAAGTCGACGGGCGACATTGCACTCAACCAGATTGTGAAGCTGTTAATCCTGGACGAGGTTCACCTGCTTCATGGAGATCGAGGCCCTGTACTCGAAGCACTTGTTGCTCGAACGTTGAGACAGGTACATTCTACTGGTTACGATGCTTTTAAAGGCATAGTATGGTACTGTCGAGATGAGTAGAAAAATATTGGTATATTCTCGCATACCTTCCCTGTCATGACTATAATGAGGGCGGCACTTGTGGATTTGGTAGAAATTTATATTTTAAATTGGATGGTAGCGGCTCGGCTACTTCGGCTGAGTAGAGATACTGCATTTTTTGAATAGGAATACTAGAGTGTTTCTTGTAAAAAAACCTGAAGCGTCCGAATTTTTTATTTTGAAACCACTGTGGAACCTCATAGGGAAAAGTAAAAAAAAAAAAAATCTAATAATAAATAGCTTGATATAGCCGAAATTATGGTGTATTATCCTTCATAAATGCTACTACAGGAGCTGCACGGTTTAGTCAGTAAAGGGATAACTCGTGCGATCCTTGCCCAATGTTGATGGTTCTAGCTTCGAGTTGCCTTTTCATTAAGGGGAGATGCACGTCGAAAAAGCGAGTTTTTCGCGACATTTTTCAATTTTCGGTTTTTTACTGCAAAATTATCTTTGGGCATTCAGCTACAATCCCCCCAAAAATCAAGGCAAAATTCGAACGCGAAGTTAATAAAAAATCCATTTTATTGAGCCAAGGTGACTCGAGAAACTGCAATTTTTCGCGCACATCGTCAACTTTCGCGCGTCTGCCTCTCGAGAACGCGGGAGCGCCCGCCATTGCCGTCTGCTTGGAGAGGAAGAGTAAGCCTTCTTCTCTCCGACAGCATCTCCTGCAGTTTCGTATTTTTGTATTTTTTATTTTTGTATTTTGTGAATAAATTTCATGTGCTTGTGTCATGTTTTTCAAGAATGCAGATGTTTCAAACTTTCAGATGCGTTTTTCTCCAATTCTAATTTTCAGCATTTTTTACATTTTGTGCACAAACTTTCAAGTGCGTAGAATTCTCAGATTTGGATAAAATTTTGCACACAGCTTCTCCAGAGTATGCAGAATGGGCATATCTATCTGGATTGTCAATACCTCTTCTACATTTTTTGGCAAAAATTCAAAATGTTGACTAGCAGCACCCATAATGTACACTTTTGATGTTAGTGAATTTTTTTGCAAATACAGGATATTGTAATCAAATTTCAAGTAGTTTTGCTCATACTACTAAACCTAAGATGCAAAATGAGCTATTGCAAGCTACTCTAAACATAAATTTAATCCTCAAAAAAGTGTGCACAAAAAGCCCTATATTTTACTTTTGAAGACTCTATTACACAAAAACTATGAATGCTACATAAAAACTAAGACCATATTTGGAATCTGCATTAAAATCCTTATCAATGATATAAGTTTCATAATCATAGGTTGAATATTAAGAAAAAAGTATCTTCGAGGAGCATCTCCCCTTAAGCATGCAGAGGAGCGATCAGATGCACACACTCTAAACTATCTACTGTAACGAAATGTTTGTATTTTGTGTATGGGTAATATGACTTTGAGGGTTCCATATATTTAAGAGCTTTCGTGTGCATGCCATTTTTTTTTTCTTTGGTCAGGTGGAGTCATCTCAAACAATGATCCGCATCGTGGGGCTGTCTGCAACGCTTCCTAACTATGAAGATGTGGCTCACTTCTTGCGTGTAAACCCTCGCCAGGGGCTGTTCTACTTCGATAACCGATTTAGGCCCGTTCCGCTTGGGCAGACTTTCATTGGCGTCAAGGCAACATCACCACTGCAGCAGCTTGCTGACATGGACGAAGTCTGCTTCGACAAGGTGTTCTCTGTTGTTCAGAGAGGTTACCAGGCAAGTGAAGGGATCACCACTCAAATTATTACACACAGGTTTGAAGGATTTGTAGGGTCAGGTTAATATTGGGTGGTGCCGTACTATTTTTGCATTTCCTGCCCTTCCTTAATGATTAAAGTGATGCCATGAATTTTATTTTTATTGCTGGGCTTGAGCCAGTATCGAAGAACTAATGTGGAACATGGCTTCACTTCAGCAAGTGATGAGGGCTGGAAATACATAAATGTAATGGAAATGTTTTCAGAACTTTATATTATCCCAGCTTTGATATCCTGTGAAACTCTAAGGGAGGCTGAGCATCGGAAGGTTTGTGATAGCCGCTTTGTTGCACATTCAAATTAGTGCTCTGGAAGTCAAAGGCAGTTGTTGCTTTCATCAGAATGGGCGTCGTGATTGAGCACTGATGGCGGTTTTCTTTTTTTTTTTTTATGTGTGGGTGTTTACTCTTGAAAGCTTCTATTGTTTGTAAATAAAATTGCACTGTAGCTTTGGCTGCATAGCCACAGAAGGTTGTTCCCTAGTATAGTTCATGAACGTGAATGAACGGCGTTTTTGTAAGACGCCTTTGCAACTTCACAAGATGTCCACACAAAGAACTGGCCTTTCGGTTTTCTTTTAGGTCATGGTTTTCGTCCACTCTCGAAACTCTACGGTGAAGACTGCTCGGGCACTGAGGGACATGGCTCAACAGCAAGGAAAACTGGCCAAATTCCAAGTCCAGCAGAGTGCTCAGTACGCTGGTGCTGAGAGGCAGGTAGGTAGATTGCAACACATAAGACAGCTTGACAGACTGTCCATGCAGACCTGAGTGTTGTCTGCTGCTTTGTGGCCTTGATATCTTGAAATCTACTATAGCTGTAACTACAAATTTTTTTCGCAATGAAAAGGTTATCGTGATATATTAATGCTGTGTTGGTGGCAGGGTTTCAAGTTTCAATTTAATTTGCATACACAGGTATTTTGTTGTAGTACAGCCCTTTGGTAGCTACACTTAGAGGACAAGAATTCATTAGGCTGCATGGTTACAAACCATCTGTGTCAGAAATCGTCGAACATTGCATTCCTTTGTAGTGTGCTAATCTTCGTTATAGCCACTGGCATGCACCTGCGCTGCTTAGTTGTGCACGGACAAAGGAACTGAACAAACGCTGAGGTTAAGCGTTTGTCCAGTTCCTTTGTCTATGTACAACTAAAGCAGCGCAGCATTTATGAGATGTTCCAACTAGCCCAGTCCCAAGCACTTATTGCTAATGTATGCCGGTGCGCCCGAGGACGATGAAGTTGGCCACTTGCTTGGTGGTTGTCTACGCCTGACGCTCTGCTGCAAGTTCATCCTGAGCAGCTAGATCCATCTGGGCTTCCTGTATAAATGCACCCCTACACCTTACTTATATGCCCCTTCCTCCATGCTTTGTTGGTGAGGTTTTTTTCCCCATTGTAGATGCAAACTAATGTTTTCCAAATCTTCCTGCTCGTCCAAGCCCAATGCTGCAGTACAGAATGTATCTAATGTACTGCTGAAGCACATGCCACCTTTTGGTATTAGTATCTATCCTGGATATATAGAATCACTGCTTATAGACCCTTTACAGCGCGAGCGCATGGGCGCTGCCATATTTGATCATGTGACCCTTCCGCCATCGCTGGCCTTCGGGCCTTCTGGTTTGACGGCTTTCGGCGCGCTAGTACTCGGCTGCACGGTGCGGCGTACCCGCTATCGCTGGGGACAACCAGCTTGTAGACAGCCGAAACATTGTGCACAATACTTGTGCACAATTTAACATTGTGCACAATACTTACTGCTCAATATGGACGCGCGTGTAATCCCCGACAATTGATAAGATATAATTTTATCTCCTGTAAACGTCCTGGCTTCAAAAGACTATTACGCTGCTTGAAGGCCGCATCAGGCGCTCAGGGCGTTCACCTGCGCTCGGGCGAAGGTGACTGGAAACTGCACCGGAATTCAGAACGCACAGTACGCAGCCCAAGCAAGCGGGGATATAAAAAAATCTTATCATGGTAAATTTCGTCATTGGCCCGTGCATTAGTTTCATAAAAGCAGCAGTTATTACATGTATTTCAGCAGTACTTGTCTAATTAAAGTTTGGTTTTGTTTGTGCGGTGTTACGTCCCAAAGCGACTCAGGCTATGAGTGGAGGACTGCGGAAATTCCCATCCCCTTGGGGTTCTTTAATGTGCACTGACATCGCACAAAACACGGGCACCTGGGTTTTTGGCTCCAGCGAAAAGCAGCCGCCGAGGCCGAGATTCGATCCCGCATATCCTAGGGAATAGTACCTAATTAAAGTAAACAGATTCACTTACATGCCCACACTAACTTTCCTTCTCTGCTCAATCAATTCGTATAACTGCATAGACATTAATAGCAAGGTCAAGGTACCTCTTAACGCCCTGCGAAAAAAACTCGGCAGCAGTGCAAAGGCTCAATATCCAATTCCCGAGAAAACGTCAGGGTCGTTCTCGCATTGCCATGGCTACTGCCGGCGCTAAAACGAGCTGGGGCGTGAGGTATAGCCATTCTCTTCAATTCACAGGCGCTTTCTTGTCCCAGAAAGGAACATGAACTCGTGATACATCTCCCAGAAAAACGGTTGCCTAGGCCATGATGTGCACCTTATGTAGAAAGCGTCTTCTGTTCTTTCGCCATTAAACAACAGGGTCATTAGCTCTACTTCCTCGCAGAATACTTCGATAATACACATGACACCTGCATCAAAGCAGCGCTGTTTAAAAGTCAGCTGGTATTCTTACACAAGATACACAGCAGCAGTTAGCACTGCGCGCCGATGCGTTCCGAAGGCCAGCAATGACGGCCGTCCTAGTGGCGCCACCTTTTAGGGAAGAGTTGAACTACTCGCTGTAAACGGTCTATAGTGAACTGTCAAAAAGTTCCTTAAAAATCTCACGTAAAAATATAGCACTGCTGAATTCATTTATAGAACTTATGCAAACGAAACATTTGCTGTATCAAACTGTGTGCCAGGCCTCTGTAAGTGGTGCTGCATGTAATGTTACTCCCGCGATCACTTTTCCCACATGGAGCAGTGTAGGGCATGGCCTTCCTGCACCTGCTGGCCACGGTAGCTTCTTGAAGACGCTACAAAACTGTCTAATGGGAGGAGCATGGTAATGGGAGGAGCATGGCTGTAGCCTTTGGTCTGGTCGTGTCATTTCCCACGCGACAGAACTGCCTTGGAGGAGAGCCAGCGTTTGATGCAATGCGTACCATGTAGCATAGTCCACCTACATGGCCGAAGTCTACCAACTGCTCCCCATGTTCACCTCACTCGCCTTGTTGCTGAAGCCACTGCAAAAACTCAGCTGTACCTTAACCTTAGCGTGAGGTAATTGTGCTTGTGGCACACAAGAAACCCGATTAGACCATCTGTGCTGGGCAGTGGCTACTAACAAAGCATCATCCAGAGCTGAAGGAGAGAAAAACATTTGGCGGCTTCAATGAGCACTAGGCTGGACCTGACAACGTGCAGCAAGCGGCATGTTGCCAATACGCCAGTGGCTGACACTTTGCTGCAGTAGGGTACACTTTACCCTTATTTGTAGGATACAGATAATCTTACTCATTGCCACGTTTCAGTTTCGAATTATCGATATATCAAACTTCATTCAAGTTTGATATATTTGAAGTTAATGCTAGTACCAGGATATCAAGATTGAGTTGCCTCCACTTCTTTTCAGCAGAATTTAGATTTGCGTCTATTCGTGAGAAGGTTTGGGCAACATTGCAGTGATACATTACTGTTGCTGGGCCCTAGTTTCTAGGCATTGGTTAATCATCTTTGTGTGCACTAGTTTCTCTACTTATTCTTGCATTCTATATTTAGGACCCTCTGATATCCTTCGACTTTGCTCTTTTCTGTTGCAGATGAACAACTCTCGAAACAGCGCCCTGAGGGATCTCTTCCCCTATGGTTTCTCTGTGCACCATGCGGGCATGTTGCGAAGTGACCGAAACCTTGTCGAGAAACTTTTCAGTGAAGGCCTCATTAACGTCCTTGTTTGCACGTCAACACTGGCCTGGGGTGTAAACCTCCCAGCACATGCTGTAGTCATTAAGGCAAGTGTTTTGTCTCTCTTTGATTCTTATTTTTTTCTCCCCTTTTTTCGACACCTATTCCCTGCTTTGCCAGTGTGTCCAAGCCAGTGGTACCAATAACAGTGCAAAACGTCAGAATTTAATACTTTGTCTGTCAATGATTTTTTTTTTTTTTTTCAACACTTCACAAGTATTTACTTTCATTCAGAATGAACTGCAGTAAGATGCATTTAAATTGGCAAGTCAGATTTGTTAACTGTTCATGTCATAGAATTTCATCTTGTGAATTGATGACTTAGCGAGTTCAAAATTGATGCATATTGATCATATTTATCAGGCAGAAACCATGCAGACTTCAGGCGTTTAGAGCAGCACAAAATGAAAATGCTGTGGGTCCTTGGAAGGCAATCGGAGGAAGATTGTTGGCTATATACAGAAACAAATGAGGCCTGCATCATGAATATTTAATTGACAACTCGTAAACACTATTACTGCATGCACATGAGCACATTATGTTAAGAAGGCCGACTCATTGAAACTGCAAAATATGCAGGGCAATTGTAGATTTTGTAAGTTCTTTGTTTAGTGCAGCGGATGTCGTATTTATCAGCCCTTAGTCGTGATGTGTTCTTCATGACGCTGGTAGCTCTTTCGTTCCTGGTGCACATGTTGCAGCTTACAGAACTGGAAAGGAAAACAGACATTGCTGTAGCTGAGCTAGTAAGAGCAGTACAGCATAGGAGTTGATGGTGGAATCTTTACCAGCATAACGGTGTCTTCTGTTATGTATTCACTGAACTCATTGAATATTAGAAGAATACTAATAACAGTGGCTTTCTCACGATAGCTATCAAAGTACATACAAGTAGTACTTTGCTTCCTTCACCTCAGTGACCGATGGGTTCCTGGTATCATACTTTATGCGGCCTTCATCTGGCCACGCTTTGCTTTTTGCTGAAGAGTATGTTGACCAGGGAATTTTCTGCAGGTTCATATGGCTAGTAATAGCTCCTCCTTTTCCCGACAGGGCACTGACATCTATGACTCAAAGCACGGCACCTTTGTGGACCTGGACATACTGGACGTGATGCAGATTTTTGGCCGGGCGGGCCGTCCACAGTTTGACAAGGAGGGTCATGGCACCATCATTACCACTCATGCCAAGCTTAACAAGTATCTGTCACTGCTCACCTGCCAGTTCCCTATCGAGAGCAACTTCCACCAGAGCTTGGTGGACAACCTGAATGCTGAGGTAAGCCCTCCTGTGATTGCACCAAAGATTTTAGCTAGCCTATTGGAAATTTTTCGTCGAAATTTCAGGCTTTAACTCTGGTGCTCTGCTGTGTGTTCCATGCCAGTGCACGTTAAAGAACCCCAGGTGGTCGAAATTTCTGGAGTGCTGCACTGCGGCGTCTCTCATAGCCCGAGTTGCTTTCGGACGTTAAACCACAACCACCTTCCCCCCCCCCCTTTTGGGGCGGCACATATCACTTGTTTATAGGCAAACAGTTCCGTGCAGCTAGTTGCAGTAAAGGAGCAATCACTCATCGAGTAGACGCGAATGAGTAATTACTCCCTTATTACAAATCTACTCCATCTTGAGAGATTCACGTAACATTGAGTGGTTAGTCGCAATTATTGCTAAGTAACACATAGTTATGCGGCCTGCTCTCCAGCTTCTTAATTTTACATTCCTTATTTGCTGCTTTCTAAATGTTCTCTGAGGTAAAGGCTCTTAGGTAAGGATGACCAGCTTGAAATCTAAAGTGTTGCATATTTTATTTCTTGGTGTTTACCAGAAGAAATTAACCCTAAATTTACAGACTACTTGATGTAGCACATGTGGGAACTAATGTTTAAAACGGCAGTGTAATAAAAAAAAGTCTTTTGTTTAGCATGCAAGCCATAGTCAGTAAATGCTGTGAAGGCCCTGCCACAGTGGTGCAGTGGTTAGGGTGCTGGACTTCTGCGTCCAAGGATGCAGGATCGAATCGTGGCCAAGGCGGCCACTTTTCGATGGAGGTGAAAAGCAAGGCGCCCATTTGTTGTGCGATGTCAGTGCACGTTAAAGAACCCCGGATGGTCGAAATTTCCGGCGCCTCCCACTACAGTCTCTCTCAAATCCTGAGTCGCTTTGGGACGTTAAACCTCATCAGCTAAACCAAATGCTACGAGGAATGGTGAATGCTTTACAGTGAAAGCTCGTTAATTCACAACTCGTTAATTCAAAATTTTGGATAATTCGAAATAGTCATCGTGGTCCGGTCCGCAGTGCATAGAAGTCTATGCGCGTAACAGCTCGTTAATTCACTCAAAAATTGGCGCCGCCACCCATAATTCGAACTGCGCGCTGCCAAGCGGCGCTGTTAAAAACCATCGTTGGAAGCTTTCATGGCAGAACGATAGATGGCACAACCATCGGGGCGCCGCTAGGGTGCTGGAACAAGTACTAAACAGTCTTTCCTGCCGCGACTCCTTCGAGGAACGACGTTTTAGTGTTATCGACCATGGTTTCGTGTTGCATTTCGTGAGCCCTCGTTTTGCACGCCGCTTGTTGTGAGCTTGTGTCCGCGAGATGTGTTCGCGTGGGAAATACTGTGCCAAGACGGTGAAGGAGAAAGTGGCTATTTTACGCGAGGTGGATGAACGGAAGGCCAGCAAAGTGGAAATCGCGAAAAAGCACGGGATTCCACCAAGCACGTTGTCGACGTACGTCCGAAATAGGAAGGCCATCGAGGATGCCTATGAAGCCGAAGATTTCGCCAGCAACAGAAAAAGGCTTCGGTTAGCCAAGTATCCGGAAATTGAGACCGCTGTGATCACGTGGGTGAAAGAAATGAGAAGCGCTGACATTCCACTGAGCGGCCCAATTATCATGGCGAAGGCGGCCGATTTCGCCCTGCGCTTGAATGTGGAAGATTTTGTCGCCTCCGAAGGATGGTTTCACCGCTTTAGAGACAGACATAATCTTGTCTTCCGGGTGTTGTCTGGAGAAGCCAAAGAAGACTCCCTGCGTCGCATTCGCATGCTAGAAGACCGAGTGAGTACGGTAGCCCTCAGAGAGAAGAAGCAGAAGATGATAACAGACTTTTTTGCTAAATAAATGTTTTTCGTGCCCTCCGGGCATCAAACGCCTTCATTTTTGCTCACTTTCATTAGTTCGAATTTTGGTTAATTCGAACTGGCCTGGCGGCCCCGTGGAATTTGAATTAACGAGCTTTTTTATTACCTGAAAATTAGGTTTTAAAGGAGTATAGACATACATTTTCTGTTTCGATATTTTTTTTCTTTAATCGATCCCCAATGGTCTAAAAGAGAGGTACTGCAACCTGAAAAGCTCCAGCACAGCTTAGTTAATTATCAGGGCATTTATCAGGACCAGTTTCAGTTTCTATCTCTTCGAGCACGTGTGCGTGATGATGTCAAAGATGCGAGAAAGCTACACGAGCACTCCTGCCTGGCAAGACTGGTGATCACCTGGGCACGGAATTTAGGTACGCATACAAGTGACGTTTTTCATCTGCTTGGGATTGCACATGCAAGAAAATATCATCATCAAGCAGCACTTCAGCGTAGCTGTGGACATCATTCGCCCGATTACATGGACGTTGTCAACATTGCCAGGTGCTTTGATTTTGACCCACTCTCCTGCGACTCAAGCGACGAAGCACGAAGCAGCAGCAACAAAAGCTTGGTCAGTTGGCATGCTGGGAATGTCAACTGGTAAGACATGTTGAACAAAGGAAGTTGCTGCTCTCTCAGCCCGGTTTGTCAGTGCTGTCAGCCAAGCTGGCGTCCGAAAAAGTGCTTTGGTATATAGTTACAGCATAACGTGATCCGCCAACAATCAGCCACCATTACCTACTACACTGCGCGGCTACAATGCATGGTTCCTGTGCTCACGTGCTGATTGGTCCTGATGCGGTAGGCCTCGTGCCGCTGTCCAAGCAAGTGCCGCCATCTGGCGTCATCAGTGCGATCTTCGTTGTTGCTGACGTAGGTACTTGCAGCATAGAGCGATCCACCTGCGACCAGCCACCGTGACCTGCTACACCGTGCAGCTTCCGTGTTCACGCGCTGATTGGTCTCGATGTGGTAGGCTTGCGTGCCGCCGTCCAAACATGTGGCGCCGTCTCTTCAATCTGGGCTTGCAAAGTCATAGCCTTCGCTATCACTAATCTATCGCGGATCACTGTTTATTTGCGCACATAACAACTGCTTCTAGAGAGAATCGACGCCAGGTGAACTAATTGTAACGCGCACCAAAGCAGACAGCATGAAAGGCGATCGAGTCAAGTGCGCAGAAGCACAGAACTTTCCAAGCGTGCGCAGTCTACACAGACGCGGCGAGCTGCCCTGTGTCATTACTTATTTTGCTCTGATGACTCGTCACAGTTGTTTGATGACGTCATGCTATTTACCTATGTAGACGTTTTCGTCACAGAGATGTTACTGTTGATAGGTTTTGAAAAACTGGGTCTTTGCCTGGCTTGTAATTAAAATAAAATTAAAATGTCTTGACAGCAACTTAGGAGGTTGGGATTGCTTGGGGAGCATCTCTACATGCCCAGGAAGGCAATCGTATTTCTTCCGGTGCTTCGAAAATTGGTGCCTATGCTAGTATAGTTGTGCTGAAACACAGCTGATGAAGATGCCTTGTGTTTTCATACATGTTAGACAGATGTTTTTCTTCGTAAAGATCCTGTCATTCATTTAAGTTCTTGAAACCTTGCATTTGCAAGTTTATGGTAACGGCGTTACTGTAGTGGTGTGGGTATCTTTTTTTGGTTAGCGTGAGCTAACTTGCAGCGAGCAACAATTTCCCATTAAAGGGGTCTTTTATTAGATTGAACGCAGTGGTATTAAATAGGTTTGTACTCATCTTTGAATTTCTCTCATCTTCCGTTCAGGTCTCCCTAGGCACAGTGACAAGTGTGAGCGAGGCAGTCGAGTGGCTCAGCTACACGTACCTCTTCGTGCGCATGCGAAGGAATCCACTGGTCTATGGAATCAAGTGTACCTCACTGATGGTATGTCACCGACCCTGCCTTATCTGCTTTGAGGTTTTTGAACATTAAAATAAAAATAAAGCGGCTCATTGCCAGAAGGCAAAGTAAGCTCGAAATGGTTTGAAGCACATCGGCTGCTACTATTCATTCATTCAAATGTCTGTGTGCTTATTTCCATTGGAGTTTTCACTGTCGTCCTACAGCTTACTGAATGCACGCTGGCACATGTGGGCCCATGGCTCAGTCTGTAGCATGCTAGTGTTGGAATTGGTGGGCTGACACTGATTTGTAATTTGTATCATTAGTGGAAGACCTTTTTTTTTTACTCTTTTTCCCCCCTTCTGTTGTCTCATTACTGCAATAGCAGATTTTATGAACAAGACTGCAACAGCCTCGTAACTGCAAAGTATAGTAGTATGGGGACCTCGTATGGGAAATGATTAATCAAATTTTAGCACAAGCTTCTGTGGCTTTTTAGGTGTGGATGCGCGAAAACTGTGGCTCTGCGCGCATTTGAGTGAAACAGGGCTGATATCACCCAGAATCATTTCATGCTTTAACCTGTCAGCCGCCTATTGTTGATGCATGAGGCTCAAATGCTTGGCTGCACTGATGCATGCCTTTTCCACTGCCGTTTGCAGGAGGACCCTACACTGTCCAACTATCGGCGAGAGTTGGTGATCCACGCTGCGAAGGAGCTGGACAAGGCACGCATGATCCGCTATGATCCGCGCTCAGAGAGCCTGGACTCCACGAACTTGGGCCGCACGGCCAGCCATTTCTACATCAAGCATGCCACCATGGAGAGCTTCAACGAACTGTTAGAGCGCCAGGCGCTCTCTGAGGCAGATGTCCTGTCAGCTGTCTCCAAGGCACAGGAATTCGACCAGCTCCAGGTGGGGACATTTTTAGGGCTTTTGTGACGTTTATAGTCAAACCCGAATATAAAGAACCCGGATAAAGCAAATTATGTCACATAGTAAACACTTGAAGTTCTGAAATTATGCATGTAAACTGTCTTTTTTTTATAACGAACTAAACATTAGATATTGTGAACTCTTAGCACGCACGATTGGTCACCAAATGCCCGCCAATGCGCTTCTGGGCTGGCTTCGGGTAGTCTGTGGGCTACCGCGGTACCTGCCATTGTTTCTATGAAACATTGTTTTCCTTGCGAGTGTAGGAAAAACGAAAGAAAATGTGCGGGCCCGCCAAGCAGGACTGGGTCGGAAAAAACGTCGGACGTTGCAGTACATTTTAAATTTCCAAGGAGCACGTTGAGCAGCATCCTGAAAAACAAGTCCGCCATCAGAGACAATGCACAGGACTGCTCGAATGCCGATGGCCATCACCTCCACAAGCCGGCTTACGACAAAGTAGAAAAAGCCCTATACCAGTGGTTTTTGGACGTCCATGCACAAAATCTGCCAGTCTCCGGCCCCATGCAGCTACAGAAGGCAAAAGATTTCTCCTGCATCTGGACGTTGAGGGGTTTGTGATGAGAGAGACAATCTGCAACTGTCTCCACCATGCTGCGTTATGTCAGGAGGTTGCGGAAGTTGCGAGCGCAGTGCAAGGTGACAGCGATATTGCCACGCTCTGCCAGAAATATTTGCCTTCATTGAGGACTTTTTGACAGTCGACAACGACGGTGCTGTGACAGCGGTCTCACTGGACCCTGAAATTATTGCAGGCGCATTGGCATTTGGTGCCGGTGCCACCGACGAGCCGCCACTGGAAGACGATCGTCCTCGCCCGATGCTAAGAAGCCCTTTCTGCTACCAATGTGCTACCGCGATACTGCACCAAAATATAGGGAAGTGGGTTGGAGTTCGTCGGGATGATGTCGCGTGTCAAGAATGCAATTCTCTTTGATTGTGCCAAGCGCAGTGTTCAGGCGAAAACCACTGCCTACTTACTGCAAATAGATTTAGATTTCTGTTTGGAGTAGATTATTTATGGTGAGTGGCGTGATTTTTATTTTGTGTTAATGCGGTTTCGATCAATTTTATAACGAATTATAATGAATTTGATGCTGAAGTTCGTTATGAATGGGTTCAGTTAAAGCGAACTTCGTATATCGCACAAATCGCGTTAAACCACGCTGTTCGTTGTTACCGGGCTTGACTGTAGACACTGAAAGAAAAGTGATTCACGGAAGGCTTCACAAATGCCAACTGGATAGGTTTGAATTGCACTGGAAGCTTTTTGCAAAGTGAAGTTTACTCTTTGTTGTTGCATGTTGCTTTGTTGCTTTGTTGTTGCAGCTTAACATGGCTCTGTGTCGATTTACGTATGCTACATGACCTCATAGGTACGGACAGCTTGCTTGAAATATCTAATAACTAGGAATGTGCACAAAGTGCATTTAAGGTCTAATGAAATTTGATTTGAGTCAATGGAAAAAAAATGTCAGATGTAAAAAATTTAATTTATGTGACAAGATTTGACCGTTGACTTGTGTAAAGCATGAGTAAGCATACCAAAAATGTCTGCCCCTTTTTAAGGAAAATATAAATGAGATTACTGCAGTCAGTGTTGCAAAGTTAAAATTAGACCTTGTTTTTTTACTATTACAGTCTTTTAGTTTTCATTTTTTTATAACCAAGATGTGGAGTAGCAAACATATTCGGGGATGAGTACATTGAGCACGAAAGGCAGGGGAGACAGTGGTATGCCCAAGCAGAACAAGCAGAGGTGATGTAATGCTGTGCATTGTTGCAGATCGGACGTATTGTCTATTTCTCCTTATCTCACGTTTAAAGAACCCGGGCGGTCGAAATTTCTAGAGCTCTCCACTATGGCATCTCTCATAGCCTGAGTCGCTTTGGGACGTTAATGCCTACAAACCAACGTGAGCAAACTAACGGAGCTTAGGCTCTTATAACTTTGCCCTTACCGTTACCACCTCTACGCCGTGTCCGCTCTTTGAGACAGACGAATGCATATGGGGGCTGCTGTAGTAATGCTATTACAGCAGAAACTGAGAGCTTAGTGACTCTTCTCTTGCTTTGGCTGTTTTCGTAAAGCTGTCTCCTGCCTGCTGAGATCAGATATTGATGTGGAAATGACTTGGTTGCACCTACAGGTGAGGGAAGATGAGATGCAGGAGCTCGACATCATATTGGATACAGGGTGCCAAGTGAACGTGGCAGGTGGCAGTGAGAACTCCTACGGCAAAGTGAACATCCTGCTGCAGAGCTACATCTCCCGCTGCCCTGTGGAGACGTTCTCCCTAATCTCCGACCAGGCCTACATTGTGCAGGTGACCACCTTCTCTTGCATGCATTTTAGAACCCAACTGTATTTTTAAAAGCTCCTTCAGTGCGCTCATTTCTCAGTACACTACGCCAGTTGAGGGGAGTGTTCTCAGAGTGCAGTGGGAACGTACGCATGATACAAACGTCAGGAAGATGGGAATTTGTAAAAGTTTTCTGACTGCATTGCACTGAGTACAGCGGGTAGGATTTCAGATGTTTTAAATGCTCTCCCATGCCACAATGAATGATGTGAACGTGGGAACCACGACTGCACCCGTCGGCCTTAGTCACTGTCATCACATTGCAAGTGCTGCTATCGCCAGTCATGAGGTACGAACTGCAAGCAGTGAACAGTGGTGCATGGCTTTAATTGGATTCCATCATCCATAAGCAGAGCTGCTTGAATGCATTGCCCATGCTTCGGCATGCATATTTTTTTTATTGTTTGGTAATACACATTACAGTAATGCAAATATTTTAGTGCAAAAGCAGGTTGACCTGCAGTTGTGTATATACGGTACCACACTTATGGCCTTGAGTAGGATTCGAACCACCAACTGCACGAACACGTAAGCTTTGCTTGCCATAGCTTTAGCCCACTTTAGCCAGCTTTAGCTTTAGCCATCGTTGCAGCCTTTTCCTTCGTGGGTTCAACTGCTACCTTCTCGTGCCGTGCTTTGGATATTGTTGGCTTTCATCATCGCTTTCATCACAGCCTCTGAAATTACAGGAAGCACGTTAGAAATGGTGCTAAAAATCAGCGAATGGTATCGACTTCTCAGCAAGAGTCTCCTAAGTTCTGTTCTTTCTCTGACTAAATTCTGTTTCTTTTGCATGCATTTCTTGCAAAACATCTAATACGAATTTAAGCTATGCCGAACTGCATTGCAATTTATAATTTTACATTGATTGTAAAACTCATGAAAGCTAAACTGACTACTTATTGAATGGACGAGGACAAAGAAGATGACAAATTCCATTGACTCTCATGCACTGCCTTTCACTTCGTACGCACGCATTAAGGAAGAGCGTATACTTATTTTTCTGCAGAATAATGTAGCTGCGGCAATGGGATCATCATTCACCATCAAAGCCCTACCACTCGCACTCATCTTGCGCCTTTGCAGAATGCCACACGTATCCTTCGTGCCTTGTTCGACATGGTGCTGAGGGCTGGCAGGGCAATCATGGCCGGTCGCATGCTGACCATGTGCAAGGTGGTCGAACGCCAGACGTGGAACTTTGAGACACCCCTGAAGCAGTTCCATGACATCAACTACAGCGTTCTGCGCTACATTGAGGAGAAGAACATGCGCTTGGAGCAGCTCAGGGACCTCAGTGCCAAGGATATAGGTGAGGTCTGCAGAGAACCCTGTTCAAGCATTCGTGGCACTTCCCGTTGCACTGATGTTGATGCCATCTGTTCCCGGCCGGGTTGTGTAGCTATCACTTTAGCCTCTAAGGCATGCATGTCAGCAGCACGTCACTTATTGGTAGTCTTAAACATAATATTGGTGAATGCTCCACTTTGCTTAAATTGTCAATATGAATAAATTAACTGTGTAGTCTGCTGCTGTGTGGTTACTGATGGAAGGGGCAGAAAATAGATGTGCGGCAAGGCTTAGCAGAAGTCTAGAATGCTGGGCTAGTGGTGACTCATTATAGAGCTTGTGTGTGTGCTTCTTTATGTGTCCTGTGTTCGTGTGCTAAATACTTTAAAAAGACAAGGCTTTGCTTAGTTGACCCACTCACATTTTGGACATAGTAGATGATGAAACTTAATTTTTTTCAGTAGACGGGGTATCACTCAGCAGTCAAGGCCACTGACTTACAGTTGATGTATAGGACAAAGATGGCTTATCAAGATTTGGAAAGTGATTTCTGTCGCCATCTTTTTAGCCCATTACTCCGACAAATTCTTACTTTACTTATTTTTTTACTGCTGCTTACTCATGTGGTGCATACGTGGCATTGCTTTCTCAGTTCAAACCATGTTGGTTTGGCTTGACGGGTCGTGGCACACTTAGGAAGTGGCGTAGAGATCTACAAGGGAATGTCCTGTGTGACATTATTAACACAAATAATCTGTGGTACTGGTGTCGTTTCGAGCACTAGCTTAATAGCGAAAAGTAGTGGTAAGGCCTGTGAGTTAGTCATCAGCCCCTTGCATCCCATTTGGCATGTTAGTATAAATGTGCACAATTATTTCACAAGTTATTTTCACTTTTTAGCTTGGAGCTTAACATGGCAACATGATCAGCACGAATGATTATTGGCACTAATGCTGTCTGGGAGTCTGGCTTAATTGCAAGAAGCTACCTAATATAGCACTTACTTAGGAGTTAAGCATTCTGAACCCCGCACATGATCTCGGAGACCATGATATTGTTTGCAGCTGTTCGGTGTTCCAAATATTTTTGCTTCCAATTCAAAGCCTGGAGTACACGTGCAGAGTTCCAGTGATTGACAGCTGTAGTCTCACTCTGCAACAGTCGTTGGTTGTTGATGACGGGTCCTTGTTCGCCGTGTGCCGACAGGTTTGATGGTGCACAACCAGCGGGCTGGCCCCATGGTGGAGCAGTTGGCGAGGCACGTTCCTCAGATTTTGGTGGTGCCTCGCATCCAGCCAATCACGCGCACGGTGCTCAGGGTGCACTTGGACATCACTGCTGACTTCCGCTGGTCCGACAAGTTCCACAAAGGGGCCGAGGCCTTCTGGATTTGGGTTGAGGACCCAAACTCGGACGAGATCTACCACTATGAGTACTTCATTCTCACTAAGCATCAGGTGGGTGTGACAGAATGCGCTGAGTAGGATTGTTTGGAGCGGATAAGGTGTTGCATGGTGCAGTTATGTACTATGATGTGATTACAGGGCTTAACATATGTGGACAGAATAGTATCGCAAAATTAGGGCAACTGCAGTTATGCGTGTTGCTGGGTGAGTTGACGAGTAAACACATTGAAAGCGCACAGCATGAAAAACGGGATGAAAGAGGAGTGGACACACATAAGCGCTGAGTGTATAAATATTGTAAGGACGGGCTTGGTAGACCAGGTTTATTAGAGACCTGAAGCCCAGGTTGCACACGGAAGCGAATCCCACACCGAGCGATGACGATGGATCCTTTCAAGAGAGAAGGATGAAGATGAAGCAGAACGTGCACCCATATGAAAGATGAAGCGCCACACAGCGCTCACACTATTTCCCTCGCTGTAGTTGAAGCGTGGCTGCATTTAGTCCGCAGCACTGCGGCGAATAAAAGGCTTCATATGTGAAACATGTACAACTTTAGTTGCACGGTAACGGCTGTCCGCAGGCTGACAAACTGGGGAGACGCGATAATTGACAGGAGAGGTTTGTCCAAGAACTGCGTACGGACCGATGAAATGGCGCTGTAACTTATCACAATGGCCAGAACTGCATAACAGTATCCAAAGTGATACCTCGTCGCCGAGACAGAACGAAACTTGGTGGTGAGTCGCATCGTAGCGACACTTGCGGTCTTCCTGATTGGCTTCAGTGTTGAGACGAGCAAGCTGATGACATCTGGCCACTCAGAAAATGAACTGGTCAGGAAGAGATGATGAGAAACTGGCAGGTGTAGAAAGGAAAGAAGCATCAAGAAGTGTAGCGGTGGAACGGCCGTAAATGAGGAAAAACTGGGTGTAACCTGTGGTCCGCTGTACAGCCATGTTGTAGGCGAACTTAACAAAAAGAATTGCATCCCAATTTCGGTGGTCCTGTTTGGCGTACATCGACAGCATGTCAGAAAGCGTGCGGTGGAATCGCTCAGTACCCATTGGTTTGCGGGTGATAGCTGGAGGTCACATTGTGAAGTGTGTTAGAGACTTCAAACGTCAGCTACAATCGCCTACAAAACATCCGACTGCAGTTACTGAGAAGGACTTGAGGGCTTGCAAAAAGAAGGTCGCGACCTCAGATTCTGAACCATTAGGCAGAGCAGCAGTCTCAGCGTAGTGTATTAGACGGCGGTGACAATCCAGCGATTGCCTCGTGTGGACAATGGAAGCAGCCTGTATAAGTCGATGCCGACAATGGCGAATGGAGTGGCAGGGCAAAGTAGAGGCTGTAATAGGCCAGCGGGAAATGAAGGCACGGCAGACAAGAAGCAACATATTTTGCCACGCTTGAGGAGAGGCCAGGCCAGAAGAAACGGCTTTTCACTCGGTGTAAGTTTTGTGAAAGCCTAAGTGACCGGCTGTAGCATCATCGTGGAGGGCCGCCAGAATATGGGATTGTGCTCTCGGCACCACAGGAACCCAACGGGTGCTTTCAGAGCAATAAATGTAACTGAAGAGCACTCCATTGTCAAGTCGGAACTGTTGAAGTTGCCTGCGCATCCTAGTGGTAGGAGGCTGAAAAGCACCGATAAGGTGGTCGATTAAAGAACGGCAGTATGGATCTGCTCGCTGATGGGAAATAAGGGCGTTGCGATCCGGAGCAGTGGCATAACGTGGACCAGTGATGTCTGGAGCCCTTGGCGACATTGAGGCGTCGAGGGTGCACGCAGGAAGTATCAAAGAAGCACTAACCGGGGACTCTGGAAGTGGGCAACGGGAAAGAGCATTGGCATCTTGATATTTATGACCGGATTTGTCGGCTACATCGAAGGTCTATTCCTGCAGACGCAGAATCAAACAGCCCAGGCGTCCAGTCAAATTTTTGAGGGTAGATAGCCAACACAGAGCAGGGTGATCGGTAACGACCGTGAAATGGCGGCCGTAGAGGTAGGGGCGGAATTTCTGAACTGCCAAAACGACGGCAAGGCACTCCTGCTCAGTGATGGTGTAGTTGCATTCCGCTGGTGTCAGAGTGCGACTGGCAAATGCAATTACCCTCTCCCGACAAGCTGTATCACGCTGCAGAAGGACGGCACTAATACCAAGGCCGCTGGCATTGGTGTGGAGAATGGAGGCAGCATTGTCATCGGAGTGAGTGAGGACAGGATCTGAAGTGAGAGCATTCTTGAGGGTTTGAAAAGCTTCCTCGCATTCTTTGGACCAAATGAAAGCAGTGCGGTCGGTAAGAAGCTGGTTAAGTGGTGCAGCAATGCTAGTGAAATTGCGAATGAAACATCGAAAGTATGAGGATAGGTGGAGGAAACTATGAAGT
Organism: Amblyomma maculatum; assembly: GCF_055883805.1. Classification (NCBI taxonomy): domain Eukaryota; kingdom Metazoa; phylum Arthropoda; class Arachnida; order Ixodida; family Ixodidae; genus Amblyomma; species Amblyomma maculatum. The sequence continues at coordinate 335,080,267 of NC_139344.1, forward strand.
TCTTTAGTCCGCTGAGGGCGCACAAAGTTCAAAACTGCGGCAAGCTTGTCATGGTCGGGACGAATGCCATCGCTGCTGACGAGGTGACCTACAATATTGATTTCTTTCTTTGCAAAATTACACTTTTTTGTGTTCAGTTGGAGACCGGCGGATGCCATGCGCATTAATACTTAGGATGGCATAAATGATCAGAAAAAGTCTCAAAGAAGATAACTATGCTGTCCAGGTAGCACAAGCAGGTTTTCCACTTAAGCCCTCGAAGAACAGTGTCGATCATACGCTCGAACGTAGCGGGGGCATCGCAAAGTCCAAAAGGCATGACATTGAATTCATAAAGCCCGTCGGGAGTAGCGAATGCGTTTTTTTACTGTGTCGGCTTCGTGCATCGGAATCTGCCAGTAACCAGAACGCAGATAAGGGTTTGGGCAGGAGCAAGCCGAGGGCGCAGTCAGCATGCACTGCACGCCTACGCTTCCACTCCAAAGGAAACAAGAGCACAAGTTACAAGCACAAGCGTTTAATTCACAGAAACCTGTATCGCAAACACTGCAGTGATCTCTCAGGCCTCAGTACAAACCCATAAACCATCCACAGCACCCGAGAGCGGGGCCGTGGTGCCGCGCACACGATGCAGAGGCTACTCACGCACCTGCGGCAAAGCTAAAGGCGCTCGCAGGCTGTAAGGCTAACCAAAGGGTCGAAGTGCACGCGATTCATGACAAGGGAGGATGAGGGAGGTGCGGAGCACATCTCGTCTACACAGGTTGCATGTTGATAACTCAACATGCGTCACCACCAGCACTGGCAAACGGTGACGGAGAACCGTGTCAGACCAGGCCCCCCAACTCAGAAGCGTCGGCGCCGCACAGGCAAGCACCGGACTCCTTTCAGGCCTGGTCTCGAGCAAGCACGCAAGGTGCACGTGCATCACAACCTGCGGTCCCCCGGCCAAGGGTGGCAGAACCGGGAGGGAAAAATTTTCATACCTGCTGCTGCCCAAGCTAATCGCGGTCTCCCCGTTTGCTTCCCACGTTTGGCCTCGCATTGAGCTCAGGTGGCTCAGTCGAGACGCGAGACAGACACTGAGAGAACAGAACAGATGGTACGGCAACAGTTCTCCAAAGAGCTTCCTTCGGGAGGGGTCAGCAGCACGGCTGCCTTAGTTACAAAAACCTTACTCGTTTGTTATGTGATCAAGTTAGGCTTGCTTACAGTCAGAATGTTGCCAATTCTAGCAGTTCTGGACGAATTTTAGGATGGTTCGGGAGGAAGTAATGGGCAGAGAGACTGATTTCATTGTGGCAGACTAGGATTTGCACGTGCCATCTCTGTAAGATTTGGGTCGCCGTTTAAGTGTTCTCGTGAAAGCCCACATCACCTCGAACGCTTCACGCACTTGCAGGTGATCAGACGAGAGACCCAGAACGTGGTGTTCACTATCCCCATCTCAGAGCCGTTGCCACCACAGTACCTAGTGCGGGTGGACTCTGACTACTGGCTGGGCTCCGACCAGACCATCCCACTCACCTTCCAGCACCTCATTCTGCCAGAACGTCATCCGCCTCATACTGGTATGCCTACAAACCACCACTACTTCAAAGCAATAGCATTAAAGGCCCCGCTCTCCAGAAAATCTGGTGGTGTTGCTGCTGTCATTGCCATTATTATCAGTGTGACGGAGAAATCACAAGCACGGCTCTGCCAGGTGTTAGTTGGCAGGTGACAGGGTCAAGCACTGATCGGTCGACGGGCTGTGTGACGTCACGAGACCACCTAACATGGCAGGAGCTGCCAACTCAGGTAGCTCTTTTGAGATGGGAATCAAACCCACCAGGACCCTTCCCAAGTCTGACACGCTACTCCTAGGCCGCGCAGACCTGTTGTAGAGATTAGTTAAAGTAGGGCTTTATAACTTTGTTGGATAGTCTTTCATGTAATATGTTAGCTTACAGCTGTATGCTGGTGAGTATGCCTGAGATAAGAGGGGCACAAATTAAGAGATTTGTAATTAAGTGAGGAACAAAATGCATGTGCACGAACAAGGATTTTCATGTGGAGTTGCGGATGGAAGTTGTTAAAGGTGTAGCAGAGAGAATTTTGAGGTCTTCTTTTAATTGCTGGAGTTTGATCTACCCACTGCAAGCATTCTTATAAACTTTGAAGTATTGCCCTGTGTGGCCACTTTTTCTAGTAAAACGAGATAGAACTTTCCGGCTATCACCTTATTTCCAACTCGTCGTAGAGATTAGTTACCCAACACATGCATTTCGGGCAGTAGTGCGGTGACCTGTTGCTCTGCCATTGGTGAAGTGATTGTGTGAACATTATTCGCTTGCTTGGAGCTTGTTTTTTCTGTGGTGTGTTCTCTAAACCACAAATAAGTAGTGATTATATTAAAACATCTCGCCTCCAAAAGCATTGACGATTACTGTGGGTGTCTTCACGGATTAGTGAATTTTCATTATCCACCATGGATTAATGAGGTTGAGTCTCATGAAAGCAAACAGTGCGTGCTTGTTTTTATTTGAGTTTAATTTGCAACTGTGTTGCCCATGAAGACGACTATGTATTTGCGGAAACTCGTAAAATAAAAGTGAAAATGTAATTTTTCAAAACTCTCTGATTGCACCTTTTAAAAAGCGCAACTGACTTGCTGCACAGAGCCACAGAACCGCAGTGTTCAGTGCTTTTGACTGCTGATCCTGAGGGTGCGGGTTCGTTACCAGCTACGGTGGCCACGTTTTCATGGAGGCGAAACACAAGGTGCCCGTGTAGTGTGTGATAGTCAAACCTCATTACCATGTAACGAATTTTTAAAAAATCCCCAACAGATTTTTATGTTTTCAATGTAACAATATTTCAGAATTACGAATTTCAATATAACGTATATTTCAGAATAACGTGCCTATTTTATTTTTTCTTCTATAATCTAGGAACATCAGTATTACGAATTCAGCTAAAATTAACAGTGCCGCAGCTTGCAACTCTCGCATGTGGGGTCCGTGGATGTAGCTATCGTCATCAGCATATCTAGTGCCAGCTCCTAGCGCCACCACAAAGCTGTGGTTTGATATGCAGTAGCCAGCAGGCCTAGCCACCTGCCTTTTTTCTTGCTGTGCTGTGTGTTATATGTTGGTGCCATTCGCGCGTGCGGGGTGGTATTTTTTGTTTGTTTTTTTTGTTTTTTTTGTCATGGATTATCTTATTGCGAAGTTTGTGCGAGACCTGACAATGGTTGCAGCCAGCGAAGTGCCAAGAAGATAAAAAAGCAGTTTCCAGTGCAAGAAATCGACCTCTGCAGACGGCTAGCATTGCCCCATCGACCGCCGCGATCATTTTGAAAGACCCAGACAAGATTTTCAAATTTCAGGGAGCACTGAAGATGAGGTCATATCTAACTCTGATGTTTCTTTGCACATGGACAAAGTTCGTACTTCCATCGCTCGGTGCAATCACGCACACTACGAGTTGTTGCGTAAAGTGGAAGGTGTATGTGCTGTAGAGGTTTAATGTAGTGCGTGGTCATGTTTGCTGCACGCGGCAGAAGAAAATAACTGATTCTTCAAATAAATCAGCTTTGAAGTTGGTGCAACATTTTCATTTGAGGTTTTGCGTGTCTACACACGTGCCTACTGCCAAGGCACATCATTTTCATACCTGCCACTCACTAAGAAAGCGTTGCCCATTACAGAATTGCTGGACCTGCAGCCCCTTCCCGTTGCGGCATTGTGCAACACTACCTACGAGCTGCTGTACCGGTTCAGTCACTTCAATCCCATCCAGACTCAGATATTCCACACGCTGTACCACACCGACCACAATGTGCTTCTGGGAGCCCCCACGGGCTCAGGAAAGACCATTGCAGCCGAGATTGCCATGTTTCGAGTATTCAACAACAGTCCCGAATCCAAGGTGCCCATTTGAAACTCACCTACTTGGTTTGCATTTTCTTTTCTATTATTTCAGTTTCAGTTTGTACCGTATAGACGTGTGTAGGAGCCGCACTTCTTTTCTTAGATTCAAGGGCCAATTTTCCGGGTGCAGCCTATACTCATGGCACACGAAAAAAAAAAAAAAAAAAAAATTCTTTAAAAGTAAAAACAGATCAAGCAGTGAATGTGTGGCATTTATTTATCATTCAATCATCACTCACGGAGTCTTCAGACTCCGAGCTCCACTACTTTCAGTCTAAAGCCTGCCGTGTAGCTACTTATATGTTTGCCTATTGGGCTAGAATGGCAATGCTCGATGGCAATTCACGAAAAATAAAGCGGAGAACACACAAGGACCGCAACTATGGCATGTGACCACGCCAACCGCGCTACCTCTACTCATATGCCTTTGGCAGTCACAGAGCAAAGCCGGGGTGGCCAGAGGCCGGGGCTGGCGATGCCGACGCTGATAGGGATTGTTGACCCGCGACATTGTGCGCCATCTGTGGGCGGCATCTGGAAGCCCCTATGCTCGTGCATTTGGAAGGCTATTCCCACGTGGCTCGTGGAAAGCTTGGGTGTGGCCCTTATACGCATTTATGCGGTATTCATTGGAACTATATGCTTGCAGGGTCGTTATGTTAAGGGCATATCCTGTGCTTCAAAGGTGCACTTACAACAAACAGAAGTTTACTCATACTGATAGGATAGGTTACTACATTCAAATGATAAAGAAGCTGCGCTAACTGGAAGACTGACATTATTTAAGCTAAAAAAAATGCAAAAAAAGTGCAATACTAGTGTCACCTTTACCTTCTGATTTTGCAGTTAACTGAGGTGCTTTCACAGCTTTTTCATCACTATTCTCAATGGTAAGGCCACACTGCCATTGATTTCAAGACTACTACAAAGTGCTTCTCTCTAGATGCCATGAGCATGAATCGAGGTTCTGGAAGGTTTCTAAATTAAACTTTTCTCTGTAATAAATGCACCTTTTATTGCAGAAAAAAGAATGGTTGAAAAATATAAAAAACAGAGCCGTAGAACTGATTTTTCTGGTAATAAAAATTAATAGCTCTCCTCAGTGCCTTTTTTAAGAAACCTCATGTGACTGCACTGTTGAAGCCTTCACTCCTGCTTCTTCCTCCAGTTCAGAACCACACATTTGCATTCTTTCTCTTAGCTTCCCATATTCCTGAACGATGATCCCGTGTTATATTTATGCATGCTGTAACATTTTTTAAGTTACATCGGATGAGATGCTAAAACCAGCATTAAATTTCTGCTGGTCTATCGAGTTAGTATTGTGAACATTTTTGCTTGCATTTTTGACAAGTTAAACAACTTTTATTGCGAAAGCAATACTACGCCAGGTCTAACTGCTTGTCGCTATGTGCTGTGTCTCTGTCCGTGGTCCCTCATGACATTTGAATTCACATTACCCCTATGCTACGGGCAGGAACTGTTAACTTTTGTCGCTCCTTTCATACGGGAGGGTGATATCAGAATCAGCCTGCCAGAACTGTTTGCATTCCGTAACCCCTATGACATGCAGGCATGTAGGGGAATAATGTAGCAGGCAAAAGAAGCTTCTGCCGTTGCTTTCGCAATTCAACTAAGGTTAACAAGAGCTAACCACGACACATTTTTTTTCGTTAGCCATTGAAGTCATGAGGCTACCTTTAATACTTTCCTGTCCGCGGAAAAAAGGGTGATTTTTGGGTTGTATCGATAATATTTTTTTTCTTTAACAAAGCTTGCTTGGTACAGGAGTGTTTAGCATCAAATTGTAGAGGAGGAATTCCTCTTCACAATGGTGTTAGTGACACTCAACATATTTATTGAATAAGTGATGAAAAAGAAAACTATCAACAAAAAATTGTAAAAAAGAACAAACACACAAAAGCATCAAAGTTTCTTGATAAAAATAAAACAAAAGTTTCAAAATATACGTTTTTTACAACAGGGACCAATGCAACATTGCAGCAAATTCTAGCTTTCTGTGTACAGTATTCACTGAGTTAGGAAAGAAAGCAGTAGTCGGGGTCGACCGGCGTAGTCGACCCCTGGCTGTTCTCTAGCGGAAAACACGACTCCCTGCGCTGCTGGCAGCAAGTAATACCACCCAAAAGACGTTGTGATCTTGCAGATAACAGTTGTGATCTCTTCCGATCAGCACACAGCAAAAGCAAAAATTCTTGATGAGTGAACGCGAAACTTATCGAGGCCTGGCTGTCGACATTCCGCGACGATTTGACGTAGTTTTGCTGCCAGTCCTATAGTCTGAAGAGCGGAATTCGTCTTCCGGGTCATCACTGCTGCTGTTCGAATCCAAAAACTCTCCGATGCGTCAACTTCCGCGAAATCTCGCCGTTTCCGAGCAGCAGGAGCGCGCACGACATCGCCTCCATGATGCAAACAAGGAGCGTCAATCACCTGACTCCAGAGACCATCTGGACGGGTGCGGCACGGTGGGAAATTGAAATCAAAAGCAAAACTGAAAGGAGAGTTCCTCTATTTCCCATTGGAGGACACCACTTGTTAAGGAGCGCTTCGAAAGTGGGAAAATTCAAATAGTGAAACCTTTGATAGCGGGCTATCAATGGGAATAGGCGCGGACAGCAAAGTGTTAAATTAATGGATATTGAGAACCGGAGGTAATTCTCTGCAAAAGCGCCTGCAGGAACTTACGTAATTAATGGCATGTCTAGGTAGTATAAAACATTCTGGGTCTATTCCCCATCATGTGGGTCAGTGCTGACGTAACTGTATGAACATAAATGCACATTGTTAATGTTCAGTGGGAGATACCCACAAAGGCACCATTTGGTTAGCTGCTTAAATGTGAACCCGGTTTTATTCTTTTATGTTTGCCATGTAGTTAAGATGTCCCACCTTCCTTTCTCTGTCATCCTACATTGCTATTTCTTCTCTGTTGGCTGCTACAGTTCACAGAAAAGAAGAAAGATATGGAGAGAACAGAAAGGAAGAATGCCACGAGTGCCGTGTTGAAGCCGGGCAATGACACCATCATTTTAACACTTATTGCGTATCTCACCGAGTGTGGGTAGAGTTTGTCAAATGTAACAGTTTGCAAACCCAGTTATAGCAATGTGGCATCCCTTTAGTAGTATAAATTCAGAATCGAATCTCAATATTATACCGGTCCAGTTGCTTGAACACATGTCAAGATGAAATGTGAACGAAAAGTTGCCACAGAGTGAAGGTGAAAGCAGTCATTTTCTCGCGACCTGCCATTCCTCTACCATGTTGCAGATTGTGTACATAGCTCCGCTGAAGGCCTTGGTCAGGGAGAGGATTGAAGACTGGAAGGTCAGACTGGAGGAGAAGCTTGGGAAGAAAGTGGCTGAGCTCACCGGTGATGTCACACCGGACTTTCGCGTGATCACCAGTGCCGATGTCATAGTGACCACTCCGGAGAAGTGGGATGGCATCAGTAGAAGCTGGCACACCAGAGGCTACGTGAAGCAGGTGTCGCTCATCATCATCGATGAGATCCATCTGCTAGGTGGGTGTTTTGTCTCGTTTCTAGTCAGACAGGTGAAGCAGTGATGTGAAATGTGTGGCGACATGGAGCCTGTTGGGGCACTCCTTGGAGCTCATGAAAGCATTAAGGACCCCAGGATTTGGTTGCATGCTTTTTCTAATAGTAATGTTTAAGACATTGGTACATGAATCAGCCTACATCTGCTAAATGTTTTATGATTGAATTTCTTCTGCTGTGTTGGTTTGGTTGCTTAGTGACAAAATGGGGATTATGGCGTTTGAGAAGTATAGTCTATTTTAAAATGCTCCGATTTAATTGGTTCTGCAAGAAACTGCAATGCCAATGAGGGGAAGAACCAGCCATGATATCACTCTTTTTTTTTTATTCCTGACGTGACTTGATGCTAGCTTTGATGCTATATCGACTCTTGAAACTGCAGCTCATGCACGGTGAAAGGAGTTCTGTTATAACTTAATTACGGGACGAACATTTTGCATTGTGATTTATGTCTAGTTATGCCTAACCAAAATTTAGGGTCTGCTCTTTTGCCCTCTGTGAAATTGCCACAGGTGAAGCATTTGTAGCGAATGCACTTTTGGAGATTATTACTAATGGTAGTGTAGTTGTAATACAGTTGTCATGAGCTCTGAAAGTATTTTTTTTTCTGGTTTATTTTTCTCTAAGAAAAGCTGCTTGACATGTTTGTGTTTACAGGAGGGTCATTAAATTTCACATTAAAAAAAAAAAATTCCTAGAGCACCTAATTTGAGCTTTGCATTTCGGGTTTTCTTTTTAATTGTAATGTTAACGTTCATTTGCATGAAGTACAACAATAAAGGATGCTGTGGAGGCCCTGCAGAAAAAAAGTTATGAAGACCACTTGCGTAGCCTAAATTTCTTTCACCAATATAGTATGGTTGCACACTGTTTCATGATAAAGCATCATTAGGGCGAGTGCCTGTCAAACATCATAGCACGCTTACTTCGAGATTTGTACAGCCTGGGGTCATTTGCAGTGAAACTATGTTCTGTGTTTTATGGTGCATAACCTGCAACTTACAACAGGTGAGGGCAGAGGTCCAGTCCTGGAGGTCATTGTGTCCAGAGCCAACTACATCAGCTCCTACACCAACCGCAAGGTCCGCATAATCGGCCTGTCAACAGCCCTGGCAAATGCAAGGGATCTTGCCGACTGGCTTGGCATTGGAGAGGTGGGTGCCATTTTGCAAGCTGTAAATCGGCTCTAACTGGAAGAGTAAGCTGAGAAGTGTTCTGCACATTGGAAGCCAGCTGGGCTCGTAGTTGGCACTAGAATAATACTCCTGTCACACGGCCGACTCATAACTACCTTGAACTTCCTTGGCCTAAAGGAGTGCAAGGGAGTCATATGGAGTTTCGCTTCAACGATTACACATTGATCTAAGCCAAAAGGCCGAGAAGCGATACGCGCAAGGGAAACGCGCTCGCTTTTAGCTTCGCCCGCGTCAGTTGCAACCAGCAGAGCCTGACATTTCGCCCCTTATGGTTTATACAAAGGCCGTAATCTGCAACGAGCTTCTTAAAGAATCCGTCAGGGGACCGTTAGGAACTTCTTATTTTGTACAAGCACACAACAGAATAACGTTCAGAACAACTGATATATTTTTACACGTCATTTCTTATCAAAATGCAATTACAGTAAAAGCTCATTAATTCGATCTTCACGGGACTGGGAAAAAAAAGTTTGAATTATCCAATGTTTCAATTACCGAATGGCCTTGAAAAAACTAACAAGAATCATTTGCATTATGATAAATGTACCATATTTACTCCGTAATGAACCCACCCACCCCAGATTTAGACTACAAACTTTAAAAAAAGAAAGAAGGCATCAGTTGTTATCTCTTCCCGCATTTCTTGGCAGTGCATCAAGATGCTGTGCAGCGATAGAGGCTTGGCAGAGTGCCAGCGCTTGTCCGATTGCGCTTTGTCTTGTCATGGGCGATTGGGGCGGGTGCCATCTACTGCCACTCATTCATTGGAACGCGTGATTGCAGCCTTTTGATGCGAATGATGCTAAAAGCCGGCGTCATGATCGCGACTATCCGCATGCTTCCGCTGACGACTAATGAGTGGAAGAATGGATGACTCTCTCTCCCCCCCCCCCCCCTCCCCCCTCCCCCGAAAGAAGACAAAAGGTTTTCCTGCGTAATTTGTAGTGCCCGTTCGAAGTCATAGCATTTCATGGGTGTTGGCTTTTACCCCACAAACAGTACTTATCCATATTCTCGAATTGACAGGGCACGAATTAACTAGTATTTTTTTTGGAGTTTCGGTGGTTGCATGAAGAGAGAGCGGGCAGCCGCCACCAGGGTCACCAACCCTTACCATTGCCGGCCGCTGCACCGGTCATGGCGCCACTTAGGCTTTCCCACTCTTTCATGGTTTTACCTGGTTCCATCTGCTGTCCCTGTTTCGAACGTACTCAGCCTCTAACTATGGTGCTCTTTCGCAGTTTTTTTTTTTTTTTTGCCACATCCTCTGTGCCAGGCCGCCCAGACGGGGCAGCACATAGTTCGAATTATCCGTAGCGGAACTGTTGCGTTCGAATTAATGGGCTTTTTTTTTCACTAATTTCTATGTAGCTTGGCCGGACCAAGTAGTGTAATTTGAATTATCAAGGTGAGATTTAACGATCTTTCACTGTATTTATACATATTATTGTAAATTTGAACACATATGCTAAAAACGAGCTTGTTAAAACAGCTTTTTTTTTTCTTTCTTTTTTTTTTTTTTTCCCTCCTCATTCTGCCAAACACCATGCGCGGCGTCTGCGACTCGGCATCCCTGCCGCCGCTATCTTTTGTCGTTCCGTCCACAGTGGTTGTCAGCAAGCTCATGGTTTGGTGCTTTTTGGTCGCACGATGAGTGGTAACTGTACCGTGTTACTTTTCTACCCACATTCTCCACATGCGAGCTGCGAGCGTGCGTGCAACAGATCAAAGTCCAAGGGAGAGTATGGTGCAGTCGCAAGAACTAACCGAGCTGGAATACTCATTTGATGTGGTAAAAACTAAAATATTTGAGGGCAAAAATAAAATTATCAAAGAAAAAGGTAATTTAGCTATCCAGAGGTAATGCACCTTTGGAACGAGAGTACTCCTTTCATCCTTCACGGGAGATGACCGATCTCCTTTCGCTAGGAACTTTCTTGAACTTCCTTTCCTAAAGGACTTCCGTTACAGGGCTGCTATCATAGTTCATGCTTAAAACAAGTGAAAAATCACAGGGTGAAGAAAAAAGACACGGGGTGAACAGAGTGCATTCATAGCTGCCACATGGTTGCTTGCGGGCTCTCACACATCGGGAGCGGGAACAGCGGAGCGCGGCGGCGACGCGGGTCGAGGTGTCAGCTCCCAGGGTAACGGCGATAGGCGTGCGGGAACGTGCCTAAAGATGCAGGCGCCTCCTCGCACGGCGGCGGCGTGAACCGCACACTCTCACCCATACTGACTCCTCCACCGACCACCCTTTCGCTGCTCTCTCGTAAACGCTTCGCGCGAGCCGCGCCGGCGTAGGAGACTGCTGCCACAGTCGTGCTGCGCCCTTAGCGTGATCACGAGACATTTCAATACTTCTATGACCTCAAGTAATTCTGATTTACTGTCAACAGTCTCGGGGTGGTTTCTCTTACAATCAATTCTTAATCTGGCTTTCGTACTGCATTGACCTTTTCAGTTTTCATGAGAAAATTGCACATAACGAAAAATTGCAGACGTTTTACAATTCTGTTATATAACCAGGTTTAACTGTGTATCGTTAATGTTGCCATTGAATGCCTAGGGCTGCACAGCTGACCCAGCTACATTCATTAAGTGTGATCGTTCCTACGATCACACCGTTTAAGCAACTTTTATAGGGGTAAGGTGTGCAGTTTGATGTATCGAATGTTTGCTCAATGGGAGTTCAATTGATGCAAAAAGTGCTGCTGTACTTTTGCACAGGATTTGCAAGGGGATATTTAAACAATTTGATGTAAGCAGTAATTTGTTATTATCTGGGTTCAATACACCCAGGATCAACTAAATGGGACAGGTGAGTGGTGGCAATGTAGAGGTTGTGAGGCCGCATGCTGGGGTCTTGTTAACTAGTCTAAACTTGTAGTATTGATGCAAGGACATGCTTTCATTGCTGATAATTCTTGTGAGATAAGTGTTACATTTAACGAAGGTTAACAGTACACTCACGCTGTTATCGGTAAAACTCTTCTACCTGCAAGCTAGGCTTGCTTGGTGAATGCATGTAGTTCAGTGTGGCATACCGTCACCAGCTGAATCCACCCTGGTATATTATGCAGTGGTTAGTGCTACTTGTATGGATAGTTGTCTAAAGAATAGTGTTACCCAACCATTTCAATGTGAGTGCAGGTACAAATTCAAGCAGTATTGGTGTCAGATGATGCCCTTTCTCTTTCTGGCACCAACAACTCTGCGCTAAATGTAGAGTACTGAATAATGCAGCTCATTTATTTGAACGGTAGGGGAAACGTGGAGGACATAAGGGAAGGAGCTTTAACCTAGAAAAAACTGTCTGGCAGCTGTGCTGCAGTGGATTAAGATAGGCGCCATTGCAATGCAGTTTGGATTTTGTAAAGCCGTTTCAAACAACACACTCTGCTGCCATCTGCCAGGTTGGCCTGTACAACTTCAAGCCAGCTGTGAGACCCGTGCCCCTCGAAGTCCATGTGTCCGGCTTCCCAGGAAAGCATTACTGTCCCCGCATGGCCCTCATGAACAAGCCCACCTACAGGGGTAAGCAGCACAGATACCTGGATCATTCTCTCATTCACTTGCTGTTGTATGTTTAAGTGTGGTTTGTTGGTATCAGATTCATCACCCTTGTTCACAAGTAATGAGCCGTCTTTAGAAAAATTTGCTTGTCAGATAATGTAGAGATCAAATTTGCCCGTCAGAAGGCAGACACAATTGCAGTGGTGTATATTTAAGGTTCACTCTGCAGTTGTCTTACTCAATGCTGGCTATGATGGGCTGTTGAGCTAAGTTTCGCCCCTGCTCCTCTTCTCTTCCGCAGCCATTCAGCAGCATTCCCCTGAGAAGCCAGTGCTCATCTTCGTCTCCTCACGGCGGCAGACACGCCTAACCGCTCTGGACCTGATCGCCTTCCTCGCCGCCGAGGACAACCCTCGCCAGTGGCTGCATATGCCTGACCACAAGGTTAGTGGGGACTGCATGTAGCAGTGGATGATTTAAGTGTGAACTCGCTTTTTTTTTTCCAGTTTAGTTAGCAGCTTGGCTGTATGGCACCTTCTTCAGAAAAGGCTCTTCCCGTGATGGAGTCATAAATCAGCAGTGGTAGTGGAGCATGGTTTCCTACACAGCAGCTGGTAATTTACCAGAAAGTTTGGGCACATATGGCTCCCAAAAGATGGTTGAGGTCACCTGTGTGGTTTTGTGGTACGGAAAAGGCGGGGCATCATTCTGCCGGTGCTGACGGAGATCTGACGTCAGATCTCGGCATCGCATATTGGTCATGCACCTCAGCAGCCTGTTAGCTGCCATGAACTGAAAGGTGCATAAGTGCAAAATGCGTCCGCTGCTTATCTTTGGGTTCAATTAAAATAGGCTAAATTTTCTAGTGATTTGATATGGACTGCTGCGCACGAGCCTCTGGTGTACTTCCAGAAAGGCACCTAAACTACTTGCTCATGGAGTTGCTAGCAGCTGTGCTTCAGGGGGAGCGAGATAAAAGATAGGCATGTAGCTACCGTGCTGGTTGCTATAGTATCAAAGCACTTGGAGCAGGATAAGAAGTGAAAACAGGAAGAAAGCACACACAAATTGTAGCTGGGGGAGGGAAAAAAAAAAAAAATAGACCCAGACAAATGTTTTTCTCATGTAGGATAATGTGGACTGATTTTATGCACGCTTCATGCATAATGCAATAATCGTATTTTTTTCAATTATCCTGTCTTTGGAAGGCTTCTTTATTGATTGATCGACACACCTAGCATGCCACATATCGTTTTTAGGGGCACATTTGTTAAGACAAACTTCTACTAAGACAAACAAACTTTTTGGTCCCTTCAAGTTTGTCTTAAAGGAAATTTTTAGGCGTTGCTCCCGCAGGCCGTTTGCCTAGGGTACATTGCAATGGCGTCGAGTTTCTTTTTTTTTTCGGTTTGCAAGCCTCCCAGGCTAGGCTGCACTGCCATTCACTTCTAGTCAGTAGTTGTAGCGTCCCAATGCCCTTGATGGTGCCTAGTGTCATGATTAAGTCGAGCGGAAAAAAACAAATCGAATTTCTAGCCTATAAAAACCTCTTTTACTGCCTGGCAAGCATGAAGCTACACTAAGCCAGTGAATCTCATTGCACTAGTAAAAAAAAACAGGACGAAGCCGTGCTCAGTGGTGGGCGTTCAAATGTACTTTGACTGACATAGACTTGCTTGTTCAAGTCTCACTCGCTTGTGTTATGCAGATGGATTCTGTGATCCAAGGGGTGCACGACCAGAACCTCAAGCTGGCTCTGGCTTTTGGCATCGGCATGCACCACGCAGGTCTGCAGGAGAAAGACAGGAGAATCGTTGAAGAGCTCTTTGTCAACCAGAAGATTCAGGTACCTCGCAAATCAGCGGGACAGTTTCTTTTTTTAATCACAACACTGCTGTGCCGACTTGTGCATGAGGGTCATAATTTTTATATCACTTCATTGGAAAGCTCTTTTAAATACCTTCTCACCTTAGACATATGTGTTAGTAAATTATGTTCTTGGTCTCTATGTTTTCTTTCCAGCTGCTCAGATCATTCAAAGGAAAGAAAAGAAAAACAATTTCTTGCAGGTTTTATATGGGAATTATTTTACCACTCTTATCCCGAGATTATATTTAAAGTTGGGTAGACTGGTTAAATTCGTGTTAGGCCAACTTGCGACTGCTTCAAGTCCTTTTAAATTCAGAAAGCTTGTGAAATGGCCTGGCTACTGTTTTGTATGTATTGCTGGTGGTTTCGTGCTTTATCCTCGAGTTGTTTTCTTGAAGCTGCTGTGTCTGCCGGAGCACTACACCCTGCATTGTTTGATTTCCGGCCATGCATGTACATACTATCAACAGCAGGCAACTCAGAATGGATTGCTTTTCACTTTTGGTTTTGAAAAGGAAAACAAAATTTCATGGGTACACTTACGTCTGCTTAGGTGCATTAATACGAAAGCATTGTGAATTCTGTCATGTTGCGTGCTGTATTCGCCCCGACACTATGCTAGCGAACTTCGGACACGCTTGTCCAGATGGGTTATTTGTGTGGCATATTTATCTCTCTAGAAGTGGTGCAGATGAAACTTGATGAAGGCGACAATGTTTACTGCTCAGCGCAAAAGTGTGTTGAAGTTTTACAAGAGGCATGATCGACTTCTCTGATAGCATAGCGCTCTCAAGCCTGGGCCAGGAAAGCTGATCTTTTTATTGTGATAGTGTGGGTTCGAAACCCAGTGATCATTATTTACTGTTCGTGCGAACACGCTGTGGCCACAGATCCTGCCCGCGCCACTCATGAGCCAAGAAATGCTTTTGCATTAGTAAACGTTAGTGGTAGACTAGAGATTAGATTGCTGTAATTGAAATGAAGCATTATGAGCACTGCTGGGTCCCAATTATCCAGTTGCTAAGGCTTTCCAGGCTGTTCGGGGAATTTTAATACCTTCAACATATGCAGTTCGTGACTGTTCCTCTTGGAAAGTGGAGGGCAACGCAGTCTTTTTTTTTTTTTTTACCTCTGCAGGTTCTGATTGCCACAGCTACCCTAGCGTGGGGTGTCAATTTCCCAGCTCACCTCGTTGTCGTGAAAGGCACGGAGTACTACGATGCCAAGGTTTCACGCTACGTGGACTTTCCCATCACTGGTACGTCGGTGGCGCTTCTTTCTCTCGCTCTCTTAAAGCAACACTTTAAACTGCACATTCTGTTATGCACCGGTTTTCAGTGCAGATGTGTTTCGATTGTGATTTCATTTGACAAGCATTTATGATTAAGTTCGTTTTAAAAGAAAAAAATATTCTGTAGGAAGATCTCAGTCAAGTTATACAAATGTAATATGTTGTGCCCTCCCTCCTTGAAGAGAATAAAAAATCTCCCAGCTTTTCATCTGGCCACGTTGGCATATACACACTCCTAATGCATATGGGGGTTAACTCAGAATGTTGGGCAGGACCTTTTATGACTTGGTGTGGGGTAAAGTACTGATATACAAGGAAAGCATTGAAATATCACTTGCACTAAGTTTTCTGTAAAAAAAATTAGAAATCAGCCGTTTTGCAGCAAAGAAGGCAGCTTAGTTATGCCGTGTTGTCCTGCCGTCCTCTAACAACTTTTGGATGCCAGTTATAAACAGGTGCAAATTTGCTGTCATCAATGATGACCAAAAAATAAACAGTGCAGACACAGCAGAACTCCACTATAATAAACTAGCATATAGTAAAATCTCGGATACATAGTCTGAAACCGAAGTTCCAATTCACCTTCCATAGACAACTGTACATTTTCTTCCCTTTATAGTAAAGATATTAAATCAGTTACGGTAAAAGCGCCTGGCTGCGGCAAAGACTTCCTACAAAATGACATCGCAAATTTTCATTTCTTATTTTCCAGACAAGGTCAGTTGTTGGGCGAGTTGGTGACGATGTTCCATATCTACAGCGCGATAAACGGGACAAGAGACCACAATAACGACAAACGCAACGCTGTGTTTGTCGTTATTGTGTTCTCTTGTCCCATTTATCGCGCTGTAGATATGTTAAAAAAAAAAACTATTTTTTTTTAATTGCTTTTATTTTTTTTTATTTTTTATTTTTTGCAGCACTCAAAAGAAGCCAACTTTACGCAGTCTTGGAGATGTAAGGGAAAGCATGCAGCGCCTAAGAAAAAAAAGAAAGAGCTGTCTGCAAACATAGAAAGAAAGCGACGCGGTCCATTCAGAAAGTAGAAAAAGTAAAAGTGCCGAGAGAAATAGAGGAGGGGAGAGACGGTCAAACATTTGCAGCGCAGTCAGCACGAAGCACGAATATTTGCAGCAGGAAAGATGGGCAGCGGTGGCGTGGCATGTGCAGTTTTGCAGCGTTTGACTGTCGCATACATTTCTTATCTATTGTCTTTTAAACGACACAAAGAGTGGAAGGTGACACTGTGTTCATGGAAGGCTTCTGTTTTCACATGAAGTCAAACTTTGTTGTATTCATAGCTGCTTTGCCTTCATGCTTAAGAGGTACTTCTGCAAGATGTAAACAAAAAATTTTATAGGTGGAAAAAAGAAAAGAAAGAAAAAAGAAATGGCATGAATAGATTATCAGAGAGAGATAAAAGGTATCTTAGAGTGGTTATTTTTTTTTTTTTTTTTTTTCATTTAGCAATGAGACTTGCTCAGTAAGTAGTCATTTAATTACCAGACCACATCTTCAGGGCCACATCATCATCGATAACTGATATAGTAAAGACTCTGATATAGCAAAGATTTTTGTCAGTCCCAGTGACTTTAATACAAGAGAGTTCTACTGTAGGTTAAATTTTTGCTTTTTTTTTTATCTTTTGGCCATTCCATCTGACACAAACTTGGGCTTGAAAATGCGCTGTTTTTGTTGTTTTTATGAAGGGTACACTCGTGTGACATTGCAGGCAGTTGCCTAGTGTTTCTGGGAGTACTTATTTATTTTTAATAAGTTAACTGTATTTTATACTGACTAATTCACTTTGAGCTGTTGACGATGCAGCAAATCATTAATTACAAAGCACCATGGCATCAAGAGAAACCTTCAAAATAACTCAGTGCTCTGGCTGGTAGCTTTAGTTTAAACATCTCTCTTTTTTCTTTCTCGTGACATGTGCTGATAACATGGTAGAATAAAGCAGATATGCATTCTCAAAGGAGCCTTTTTAATACAGGCTGTATCCTGAGCTGAATTTGTTTTTTGTCTGCTCTTGTAGCCTGGTAACATTGCTTTTTACTGTGTTTTCAATGTGAACTTCCTTGCTCGACTTTTCATGTCCAGTCTAAAGGGTTTGGTTTGAATACACCATTGAGTACACTGATGTACTTTCTTCCACATTTTCCACGTTGCGTTGGTTCTCCTTCGGCACTGCATATGCTTCACGTGGCATGCCTGCAGACGTCCTCCAGATGATTGGACGGGCCGGCAGACCGCAGTATGATGACCACGGCGTGGCGGTGGTTTTGGTCCATGATCTCAAGAAGAAGTTTTACAACAAGTTCCTCTACGAGCCATTCCCTGTAGAGTCGAGGTATGGGTACCATCAAACTTCCATATCAGAGAAGCCTTATGATCTTTGAAAGTGTAGGGAGGCTTCTCACTCATGCAGTGAAATTTCCTCACTTTAACACTTTTAGCTCACCTTCATCTGATGCCGGCAAGATTTCTTTTATTTTGTATGTGGGTATGCATTGTGTGTCTGTTGCCTACGAATTGAAAAATAGGGCAAGGATCTTATCGAGGTGAAGTTTAGTCATGAGCAGAGATTATTTAAAGAGCGACGGAAGAGGCTTCAGAAGCCAGCGAAACTATACAATTCTAATGTGCGAAGCCTCATGTCATTTTGCACTGGTATTTAAAACTGAAACGTGGTCGCTAAATAAATCTATGTTGACATTAGGCTTCTTTGCAACGCAGAGTGACACGTAAGGATCCCGATGGTGATGTCATCTACAGAAACAGTTCATTTCCAGATCATAAACATTTTCTCTGGGGAAGAAAACCAATGCCACAGAAGCTAAGTGTCACTAAGCGTTGTTTGGCGGTATCAGAGGGAAGGGTTTGGGTGAAAGCAATTGAAATTTGAATCTTTATTGATAATGATGCCATCATCTAGTTTCTCCTGATTGCTTTGGTGCTAAGAGGAGAAGCCTGTCATTACCTTGACTAGTCAAGGCTACTTAAGCGACATTTCACTTGGCCGGTTCTTCAGGGTAAACAAGGGAACCGTAGGCTTTCTAAATCGTCAAATGATCTTTTTTTTTACAATTGTTCCCGGACCCAGGGCTCATTCTACAATGATTGCATCATTTGTTGTTGGCCGCACATTTGTGATAAATACCTGTGAATTGCAGCCTGCTTGATGTCCTGCCTGATCATGTGAATGCTGAGGTTGTGGCTGGAACCATCAAGTCGACGCAAGATTGCCTAGACTACATGACGTGGACGTACTTCTATCGAAGACTCCTCCAGAATCCGACGTGAGTACTTTCAATTTAATCGCGAAACATCTCGTAGGTGCAATGCTTTTTCATCACCACCACTTCGGGTCGTTTAGTGAAAAATCTCTGGAATCGTAGTTTCTAATAAAAATGTACAGTCGAACCTTGATATATATCGAACACGGATATATCGAATTATTGATTATATCGAACACTTTCTATATCACGCGGAAAATCGCATGCATTTTTAATTTTTTATTTCGAATGGCGTCGGTTGCCAAATGGATAAATCGAACTCCGCCACCCCAAACCATGTGCACTCTGTTGACAGGAGGCGAGCTTTCCCTCAACGCCCTCGAAGATAGCGGCGGCGCGATGGGCGTTCCCGACTGCTGCGCACGATCGCTGCATACATCGGTCGCGCCGAGGGCGCCATTTGAACGTAGCGGCGTGTGCACACGGCGGCTTGTCCGGGCTGGGTGGCTAGCCTGATTTAGTTTGTCAACGACTAACCGCGTCTCGGCGCCGCCACTTGTGCTGCACCAGTCGTTGTTATCGTGTGTGGCCTAGGCAGCCTAGGTGGCCTAGGCCTGTCACGGCGTGGTCGGTGTTGTGATGGCTGCAAACGCGAAGAAGCGGGCGACCCTGACATTTGCTGTGAAAAGAAACCTGGAGCCAGTTGGAGCGCTTTCTCAGTGCTGAGCCACACAGCATGTGCATTGATGACTTCATTGGCGGTGATGACAGCACCGGAACAGTGGCGGAGTTGACAGATGTAGAGATTGCGGCGGAAGTTACTGCTGAGCGGCCAAACGAAGACGCTGCCGAGGTTGATCCCGTAAGCGCTGCCCCGCTCCCGACTGTAACTGAGGCTGTAGCTGCTTTGGACCTTGTACGCCACTACTGCGGCGCAATAGAAGGCGCTGGACTATCGCTTGTGGACCGTTTAGACTACGTTGAGGACGCCATGGTTAAGCACGCGGTTGCCAATTTGAAGCAAGCTACGCTGCTACAGTACTTTAAGCCAAAGGAATAAATACTTTGTTTGAAACTTCAAGTGAGTATTTATTGCGCCACTGTGTCACGATTGGTTCATTGATTGATTTGTACTAGTTTTTGACGCATTTTCTACGTGATTTTGTATATCGAATTCCGGCTATATCGAACTATTTTGCAATCACCGCGCTGTTCGATATATCGAGGTTCGACTAACTGTTAATGAAGAAATGAGGGTGTACATAACAGGCAATAATTTCTTCATATTTTCACTGTTGAAACCAATTCTAAATTTTTATGCTTGCAGGTACTATGGCCTTGAGAGCGTCGAGCCCAAAAAAATGAACGTTTTTCTGTCAAGCCTTGTGAATAAAGCTTTGCGCACGTTGCAAGACTCCTACTGTCTAGAAGTAGATACGGTGAGTGGCTCTTCTTTTTTTCAGTGAATCCTACGTTTAAATCAGTTGTATGTGTTATTATTTGCAGTGCAATCATATTGTGAAAACATCTCGTATGAATGTGATGTTCATTAAAAATTTTGAAGTGTAGAAAAGATTGGTGTTCAATACATGCATCAGGAAATTGGGGCTGGATTTGCTTTATCTGGAGACTAGGAAACAGCTAAATGCGGAATGTAAGTGCATTGCAGAGGATACTGAAATTCTAAATATGTGAAAAATTTGTGCTGCATGTATGGCCATGCATTAAGCCGCATGCACATTGTTACGAGGGCAAACCCTTTACTCGGTCAGTTTGTGCCAGGCGTGCAAAGTAAGCTCCTGGTAGCATCCAGCCAACCTAACTTCTCCTTCTTTTCCAAATCAACCCTCTGCCTTTCCACTAGCTTGTCTTTGCTCCTCCATGACATTTTCCTCCTGTGCAGCTGAAGCCTACTGGGCGAGTTATGAGTGGCATGGCTTTACATGAGCAACATGCGATAGTGGGAATGGCAACCAGTTGCAGTGGGAAATGCAGTCGGCCATGTGACGTCGCTAACTCTGGCCACAACTGCGTAAGGGCCATCATAGTTCGCGAGTACCTTTTAGTTCAAGCTGTGGCGCCTGACTGGGCACCGTAGCTAGACCATATTGCCCAGAGCGTTGATAACATGTCAGCGGAGACCATTATAGTGGTCTTTGAAGTGCCCTTGTGAAGTTTTGGATTGCAGGCGGGCAACCCAATGTGCTTCTTCAAATAATGAGGTATGCAAGTCAGAGCAGCACCATTTTCCACACTATGTACTGCCGTGTGGGGAAGCCAGTGTTCGGTACAACGCTGGCCACGTGGTGAAGCTGACATAGCTGAATTAAGGTTTCAAAGTTTTCACGAGACTTACTTCGCTTGCCTTGTTTCCGAAGGTGTTGCAATAAACAATTGTGCCTTAACCGTAATGAAAAGGTGTACTTATAGTCCACCGGTAACGTGATTAGGCCTCTTCACCTAGGCAGTGGCCAGTTACAAAACACCACCCACTGTGGCTTTGCTGCAAAGCAGGTTAGGCCTAGCGACATTCAGCAAGCGATGTGGGGCCAGTACACAGGTGAGGAGAATGTCGGTGTAGAAAGCTCGTTCTCAATGTTGGTTCATCACAGTTTTACTTATTGATTGCCAGTAACCTTGTTCATTTCAGTTTTTTGTTTATTGAGTTATCGATATATAGAACTATTCTGTTGAATCCCTTTGATTCCATTATATCAGGGGTCGACTATTGTAGTGTTCTGACACATTTCTTTACTGTTCTATTTTTTTTTTTTCAATTTCGCCTATTTGCAGGACGATCGCACTTTGATTTCAACAGCCCTGGGAAAGATTTCGTCATTCTACTACATGAGCCATGAGAGCATCCGGCTCCTGTACGACCAGCTCTGTGTGGACTCGTCCATCGAGAAGATACTCTCCGTCCTCACCCAAGTGAAGGAGTACTCAGAGTTGCCTGTGCGTCACAATGAAGACCTCATCAATGGGTGAGCTGATGCTTTGGTTTTAATGTGAGTGCCGACAATGCGCAGTATGTGCACTCGGGCACATGATAAATAAATAATAATAATAATAATATTATTTAAGATCAACACTGATTACGCAGTACTCCTGATGCTGCAGGGTGCTAGCAAAAAGCCTGCGATGGCTTGACAAAGGCTCTAGCACCCCGCTTACACAGCAATACAGCAGTGGACAAAAAATGCAACAAAACAAGGGAAAGCCATTATAAACATGACTTAAAAAATAGTACATGGTTTTCACTACCAAGCCAAGTTAGCCAAGCCAAGCTAAGCCATGACAAAAAAAAAAAAGAAACCAAGCTTGTGCGTCTTAGTGCGTGTTATGACGTTGCTAATGGGAGTTTTGATGCTGACCAGCCCGTTAGTGCCTGAAAAGCCAGTATCTGCCGCAATAGAAGGAAATGCGGGCAGAACAGCGAGTGGCAGATAGCCAGTGTAGTGTGGGCAAGCCATCGTGTGATGCTGTGTGCAGCCCATCCAGTTAAGCGCATGGTGTGGTGGAATGTTTGTTCTGTGAATGTAGTTTACTGCATTCTTAAAATCGGTGGGAGTTTAATAGAAAAACGGAATGCCGAAAGCATGAAAGCAAACGAATGCTTGCAAGAATGAGCTGAACCATAAAAAAAAAAGTGAGAAGGATCCATTCACAAGCATTTACTAACCCCTGGTCGAACAGAATTTTCATCTACAGGGTAGTTGCTGGGAACAGCATCATAGAAAGCATAATCAATAAATATATAAGTAAAGTGGTTTTATTGAAAGGCAAGGGAAAAAGAACTTTGTGCAAAGAGCAAGGTATGCAGGGTGCTATGCACTTTCACAAAATGCTAGAGCTGTAGCTAGCAATCATTTGCCATCTTTAACCGCCACTAGTACCTAGCTCCCTAGGTTCAGTAGGCAATGGTATATCTCAGGTAATGTTGTCACTGGCCAATTGTGGAAAATGCGGGATGAAAAGGTTTGGTTTGGTTTGTGGGGTTTAACGTCCCAAAGCGACTCGGGCTATGAGAGACGCCGTAGTGGAGGACTCCGGAAATTTCGACCATCTGGGGTTCTTTAACGTACACTGACATCGCACAGCACACGGGCGCCTTGCTTTTCGCTTGCATCGAAAAGTGGCCACCGAGGCCAGGATTCGATCCCGCATTTTTGGGAACAGTAGTCGAGCGCCGTAAAAGCACTGCGCCACCGCGGCGGGGCTCGGGATGAAAAGGGAATCAGTCAGATATTTTGCATGAGACAGTCGAAGAGAGAAACTGGTGGAGTGCTTGAAGAGTTGATTTAGAAATATAGTCGAACCCGGATATAGTATCGGACTCGAAGGGGATCGCGAAATAGTTCGATATATCGATACATAATTTGATATAGAGAAACGGCTTGAGGCGCTGCTTGCAATCGTGAGAAATGATACCATATTTGTCGCGTAATCAACCCACTCGCATAATGAACCAACCCTCCACTTTTGCCACCAAGAATTTAAAAAAAAACAAAACAAACATGTTGGTTGGTGGCGCATCCCACCGTTTCGGCTGCCGCATCCACTGCTAATTTATTGGCAGCACGCCAAGATGCTGCGCAGCGATAACATCACAGCATGTCTATCTTTTGACTATACTTTTGATGCTAGCTGCTGCAGTGGTAGGGAGCAAACTTGGCAGAGTGCCCTTGATGGCTATATTGCATTAGCCTAGTTCGATTTATTACGGGTCTCTTGAGGCGGGCGGAGTCCACTGCCACAAAATCATTGGAAAGCGCGATAGCTGCAAATGCCGTTTGGAGTGAACAATGCTAAAAGCCAGTGTCATGATTGTAGCTGACTGTGGGCTTTCGCTGATTCATAGATGCAAGGATGGACGAATCTCGCAAAAAAAAATTCTGCTTTTTAACGTCTGCAGCTCACTGTGCTGCACGTTCAGCACGATAACACAAGACGCGCATCGCACGTTACCAGCTGCACACAGAAGGTTCACAACACACGCTGGAGAAAGCATCTGACGTTCTGTCTGCCACGGGCTGAGCTAGCTTGTCGGCGCATGCGTTGTGCGTGCTGCTGTGAACGAAGACCTGGAAAGAGAGAGGAAGGGCAAATAGAGAAAGATCGGCAGAAGAATGGGCACACCCTTGCACTTCGCTCTATAGCATTTCCCCTCTCCCGAACACCATGGCTGCATGGCTGCGTCTGCTTTGTACCGGCCGTTGCCAAACTAGTTCTCTCGTTCCTTCATGCACATAGCTTGCAAACGTCACGTGCTGGCGCGCGGCAGACGATCACCCGCAGATGCGCGTGCCTTTGGGGAAAGGATCTGGCGCTGCTCTAGACCAGCCGTCGCCAAACGGTTCTCTCTCATTCTGCGCGTGGCTTTAAAATGTCGTGCGGCAAAAGGCCAAGGGTGATGTTATCGCCTTTGGGGGAGGCGCACCACCTTTCAGTACGTGGTGCGGAGTTCGATATATATCGAACGACCGGTGAAATAGGAATTCGATAATTTTACATGGGATTTTCAAGGGGATATTCTGTGAGTTCGACATAAGCGAAATTCGAATTATCCGATTTCTATATATCTGGGGTAAACTGTACCTTGCATCAGTTGTCATGGAAACAATTAACGGTGTGCATGAAGTATACAAGGGAGTGTATGTGCTGGAAGATGGCTCAGTGTACGTTCTGGTGTCATCCTGCAGAGATTTGGCTAAGATGTGCCCCTTACCAGTGGACTCGAGCACTCTGGACAGCCCACACACCAAGGCACACCTGCTGTTCCAAGCGCACTTCTCAAGACTGCAACTGCCGTGCTCGGACTACCTGACTGACCTGAAGTCGGTCCTCGACCAGGCCATTCGTATCCTGCAGGTGCGTATCTTGTGGTCTGTGCCCATTGCCACAAGTAGTTATAGCCATAGCTGAGGTGCGCACTTGAGCAGAAAAAAATTCTGTTGCTAGCTGGGCTGATAACTGCCATAGCTTTATCGAGGTGGCTCTTATGGGTGAACAAATTAACCTCTACAGTATAAATACATAGATCGCAATAACTCAAACTCTCATAATTTGTGCTCTTGGTTCATTCAAACAACTTGCAAAATTTTTGGTTGGCCAGATATACTTGCAACACATTTTAAAGCTGCTTGCTTAATTTTTATTGCAGTTTTACCTAAGAGAGACATTCAGGACAGCTTTGTTGTCCTCTGTGAAGATTTCTTTTTCTTTCTGGCCCTGTTGACATTTTACTTTCAGCAGGAAAGATTATCTTCGAAAATCCCTCCCCCCCCCCCCCCTTCCCTCCCACTCTCCCCCAGGCAACTTCTTCGTGTTCTTACTGAAAAGGACAATTTGCCATATCACTTTCAAGCAAATGGCAATGTAACAACATGGCCTCTTGGGTTCGTGCCAAGAAATTGAGGCTGATGCATGCATGTTACTTGCGAGATCAGCTGGTGATGTTGGCACCTGTGTCTTTTTTTTTTTGTATTTCCTACCCTATAAATGCTCCAATTTCTGTGAGCATGAGTTTTTTCGTGATTAGAACCATTGTTTGCTAGAAGACACACGACAGCTTCTGTTTGTCCTCAGTTTTCCTTTAATTCAGACTTTATGTTAAGATCCAATGTTTGTGGTGCACGAAAGAGTAGTAGCCAAGGTTGGATATGTCAGGCTGCCAAGGTCTGGAGATGACGAGTCAGCTGAAGAAACTTTAGCATACTTTGGCACAGCAAGCAATCATATGAGACACTCTTTCTCAAGCCTGAATTTCATGGTGCATCTTTGCCTGCGCAAGCTTTGACGATTATGCAACGCTGGAATCGAGATGATTGGACGGCCCACTCGCCTCCTAGCTTTATTTTCTTATCTTTAGAGCCCACTGTGACAGCGGCCGTGTGTCAGTTAGCCAAGCCCAGCAGCATGCTGCTTGAGACTGATTAGAGTGCCACTGAGAGTGCCATTGGTTTTTCTTTGTAGGGGCCATCTAGGCGTATCGTATCATATCGTATCGAATGGAATGAAATGGAATGGAACGGAATTAATCAGTTTAGTCATTCGACTTTCAAATAAGTCAGTGTTTTTTTCCCACTGCCATGAAGTCTAAATCAGCGTGGTTGTACTCTATTGGAAAACGAGAGAATTACTTTCGAGAGGTGTCTTTCGAGAATCACAAAACCAGTTAGGCAACTGCTGGTTGAATAAATGTATCAATGCATTTCACCCGTATTTTAGGCTGTGCTTATGTTTATAGCTATGCTTGCATAGAGGAAAGGTTCCAAATGCTATTTGTATACATAGGTATCAATGAAGCGAATCATATTCAGTTTTGGATTATATTAATGTGTAGTTCTTATATCTCAGACAAAAATTTCTAATGGCTCAAAGGTTCAATTAATGAGATCCTACTTACTGTAAATAGAAAAATAAAAACAAACCACGCACAAATGTTTCACCACCTTAGCTAGGAATCCAAGTTCTGCCTCAAAGGTTCAATTAATGAGATCCTACTTACTGTAAACAGAAAAATAAAAACAAACTTAGGCACAAGTGTGTTACCACCTTAGCTAGGAATCCAAGTTCCGCCTTTGTGTTCAGGGTCGCAGTTTCTAATGCGTCCGAGTGTAGACAGACTTGCCTAACCGGTGTTTTGCATCACCAAGCTTCGCTTTATTTGTCGCGAGTCTCTGACTGCCTTTTTGCGCGTGTGCAATGCAGGCTATCATCGACATTGTCGGCAACCAGGGCTGGCTGATCCCAGCACTGTCCGGTGTCGTGCTGCTCCAGATGATCATCCAGGCCCGCTGGCACACTGACAACACGCTGCTCACCCTGCCGCATGTCGACAATTCCGTGCTGGAGTGCTTCACGTGAGTCTCCTGTGGCATCATTCAAAGCATCATGTGCACTTTTACATGGAAGCAAATCAGTAAAATTTCTATATAACATCTATAAATAACGTTTTATAGACATTTAAATGTCTTTAAAAGTGCAAATGATATTAACTGAAGGGTTGGCAAGGAAAGCACTGTATCCTGTCAACATCTGCATTTGTATGTTTTACATGAACTTGTCTGCTAACAAGTGCAGCCACAAATGCTTGTTTGTTGAGGATTGAGTGAACGTAGTGCATAATTGTGTGCTCATTAAGTGAAGAATCAAGTGGTGTGTATTCCTGGTCTACTGTAGTGGAGTAGCTTTTTATGATTATGGGCCATGCCTTGTGTCATTCAAATTCCATATGAGACATACTGTTCTATACACTTATCTAAACACTCATACTGTTCTGTGAGTTCTAAATATACTTTTCTCATACTATACTCATACTGTTCTAAACACCAAAGGTCTTGTTTCTGCTGCCTCTTCAGCATGGAGGAGGATGAGCAGTGAGCTCTTTTTTGCTGTTTGTGTTGTGTGCCAGCCTTGCATGGGCGAAGTATTACTACACTTTCATGAGCAGCAGGATTTCTTTCATGTCTACACAACTTATAGGCATACTTATAAGTTCTCGGAGTTCACACTTACCGTTTCACTGTCTACCAGGTCAGCCTCTGTGAACTCCTTGCCAGAGGCTGTGCACCTGAGACAGAGATCACCGGAGGTCCTGGAGAAAGCTTTGCAGGGAAGACTGATGGAACGAGAACTGCAACAGGTTGGCCTCATTATGGTGGTTTGTAAGCACACTGTGGGCTGCCATCCATCGAATGCAAAGCACAACAGAGGCAATGATGGGACTTGGGCCACCCATTTGCATTCTTTTCTTGGTTTGCTTAGCAAGTCATGCCCAGCCCTGCATCAAATGTTTCATGCGGCCACAGTCGTGGGGAAATGCTTGATAGTTTGGTAGATGTCGGTGGGGTCTTTAGTCAAGCTGCATATGTTTTTATCCAGACAGTGGCCATTTGTACAACTGGAAGCAATATGAAAGGGAACACAGGAGCGCGTGGCTCTCACGCTTTCAAATGCGCTGTCACTGACAGGTGATAAGAATCAGTGGTAAAGACACATCCAATGTAAACTTGGTCGGCTGCTGTTTTCGAGCGTACCCTTGGTGCCATCCATTCTCATATTGTGTTGGTGGCAGCACTTTGCAAAGCGCGGAGGCCACATGCTCCCGTGTTCCCGTTCGTATTACTTCTAGCTGTACTTTGGAAATTTTTATTGGTGCACGATTTCTGTGCACTTGGAGTCCGATTTTGGGGGACAGTGTTAAAGTTTGGCTGATAAATTGCCTAATTTGTTGCTTCCTAACTTTTCTATTTGTTTGTAAATACAGTCGAACCCGGATATATCGAACCCAGTTATAGGGGAAAATCCTGCCTCCCAATTGGACACCAGGAAGCATCGTCTGCTGCACAAAAGAGCGTCGTCCGCTATTTTGCTTCGCTGCCGCGTTTCTCCGCTATGATGTCTGGTTGAAAATGGAAGTTTTGAACTGCTCATGCCTAAGGTAAAAACGAAAGCAAGGCCTCGGACGCACAAGGAGCCATCAGACCCACCAGCCCCGGCGACGATTAGCCCACCAAGCTAGTGCGGTGCATGTACAGAAGGATCGATAACATGTGTTGCGCTGGTGCCCATTGCGGCGCCGAAGAGTGTACGCGTAGACACCTCACTCCTTTCCGCAGCCAAAACGTTGGTAATTCATCTCCGCGTGCTAGGTCAGTGATGGCTTTCTGCGATGTTCGCTACCTGCCGCAAGCAATCTTTGTAGTGGGGGCATTGAAGAAGGGCTGGGAAACATGACGTCGTTCACCATGCTAAGCCTCCCAGCTGCAAACAAGCTGCTCAAGCGTGTGCTACAGCTGCTGAAAACTTCAAGCGAGTGATGGAAAAGAAGATGGGGAAAATAAATTGATTGTGATTATGTGCCTGAAGGCTTCCAGCATAAGATTCACAGAAATTTAAGCTTCAATTTACAATGAGTAAACTCTGAGCTTGTTTTGGCTTGTTTTGAAACTTATTTCCTTGTTTTCTTAAAACGGGATTTTTGACTACTGCATGTAGTGTTGCCCACGATGTATCCAGATGTAGCAATCACACATGAGCAATTATTGTTTTAAAGCTGATGAATTGTTCTCTGTAATAAGATATAAATAACTTAAGATTTCCTCTTACAAATTTATTTAAACTACATATAAGGATTGTGCATTGAAAATTTTCACACTTTAGTAGGTGTATTTGATGAGTCAAGAGCTTTTATGCCAGGGAAGCAAAAATTAAAAGGAATGGTATAATTGTGCTCCCTGGCTCTTGTAGAACACATAGAAATCAAATTTTTATTAATATTTTAATGAAGTAATTAAAAACCTGGGCAGAATGAATAGTCATAAATTAATGAATATTTCAAAATTAGCACGTGAGAGGTAAGAATAATTGACTGCATATTTGTGTTCAGCACACAAAAACACATTTGGTGTGCTGTTTGATGTGCTGGTGTGCTGAATCATTCTTTTTTATGACATGAAGAAATCGTTAACGTTAGGACTTGTGGGCCATTGCTTGTTTCTCCCCTTTGCTTCTGCGCAGGTGATGGACACGCTTGCAAAACTTCCCAGCCAGAGCGTCAAGGTGTACATCGAAGGGCTGAGCTCTACTACCCTGAAAGAGTGGACTCAGGTCAAGCTGGAACCTCTGCGTACGTAGCCAGCCATGGCATTGCTAAATTTTTTGCCAGTTGAGCTGCACAGTTGCTCAAGCTTTTGTGGAGCGCTTGGTGCAAAGAGTCAGCTGCAGCTGCCAACAATTTTAAGCAGCGGGAGCGTGCAATACTCTTTGTATGAGGGAAAGAGCACCTTTATTTTTACTGTTTGTAGTGGTGATGGGTGAGCAGTTGTTTTTTAGGGGCACAGTCTCTGGCATGGTTTTTTGGGTGGGGAGTCTTAACACCATAGGGTGGACCGGCTGGAATTAGACAATGTAAGCTCTTTTGCATTTTGGTCATGAACGTGCAGCTTCAGCAGAGAATACAGCTGCCATTGGCTCACAGCAAAGGTAAGCTGTTCAGGACAGGGATCTGCATGTTTATAGCTAGCAGTGCTAGGCAATTTTTTCTATATTTATTCCCCTTGATAGTTGCAATTTTGCGTTCTGTTGTCTGGTTTGCTTAATAGTGTGGTCAGCATTGGCAATTGCCTTGATAGCCCAGAGCATTCACAAAACTGCTTTGTACCAGGTCTCCTCCTTGAAAGGGAGCGCGTCATAATTGGAGCTTAATTGGTACCTTCTGTGAAAGGAAAGAATCAGAAACACGGAGAGTATTGGCCAAACCGCTTTGCGTCTTTCCTTGACATTGAGGCCACTCTATTTGGCTGGCGGAGAAGCTTGCTGTCCTTAAGAAGGGATTTTGAACAAATATGGCTAGCGCAGCAAGGATGTCTTCTGACTATGGAATATGTCTTGGGCATGTGGTTTCAGTTGACCGTATGGGTCTCTTATGCAAAAGTATACAAAAGAAAGAAACTACCTAACTCTTATACAAAAGAAAGAAACTAACCCAACTTCGCGTGCTGATATAGGTGTGTAATAAATTGTGCATGGTAGCTGCTGCTTGTTGCATTATTTACTGATTGACTCTGGAAGGTCAGTCTGGGTTTGTATCGGCTATTTTCAATATTGCTTCCATTGGTTGCCTCTGTGCTTGCGCTGCTAGCATGCTATTCCTGAGCCACTCTGTTATGCACAGGTAGTGAAAAGTGGGGAACAAAATAATAATCTTAGTTCTTCAATCGCTGTTTATTAATTCTGGCTAAGAAGCATTCCTGGGAGCCACAACAGACTTGGCAGCAAATTGCAAAACATTCAGGAACTCATAAAGAAAACACTGAAGCATATCGTAGCTTTGCTGTGCCTGCCTGTATGTACACCATAATACAGAGTATCCTGATTGGACACAAGCATGCGCTGCAATTTTGAGACAAGGTATACCTGTAGTGGAACATTTTTATATTGGTGAAGAATAGACAATTGGGCAAGTTGATATTGGTTCATATTGGAAAGGCACAGTGCAAAAAGACAAGACGAAAAGAAGAAGACACTTCTTTTCAGCATGAACCATTTTATATGCAAGTTTTGTTCTAGCATAGCAAAGTTCATTTATTGCAGATTCGCCTTCTACTCAATACCCTGGTTTACAGAGGGGAAGTGAAAATGTGTTAATCAGCTGCCTCAACTTTCCGTACTCCACCAGTGATGGGTAGCATTATGAATAAAATCCAGCTGTGAGGCTTTTGTTTTTCTACTCCCTTGCATGCCATTACTATGACATCAAGGTTATTGTGGCCATTGGCAATATGACTGACCAAGGAGCAAGCAAGGTAAACAAGCTCTTTTTGTGCCATTGTCTAACCGCAGGTGGTCCCGTGCCGGACGACCGGTGGCTGCCAGTGACCACGTGCACCGAGTACATGCTGCAGGTGGAGGTGTCACACCGGGATGGACGTCACTACGGGCGAGGAGGCGGCAGGGGCAGCTCACTGCAGGCAGTGGCCCCCCGCTTCCCCAAGCCCAAGGATGAGTCCTGGTTTCTCATCCTGGGAAACCGCGAATGCAAGGAGCTTATTGCCCTCAAGCGGACTGGCAGCATGCGGGGGATGTCCAGGCATCATGTACGCGGTTATTCAGGTTTTCCGGCAAAAGCCACTACAGTCAAACCCGGATATATCGAACTCGGAGGGGACCGCGAATCAGTTCGATATATCGATAATTCAATATACGGAAATCGGCTTGTGACGGCACTTACGATGCGAAAAAAAAACGATACCGTATTTGTCGTGTAATCAACCCACTCCCATAATGAACCCACCCTCCACTTTTGCACCCGAGAATTTGAAAAACACAAAACAAAAGGCGTTGGGCCAGCTCCTTGACATGCAAGCGATTGAGCGATCTCGGCGACGAGCAGCAGCGACAGAGCAAAAAATTTTCAACTTGTTGGAATTGCGTCCCCCTCGCCGCTCGAGCCACCGCGGCAGCCCAAAAAAAGTTTCTGTGTTGCCGCGGCAGAAATCGCGAGTGTTTTCGCTTGCATGTCAATGGTGCGCGCCACTCCGTTTCGGTCGTCTTATCCACAGCTCATTTCTTGGCAGCGTGCCAATATGCGCAGCGGTAACATTTTGGCGTGTTTTAACTTTTGATAGCTCCTGCAGTGGCGGGGAGCGAACTTGGCAGAGTGCCCGTGATGGCTTGATTGCACAAGCCTGGTTCGATTTATCACGCCGCTTGGGGCGGGCGTAGTCCACTGCCACAAAATCATTGGAAAGCGTGATAGCTAAATGCTGTTTGAAGCGAAAAATGCTAAAAGCCAGTGTCATGATCGCATCTGACCGCGCGCTTTCGTTGATTCATACATGCAAGAATAAACGACTCCCGCAAGAAAAAATATACCGCCACTTCTTAACGTCCGCAGCCGTCATATCTTTCTTACATTACACGGCGCGTACAGCACAACGATAAAAATGAACGACTCGCAAGAAAAAAAAAAGAGAGAGAGAGAGATTTGCTGCTTCTTAGTGTCCGCAGGCGCCATAGCCACGTCAGCTGCCGCGCACAGAAGGTTCGCAACACATGCTGGAGGAAGCGTCCGACGTTCTGTCTGAAAACGGGCCGAGCTGGCTTGGCGCATGTGTAGCGCGTGCTACTGCGAACGAAGGCCATGAGAGAGGAAGGAGAGAGATAGCTTGGCAAAAAGAATGGGCACACCCTTGATCGCGTTTTTCCCCTCTCGTTCCCACCGGTTCTCTCTCGTTCATTCGCACACATGGCTTGCAAACGTCACGTGCTGGCGCGTGGGAAACGATAACCACAGATGCGAGCTCCTTTGGGGAATGGGCGCGGCGCTGCCCTAGACCAGCCGTCGCCGAATTGTCCCCTCTCATTCCTTCCGCACGTGGCTTGAAAACGTCATGCGGCATACGGCCGAGGGTGATGCGATCGTCTTTGGAAAAGGCACACTTTCCAGTGCATTGTGCGGAGTTCGATATATCGAACGACCGGAGAAATTGAGTTCGATATATGGCGCGGCTTTCCTATACTTTTACATTGGATTTCCAAGGGATATTCCCTGAGTTCGATATAACCGAAATTCGATATAACCGGGTTCAATATATCCGGGTTCGATGGTAGTACTCACCGCTTGTGCTGGGTGGGGGGTGGCATTGATTGCAGTGACCACATGTTGTTAAAAGGATGGATTTTGAATGGCAGGACCGGCAGGTTTTACTGCTTCAACTGAATTTTTTTTATTAGAACGTTACCAGTAAATAGAAGAGTAAAAAGAAAACGAATTTCCTGCAACATGATTATGTAGCCCTGTGCAGAAGGAGTGTGAAGGATGCATTGCTTAGGTCACAAAAACGTGGCTCAAAGTGTAACCCTAAAATTCCTTATGACCCATTTTTGGGGAAGCTG
Organism: Amblyomma maculatum; assembly: GCF_055883805.1. NCBI lineage: Eukaryota > Metazoa > Arthropoda > Arachnida > Ixodida > Ixodidae > Amblyomma > Amblyomma maculatum. The sequence goes on from NC_139344.1 coordinate 335,113,281, forward strand.
TGAACAAAAGAGGAAATTTAGTTCTTAACACAGCTGCTGCATTATGCTCAAGTATTTTATGCAAGGCAAGTGCAGGGACAAGGGCATCAAGGACACAGATTCTGCGCGAAGTGGAACTAACCACAACAGGGGAAGAGGACTTTTCTAAATGGCCCACCGACAACAAGAATGGGAGCCTGCTCCGGTTCCTTACCGAAAATAATTTGCACGAGTTTCTATAATATGCCTTATGGCAAGCTTGCGTAAAAGAAAAAAAAAAAAAAAGGTCTCGTAAGCTTTATACCAATGGCGAAAGAAAAAATTAAGAAAATAAGCACTCTCTATTTGAGACTTGAGAAAAATTATTTTTAGTTTTTCAGTTTGTGGAACTACGAACCTGTATGTATTGCTTGCAATAGTGTGTTCTATCTATGCCCAGTCATGCACAGTGTAGCTTCCCATTAGAAGCAGTAGCTTAAGGGGCAACTTTGGAGGCTTTTCAAATATCCCGAGTTGACTAAAGCGTTTTTCTTGGAAATCCCTGTCTTAGCTGCTGTTAATGGTTTCCAAAAGTATTGCCAAAAATATTGATAAGGAGATATTTATTGTATGGATACAACCAGGAAGGCAAAACCAAAACTAGGCTTCGATCAAAGTATGACGTTACGACATATTGATTTAGGGCATGACGGATGCTGTCACAAAACCCCTCTTGCACAGGTTGTTTGGATATGTGACAAATTCCATCACTGTTTGTGGAACAGCCAAAAATAAGCTTGACATTTTTTCCTTCTACAAGTACAGAGTGAATATTCATGGGCGTGCAGAATGTGACATCACACACGCTAGGTTGTTTGTAGAAATTGCGTAGAATAGGGCCACAAGATGGGAAAATTTTGCATTATTTTGTGCCGAAATGAACTGTAGCCTCGCTGTGAAATATGGTGCAAAGACTCTGAAGACTCCGGCAGGGGCGTAGCCCTTCATGAAATATTTTCATACTTTCATACACCACAGACCAAAGCAACCACCAGTGCTGGAAATCAGTCTTTGTCTACAATGTCTTTTTTGCGTTCAAAAAGACATTTCGGTGTGAATAAAAGAATGGAAGGTACATTGAGTTTCCTTAATTCATACATCAGACTATACAAACGAGACAAGCCACGCTATCAGACAAGTTGACAAAGCACGCAGCGAGGCCCCATGCTTGAAGAAAGAAAAAATTAGTTGTGGTTTAGCTCTGGTTAACCCTAGTTGAATTACAAAAGCAACGGCGGAAGCTTTTTTTGCCTGCTACTTTATTCCCCTACGTGCCTGAGTGTCGTAGAGGTAACGAGAATGCAAACGGTTCTGGTAGGCTGATTCTGATATCACTCCCGTATGAAAGGAGCGACCTGAATTGGCAGCTCCTGCCCGTGGCATAAGGGTAACGTGAATTCAAACATCATAAGGGACCACGGACACGTACACGGACATGGCACACAGCGACGAGCGGTTAGACCTGGCGTAGTATTGCTTTCGCAATACAATTAGTTGCGGTTTAGCTCTGGTTAACCCTAGTTGAATTGCGAAAGCAACGGCGGAAGCTTCTTTTACCTGCTACATTCCCCTATCACTCCCTATCAGTGTAAGGTGCTACATAATTGGGGACACATAAGCTCATCCTTTAAGGGTATGGCGCGAGAGCATAAGCTACCAGCCCACATATAAAATCCAAGCCGTATGGATGTGCCTGCGTGTCGTAGGGGTAAGGAGAATGCAAACAGTTCTGGCAGGCTGATTCTGATATCACCATCTCATGTGAAAGGAGCGATCCAAGTTGGCAGCTCCTGCCCGTTGCAGCGCCAGCTCGGCGAACACGGACATGGCACAAAGCGACGAGTGGTTAGACCTGGCATAGTATTGCTTTCGCAATAAAAAAACTAGGGGGAAGCATGAGGTGACATGTGCAGCCTTAGCAAGCTGACCTCCTCTGACGCCGCTGCGTCTCTCCGTCGGGGCCCTTGCTCGCAGTGAATCTCGGTGTGTTTAATGACTTTGCATGCTTCGGAGGACAGCCTTTGCCAATGTGGTCTGCTGAAAGTCTGCATCTATTTGTAACACCTCAGTTACTTAGCGTGTGAATGCTGCATTATAATCAGTGTTGCAGGCACACTGGAGACAACAGCAGGTAACCTTTTCATCTACGGGTCTGTCAGGAAGACTATGCATTCTAACTGACGTTAATTGCGTGCATGGGAAACTGGTTTTTATGCATTTTCATTTCTGCATTTGCTATATTAAACAAACCATTTTCGTCTGAAATAATACAGACGCAAGCTACACAATGCAACGAAAACTCCAGGTGGTATTATTATTCCATGCAGTCCTTGCATCCCGGCACGCAGCATTTCCTAGCATGGTTGAGAGATGACAGGTTGGTGACAGGTAGCAAAGTCTGCCCCCTTCGAAAATAATTTCTGGCTACGCCACTGGATTCCGGAGTACCTTTTGTAAAAGGTTCAGTAAAATGCATGGAAATCAAGAATACTCCTGTGTTGCCCTTTATGTTGGCTTCATTATGTTAAGGCTGTAACATTTTCAACAGTATCAGCCTTAAATTCTTTACACTGTTTCCCTTTTATTTTCAGCTCACTTTTCGAGCGCCTCAAGAAGTGGGGCGAGTGGTTTATACCCTCTACCTGCTAAGTGATTCTTACCTTGGATTGGATCAGCAGTACGCAATTTGCCTGGATGTGAAACCAGCGGCGAACAAGGCGTAATCACTGCACCGTGCCTCACGTCGTGAAAGTTATATAATTTTTTTTAATGCAATACACCTGCCAACAATAAATATGGTTGTGTGTACCACACTTGTTTTGTCGTTTATTTCACCTCAGCATGCCAACTCTACACTTACCTGGACAGGAACCATTAATAAGTACAGATTTGCATGTTTTCCATGTACATTTGGTTGTATTGCAGTATGCAAATAGTTAAGTAAACATGCAGCAGGTTTCGTATGTGTGTAGTTTTTCCAAACCATTTCGTTGCAGAAACCATGGGAAAATGCACCAAAAGACACGATACATAAGAGCACACATAGAAAAGATGTGCCCTTCTCTTGTGTGCCATATTTTTTAGCACATTTTCTCACGACTTCTACAGATCACCAACTAGCCTGACAGCGTTTTTTAAATATTTCATTGCACCTCACCGGTATGCATATCTCATCAAGCACTGCATGAAATTGTTGGATGCCGTTTCTAAGAGATTTAGAGAAGTTGTTACGAATGCAATGTAGCCATTTGAAATTACGAAATACGTTGACGCTGTGCGACGTTTGAAATTTTGTGAAAAGTTTTCGAAATACGCGGGTTCGTACAGTCGACTGGTTTAGTACTGTACGACTGCACTACGTTGCGGTTTTTGATATGAAAGAAGCTGTTGCTTCTGAAAATAAATTTAAGCTGCTTTTAGTTCTGGGATATTGCCTACAAATGCCCACAAATCGGCTTTTTGCACGTTTTGCATGTTTAACAGATGGAATATTACCGAAATCTCCGCAAATTTGAACTTCAGTGTACAGAGCCATGCAGCTGGACAAACGAGTGCATAGACTACAGCAAGTGAAGCAAATGACAAAAACAGCGCTCACTAACGCAAGAAATTTACCGGCATAAGCAAAGTGCAAAGTAATCAATGTTTAGAGAAATGTTCGTGTATATGTTCGAAATAGTTGCATAAAATGCAACCAATCGTATCGCACAAAAAAAATCAAAAAGCGTCTCTCGGCGCTGTGGGTCGGTGGCCATCTTGGAGTTCGAGGGGGCTTGTGCGGGTAAGCAGCGTGCGTTTCGATTATTATCTCATCGCTGTTCTGCGGCTCAATATTTCACAGAACTGTCGTCAGTGTTAAGGGATAGCTCCTGACTTTGGGATTTGCCATTGTTTTCAGTTGAAGAACTGCCTCAGAACCCAGGAAGCGTCGGAGAAGGAATCATCTGTGGTTAGGCTTACGAGTGCGGGATGGCTTGCGCGACATTAAAGCGAACACACGACTGGGATCCCCTGCACAGTCCGAATGGAAGATCACCGAAGCGGCGAAGATGTATGCCTTTGTCTGTCAGCCCGGCAGCTCCCCCAACAAGGGCACACCAAATCAATCCTTCGCCGTTCGGCGACGTGCCACCAAAGCTGACTTCAGGTACTGTCCCTTTAATTGATGCCTTGTAATCCGAGAAAACGCCTGTGCCTGCTGTCATTTTTTCTTCCCCACCTGCGTTCGTGCTCGCGTTTGCTAATTCATCAAAATGTGAACAAGTGTTTAGACCTTGATTTAAGCTGAATTTTGTGCTTGACGCACTGGTTTACATGTTGCTGTGTTGTCTGTGGGATGTTTTATTGGGCAGGACGGATACTGGATTGTTTTCCGAATGAAAAGCTCTTGTGATACGGGCATCTTTCTATGAAACCGCTTATGCTCACGGGGTTCAATCGACGTCCTCCTGCTGCAAGTTAGGTGTGTCGGTCTGGTTGTATAAGGACAGCTGATTTTAATCAATTCGCTACCTAATTGCGGGCGTGGGAACTGCGTCTGCTGGGGTCTGGCTGTGCTAGCTGTTTCCTTTTGAATGCACCGTTGGCTAGCCGAAGTTGACGTCGCATTCCCATGTTATGTTGATGCATAAATGCTATTTTTTTTTTTTATTTTCTACTTTGCTCGGTGGGATTGAGAGGCCTGGCTGACATGCACGCTTTCGCTGTCGTTGCATCCATGAACTCTTTGCACACAATCTGCCGTTGCTATCTCACGCAAGGCAGGGCTCGCAGTGAATGGCGTTGGCATGTTCTTTTCATTGCTTATTGGTTGTTCTATGCAGGCCGCTTCTTTGAATTGATATATACCTACTCACACTTCATGCACACCGTGTTGTGTCATGGGCGTCAGAATATATATATACATATATTTTTTTTATTCACGCTTTGCGCAGAACGGCCCTCGAAAGCTTTTTGTTTGTTTTTTCTGGTGTGGGTGCTGTATTTGGCAGCGCGTTTGACAGCATGTATTGGTTGTTGCACCTAATGCAATGTGAATTCAACCTCCTTCGAATGTCGACCTCGCGTGTCAGCAGCAGTCAGTTTTAACACCCTTTCTCAAGTTTTGATGCGCATTTTTTTTCTACGATGGGATAAACATTCTTCCTCTGAGTTGATCTTCCAAGGTATTTCGAAGTCAGTTCAGTTCAGGCGTTCAGTCGTGTCCGACTCTTCGTGACCCTATGGACCATGTCACGCCATGCTTTCCGGTCTCTCACTATCTTCTTAACATCACATAGCTTCATCTGCAATGCCTCGAGAATGCCATCTAACCATCGCGTTCGCTGCCTACCCCTTCTCCGGCGACCCTCAACCTTTCCCAACATCAAATCTTTCTCCAGCGACTCCTCTCTTCTCATCAGATGACCAAAGTAGCTGAGCTTTAACTTTAGAATTTGACCCTCCAATGAGCAGTCAGGGTTTATGGTCGACAATATCGACTGATTTGATCTTCTGGCAGTCCAAGGAACTCTTAAGAGTCTTCGCCAGCACCACAATTCAAACGCGTCAATTCTTCGGCGGTCAGCCTTTTTCACAGTCCAACTCTCGCATCCATACATCACAACTGGAAAGACCATAGCACGAGGAAGATGGAACTCTTCCGCTACTAGCACAAGACCCTCGTAGAGAAACTAACGTATTTCCTATCCTATCCTATCCTATACGGATCTTGGTTGGCAGACTAATGTCTCTGCTCTTTACTAGGCGGTCAAGGCTAACCATTGCTCTCTTTCCCAGAAGCAGGCGTCTCCTAATTTCATGGCTGCAGTCTCCTTCCGAGGTAATCTTGGCGCCCAAGAACAGAAAATCTGTCACAGCTTCCACTTCTTGTCCATTGATGCTCCAGGACTTGATAGGGCAAGACGGCATGATCTTCGTCTTTTTAATGTTCAGTTTAAGCCCAAACTTCTCACTCTCTTCTTGTACGCGCATCAGAAGTCTCTTGAGTTCCACTTCACTTTCTGCCATTAAAGTGGTATCATCCGCATATCTAAGTATCCGCATTTCGAAGTAGAGGCCCGTCATATCAGATAACTGAGCATAGCTTTTGCATCGAGGCTGTGGCCTTTTCACGGGTTCTACTTTGGTTTGGTTTATTTGGTGTCAAGTATAGAAATGACGCTATGAGAAGATGAACATTAAAACAATGCTTTTGCAGTTCCTGTCATTGTAGTTTTGCCATTTCTGCATACACTTAAGTGTGCCCATTATAAGACTTTGAAGAAGGAAGTAAAATTGGAACCTCTCAACACATGAGCTTGTAGGCAGTGAAGGAGAAGGTGTGCTGTTAATTACATCTGATCCAAATCTTCTGTATAAGGAGACAATGGAGACCTTAAATGAATGACATAATTGGCAGTATGTTTCGTAAGCCATCCTCATGCTGTTCCAGTACCACCCACTCGATTGGCATTCTACAGCAAGCAATATCACCAAAACTAAAATGTCTGTATGAGCTACCTGCTGGGGCAAGTATATACTAAATTTTTGGTTGCATTTACCTGACCTGCAGCATTTTTGTTGCTTGGATATCTTCAGGTATGCATGTGTAGCTGAATATAATACAGGGATGACAAAAGCAATGCGGTATGAGCAGGCAGCACCTTCTTGCATGGTAGATGATTTAAAATCTTGCACATCCTGAGTGCGCATACACTTGCTGTCATTGAATTGTGCTTGATTTAGGAGGTCATGGCAGGGCCTTGACAAATTGATTATTAGCAGAAATTTGGAAGGCCCTAATATGTTTGCAGCCAGACATGCAGCTGGATCGGCATGCTCATTGTTTCTGTGGTGGTTGCTTGAATGCCTAGAGGTTGCACATTTTCTTGGAAAGATAAATTAAACTTAATGGCGTAGCCTGCTGGCAAACCACAGTTCTTGGCTTTCTTGTAAGTTTTTAAGTTAAGCCTATTTACAAGAACGCTCTTCTAGTTTGTAATGCCATAGCTGATCTTGCGTTTTTCACATAAATTATGTTCCTAAATTAAACTTTGAAGAGCGCCTTCTCAGTACTGTTAGCAAAGTGCAACCATTAAGATGGAAAAGCCTCTCCCCTAAATTGTCAAGAATATCCTCTTGAGCTGCCTTGAGCCTTATTTTTCATGACCACCCCTTACTGTACCAAATTGTGGCAAGGTGTGTAATGCTGCAATATTTTAATAACAGAAGCCATCATGAAGCTGTTTGATGGAAGCGCTGATAATGTGCTGTGAGATGCCACACAAAGGCATCACATTATGAGATGTGCCACTGTAGCTCGGATTAGGGGTTTGCAAAAAATTATCCTATACCTGAAAGTGGCTTGCGAAACTAGCCAATAGCAGAAGCCGTTGCGGCCACATGAAAGCTTGGTAGAAGCTGAGAATAAAGGTGCCAGGACATCCCTCCTGTGTGCTTTAATGCAGTCTTAACAGTGGAATGCCTTTGCCAGTCTACTGTGACTGGGTGATCACTGAAACAGCTTTAACCAAGCAACACCGCTGAAATGCATCATTCTGCCTCCAAGCTTTGTTGCTTCGTACGGATGTGCCAGCAGCAGCGGTAGGCAATCACCATTACCGTTCTTTGTTGCATTATGTGAACATTGCTTTGTGCTGTTGCCTCTCTAGGTTAATGCATCTAGAAGACGTTTTCTTTTTTTGCTTGCTCTGTCATAAACTGTAGGCAAACAGTGGTTTTCTGGAATATTTTCTACTCTACTATTTTCTGTGTTGTTCCAAGTTGTCTGTTGATTGCATTTTTACAGTCGTTAAGTGTTAGTTTGGGCTCAAAAAATTGGAAACATTTTCAGGAAAACATTGGAAAAACTTGCTTCTATGCACCTTTTCACCATCCTTGGAGAAGCCAGTTTGACTGGGCTTGTTAAGGATGCACTGGTAATTCTTTTCACTGACCCATTCAGTGACAGTTCAACACAAAATTTTTTCCTTTGCTGTTATGAGGGGCTAGTTATCCACCCATGCAGTAGTATGATAATCTTTTTTTCTCCCCACAAGCAATAGCATCCTCCGGGGAGTGCGCGAAAAATTTTCTGCATCTCTGAAGTCTGGTTGGGAACATATATGGCGAGACAACCAACTGTGCACGTGACGTGGTAGGTTCATGCTGGACAGGTGCCACCGTTTCTCTTGTACCTGCCACCAGTACTAGAGCCTGGCAGGTTTTCTGTCAATGGAGTTAAGAGAGCAGAGGAGGAAAAGCATGCACGTGTGGAACAGTCGTGTGAAAAAGGTGAATTGTTTTTATATGGTGTGTTTGTGTCTAGTTAAGGCGAGATTTTTGCTATATGATAAGCTTATGTGCATTGGTTCGTTGCTGTGAAGATAAATTTAACTCTTTGGCCGCTGTCTTTTCCTTTCTCTGTGCAGAGGAGATAGCAGCCAATATTCGTGAAGAGATGCGGCGACTGCAGAGACGCAAGCAGCTCTGCTTCCAGGGTGCAGAGTGCAACAGCCCCCCTGAAGGCTGCTCCCCTGTGGGCTCCCCCTCCCAGCACACTGGTGGCCTCCTGTCACCGGTACGCCGAGACCAGCCTCTGTTCACCTTCCGCCAGGTGGGGCTCATCTGCGAGCGCATGATGAAGGAGCGTGAGAGCCAGATAAGAGAGGAGTATGACCATGTGCTCTCCACCAAGCTTGCAGGTAAGAAGTTCGCAGCTTTCCCATGCATTGACACCTGCTGGCTCATAATGTGAGCCACCTGTGCCCTGCCTTGATTTGGAAGGAATGGCGAGAGGGTCGTAAGGGCACACTTAAAAGCCTTTTTCAACACTAGTGGAGGTGTTGGGGTTTTTTTTTCCCCCTTCCAAGCATTGCTGGCATCCAAGTTGCACGAGTCATCTGTGGCAACAGTATGCTGCTGCTTTTGCACATTGGAATTTTCTGCTACTGCTGCCTCTTGTCTGTTACCTCATCTTTTGTCTTTCATTTCATTCAGTTGAGGTCAGACTTTGAAGTCTTTTAAAGTGCGCACGGACAAGTGAGCATTGCTCGGAGAGATTGTGAACGAATTCTAGTATTCCCCTCCCCTGCCCTGTTTTTGGGCCCTGTGGTGTCCAAGTGGCATGCAAGAGTGCTGTGGTAATCATGTTTAAGGTGAAAGCCTTCTTAGGCTCATGGAACGAAATCCCGTGCACGAGAGTTGTGTACGAGTTCTGTCAACGCTTCCTATCAGGAGGTGTAGAATCTGTGTGTGAGATTCCGCAAGATGTGTTCTCTTTGTCTATAGTCCGTTTCATACATCAAGTGCAACACTTGAAAAATAGTGCCTGCTCTTGACGAGAGAAAATAATAGTTGCTTTGTCTGCAAGCTTAATACATTTTACATTTTCCATCAAGTTCATAAAAAGCAACTTTTTTAAGGAGCAAGGGTCAGATTCGGTGAATTTGTATGCTTTTTATGCCGTTTTTGTTCGTGCCGCGTTTTCGCTGCCCCACAACCTTGCCGGCTGTGCCACTAGATGGCGCTGGCTGCGCATCTCTTTTTGAGAAAATGGTTCTTCGGTGCGCATTTTTTCTATAAGATCCGCACTGCGAAGATGTCTAGGCATGCAAAGCAAGTTATTGCAAACGTGTATGTTCGGAATAGAGTCCAGTTTCAGCAGGAACCACTCGGCTACAGAACGAGTGCGTAGTGATACGCCTCCTGTTTTTTTTTCTTGCAGACTACTTGCGTAGCTTTCGCTGCGTTGCACCTGATGTATGAAACAGAGTATAGCATTCCTGCCATCTGCACTCCCCCACACTTGAACGTGTGCCAAGGAACGCCTTACGACAGGAGCGATGGTGTACCATCCTAACTCGCACACGCCGAAGAAAGTTTGACAGATAATGCGCCCTTCCTTTCCTGTAAAGCAACGAATGCCGATAAGAGGCAAATGATAGGCGAGGGAGGGTAGGCTTTCGCCATTCTCCTCTTGTGAGAAATTTAAGAGACCATCTAATTTTTTTGTCTTACCTGCTTTAGAAACATTTGTTTTACGTCTGTATGGTGGGGCAAAAAATAGGTGTAGTTGCTGGCAGCTGATATTTGGTGTTACCTTGGTAATTGATGGGGATGCATGCAGTTAGTGTTTCACCCTTCATGCTCAGCAGTTGGACCCGAGAATCAATTCACCCAAGTTCTGTAGCGTTTTAGCATAAAATTAAACTCTGCACTAAATGAAAAATAAAATTTATGCTGAGGACATTGCTTGCCACTTGGATCCACTTTCTCTTGGAGGCCAGCACTGCTGTACGAACTACATGGGGCTGCAAAGATGTGAGGGAATTTTGAGCCTTTATTAGAATGAAATAAGAGAGAGCAGAAATTTCTAATTTTGCTCATGCTGAAAGAGTTAATACAGCCAGCAATTGTTATCCTAATACCTGCCATGACTATAGCATATCTGCACTGAAATATACTTGATATGAATAGGAAAAGCTGTTGGGCTGTTTAGTATTGCATTTCTTTTTTTCAGCTACGCTATTTTACTGAAGCACTGCTATCTTGCATGCGCAGTGCCGTCTACGAGCGAGCCAATATTGTCGCCATGTGAGAGCACGCAGCTGAGACAAAGCATTGCTGTTGTGTTCATGTCTGTCCGTTTTCCACCAACGAAGTGCTGAGCAAACAGGCGATGATAACGAAGGCAAAAAGTCTTTTCTGTTAATGCTTGCTACCCGAAGCGCTGTTGCTCTTTGACTTCAGGAAATCTATGTAGCTGTACGCAGCTGAAAAAGCTTGCAACCACAGTGCCTGCGCGGCTGGTTATGAGCTTCACATACAGTGAAACCTCGTTAATTCGGATCGCAAGGTACCAGCAAAAATGTCAGAGTTAACCAAATTCCGGATTATCGAATTTACCATGAAAACACCAAAAAATGTACTAGACATACACATACCTTTATTTAATTAACAACTGCGTCAAGTTGTAGTACGCACGCTCATTGTCGCGTGATCTGATGCAAAATTCCCCAAGTACATCAAGAGTCTCGGCGGCTTCTTGCACAGTGCGACATCGCGGCAGTGGCTGCTCATGACTTTCATCGCCGGAACAATTTCCTTCTTCATCGAGAACTTCTGATAATATGTCGTCATCGGTCAGCCATGCCAGGGACAGCAACATCATCGTCGCTTCACTAGAGTGGCGGGTGTCGTTGTGGAGCGCAACGGCAGCGGCAACAGGCCCCAAACACAGTCTAACAGAGCAATGGGCACTTATTTTCATGATTCGCACGCAGTCACCATCGCATCACAAACAATCTAGACAAAGAAATCAGGCATGCAGTCAGTGCAGCCATAGCAGCCTCGGGACAGCAGTGGCAGTCATTTAACAGCAAAATACAGTCTCGCCACCCTGGCGATGATGATATGGCTTCTCCCTTTGAAACGCACGGTTACCGGCGCCACCTAGCCACTGCTCACATGATTCGCTATCATCGTCATCACATTTCGTGCCCTTTAGTTTTTTTTTTTTGTGCCCCCCCTCGCTGTTTTTTGTTTTTGCAGAGCAGCGCACATACCGACTTGCCTCGCGTAGGTTTCCAGTTGCCTGCCCACTGTGGATGAACATCAATGCTGTATTGCACGGTAACGTAGAAAAGTCTGTAGCCCTCATCCTTGGAGCTCTCAGAGTTAACCGATGTGCGAGTAAATGCCTCCGAGATAATGAGCGTCTGCCACCATTGAACTATACACAGTCTTGCCGGGACCGTGCAGCGAGTCCAAGTTAACCGAATTTTCGAGTAAATGAGATCCAGATAAACGAGGTTTTACTGTATTTCCATTTCCAATTTTTTTCGCTTACGCTGGCTATTGTTGCATCCGAAGATGACGCAGTGGTTCCTAGTAGGTCTGGTGTTCATTGTCATTGTTGCCCAGGGGTGCAACGGCTGCGCCAATTGCGCCATTTTGATACAGCTGCATATTTCTATGCCAAACTGCACCATAAGCATGAAATGTGTTGAATTTGCACCATGCTGCGCCAAAATGCCCTGACTATCCGCAAAAGTTTGCCATACTCAGAGAGAGAGAGAGAAAACTTTATTGTCGGGAGTGGTGTTACTGGGTCTTAGTGGAAGAGCCAAGCTCTTGCGGCAACTTCTTCAGTGCGGTTTACGGCGCCCATTTATATATTGGGGCTCTCGTTACTCAGCACTTCCTCCCGGGATTCAAGTGAGGGAGCATCTATGAGAGCGATGCGGAGAGAAAGCCGATTTTAACCGTCACAATGTTTGACACTGCAGCGTCCTCCCGGGATTCAAGTGAGGGAGCATCTATGAGAGCGATGCAGAGAGAAAGCCGATTTTAACCGTCACAATGTTTGACACTGCAGCGTGTGTCACTGGCTTTTTATTTTTATTTTGAGATAGCATCATGCCGTTCTAACCTCTACTAATATTTTTCTCTTCGCATCCTCATGCTTCCTCCGCTTTAGAGTTTGCTGGATCGTTGCAGTGTGAGGATGCTTTACCACACTAGTTACTGTCCGTGCGGTGAAGCTTTCCCATAACGCAAAGAAGCCGTGTTTGTGACGAGCCACCACTGCTACTGCTTCGCACTGCGAAAAGGGCCGTGGTGGTACTTGTGATTTTGCAGCAGTACTTAACACTGTGTTTTAAGCGCCGCATGCTTTTAATCGATGTATCTCTAGTTGCTTATGCGGCTATGAAAGTTTCCGATATCTTATTGGGTTAATGATGTACAGCAAGTATGTTTTAGTTTTCTCGCCGATAAACTCAATTTTCCATCGTCAAATAGTGTAAGCGGTGTTATGGCTTGTGTGTTTGTGCTTACCGTATTTACTCAAATCTAACGCGCCCTCGATTGTAACGCGCACCCGTTTTTCGTGACCCCCACCCCCGAAAAAAAAAAAAAAAGCTCCGATTGTAACGCGCACCCGTTCTCCACGAAAAAGAGTACCGCGCACCTAACGCTTTCATACAGCAATACAACTTTGTCTCGTTTGGAAAAGCAAAGATTTAATCTCGGTGCACTAAAAAACACACACACAAAAGGAAACGGCTTATCTTGCCAAGATTGTCACTATGCCGGCACAAGGTTCACTCGTCGTCGCTGTCAGACAACTCCTTGTCACTGCTGACGGACCAAAGCATCTCATCCTCGGTGCCGTCCATGGCATTCGATATGCCACATTTTTTAAAGGCCTTGATGACCATGGCAGACGGTATCGTGCACCACGCATCTTTCGCCCATCCAGTGAACTCTTGCAGCGAGGCACGCTTCATTCTGTTGCTGGGAGTGAATTCATGGCAGCCACTCACAAGCCATTCGGTGTACAGCGCCCGAATCCTATCTTTCACTGGCTTGTTCAAGCAAACATCGAGCGGCTGGAGCTGCGATGTCATGCCACCTGGTATCACGACAAGGTCGGTGTTGCACGCAGCGAGCTTGTCCTTGATGCGTTGGTCGAAATGGCACTTGAAAGCGTCGAGCACAAGCATCGCACGCAGGCCCGAACTGCCGCCGGGTCTCTTGCGCCAGACGTTATCGATCCAGTCGGCGACCAAGTCCGTTGTCATCCAACCTTTTTCATTGGCGCGCACAATCACGCCACTCGGAAACGCGATTCCTTTCGGGAGCGTCTTGCGCCTGAATATGAGATACGGGGGCAGCTTGTGTCCATCCGCGGTGCAACAAAGCATTGCGGTGACGCGTGTTTTTTCGTGGCCGGAAGACAACACGTGCACTTGCTTCGCCCCCTTCTTTTCAACGGTTGTGGTGGCAGGCATGTCAAAGTACAGCGGTGTCTGATCGGCATTTCCAATCTGGCCGAGGTGGTAGCCGTACTTGCGGCGCAAACTTAGAACGAACCGCTGAAAACTGTGCAGCTTTTCTTCGTACTCTTCAGGCAACTTCTGGCATATCCCTGTCCGCCTTCGAAGAGAAAAGCCTTTTCTCTTCATAAAATTAGACAGCCAGCACCTGCTCGCTTTAAAGTCGCTCCGCGTTAGCCCTGTTTGTAGGGCTAGCTGCATCGCCCGGACTTTGAGCAGGTCCGTCGTCACTGGCCGCTGCGCCGCTCGCTGCTCTAGAACATATTCTGCGAGCCGCTCTTCTATTTCGGTGAACCGGCCCTGCTTCGGTCCACTGAAACCTTTTCGTGTAGCCTTGCTGCCGAAAATCTTTTCCTTCTGCTTGCGCCAGTCCCGCACGCATGTTTCCGGAACTCCAAATGCGCGTCATGCGGCCCGATTTCCGTCCGTCTCTGCACACACGATGACTTTCCGTTTAAATGCGGCATCATGATGAACTCGACGAATCTTCGGCACGTCCATACTGGTCGGTCAATCGCAGAAAACGGGTAGGCTAACCAAAGCACATGTACCAGAGCACACGAAGGACGCTACTGCAGCTAGGCATAGACAGCTAGACCAGCTAGTAGGCTCGAAGTGCATACCAGGCGGCCATTTTGAAATGCCGATGGCGATATGATATCGGAGATTTAGGGTCGTACTCGATTCTAGCGCGCACCCAATTTTTGGACACGATATATCGGAAAAAAGGTGCGCGTTAGATTCGAGTAAATACGGTATATAACTGGAGGTGATACACATGAAATTTATTTCAGGCATCAGCAGGTCGGGAAACGCGCTGCAGCCTTAGCTATTGAATTCCATAATGCCGCAGTAGAGCTCAAAACTGCCAGAATTAAATCGGCCACTTCCTCTTAACCAAAATATCAGGTCAAAACCACAGTCATCACCAGCCCATAGGAAGCAGAATTCACGGGCCGAAAACTCGCTCACTCGTCACTTTTCTTTGCTTATAACTTGCTTTCTTATCTGCTTTCGACACTTGCCCTTTCGCCTTTTGGTCGCGGTTTTTCTTTTCCTTTTTTTTCTGTTTGCTTTTTAATCAATGCTTTGTTTTTGTCCTGCACTCGCTTGTGGACACAGGCTGATCGCAGTAGCTGCCCTCGCACCACACAAGCTGTGGATTTCGCAGACAGTAAGACGTTGTTTTATAAGCCTTGCAAGCATCATAAGATCCCGTAATTAAGATTGTCAAACCGCACTAGATGCAAAAAAAAAAAAATTAATTATTATCTAGCTTTTTCTATCTTATTTGATCCCAGAGGTTTGAAAAATTAGCTTCCTCAATTTTATGGCTCACATTATCTTTTACATTACATCCCACACGCCAAAGAGGAGGAAAGCATTGGGCATGCTGTGAACTCTCTGGTTGCGAGGCTAAACTGGAAAATGGCGTATAGCTACGCAAGGACTGACCACAGAGACACCAGAAGACTCGCAAACGCTGAGCTTTATTTCAAAAAGTTTTTGAACCTCTGTAAAAGCACCAAAGTGCCCCCGAGGGATGGAAGATTTGTATGCCAAGATTTGTATGTGTGCCCGCAGTACAAGTCTGAGCTGACTGCAATTGCTAGTCTTTTCTGCTTGAAATTGGCTAATCAAGCGTGATGGCACGAGCATGAGAGAGATAGTATGAGGCATATGGGGAGAGAGAGAGAGAATGAATATTGTGCCAATAAATGTTTTTGCCTGCCAGAAGTATTCAAAGTATTTGCTTCAAGGTGATTATTCGAAGGCAACTTTTATTCGCTTCGAATTTGCTTTCAACCAGAAAGTCACTATTCTTGCAGGCCTAGTTAAAAGCCAAGTGATAATCGTAGCCAAATATTTTTGGCTTGATTTTGATGAAACAGCATGGCAAGTTGACGTTTTTGCTTTCTTTATCTCGTGCTTTTGCCATTTACCTGTTTTACAAAGGAAAGCTCTTCATTGATGATGTGTTTGATTTTAAATTCTGTCTCTAGCACATCTCAACAGTCTACATTTTGAAACATCGGTGATTTCATCGTTCCTTGTTTATCCTCAGCCTACATCACCGAGAACAGAGTCTGACTCACAAGAGGTTGCTTCCATCGACAGATAAGCGGGAGTTTATCGTGAATAGTTAAAACAAGCGCAATACCATATAGGCTGGCCTCGGGAGCAGTTGTCCATAGCGCCGATATTTTAGCTCGATTGAGCCACACCTCCCAGGTCATGAAAATTGTAAACACTGATGTAGAGGAGCCAATCCAAAGTATTGACAGAAGTGTTAAATAGTTAATGCCATGTTTATCACTATAGGATTCCTTTTTGCCAACTGTTTGTCTGAATCTCATGCATTCCTGGTGGGCATTTTCTGCTTTAATCCAGAAACTTTCTGAAATGAGGTTTCATTGTGTGTGTCATGAGCTGTACCATGTCACAGCATTGGTGCTCCTTTCAGCCCTTGCTCGTTAGTGCTGTTTGCTGAACAGGGTTTTTGAGAACTGCCATTTGACAGGGGTATTAAGCTATTTCATGTTCACTGCCATGTGGATGTGAAAGCCAAAGATGATAGCAGAAGGATTTTTTCATAATTACGCTTACTGGCACTGCATTGTTTGCTGATTTCGCAATTTGTGCAATAACTGTGTTTTTAGTTGGGCTTATGATGTCTGTATGGTCATGTGCAAGAAGTTCAGACCAGCAGGGTCCTTCCTAAAGTGGTCCTCTTGCATTTACTGTATTGTGGTTGGAAGCAATGTGCTCAACATCGCTCTCTGCTCTGCTTTCTGTTACAGAACAGTACGACACATTTGTTAAATTCACCTACGACCAAATCCAGAAACGGTTTGAGGGCGCCACACCCAGCTGTAAGTGTTTTGTGCATTTAACATTGCTTGGACTCTTGCCATACTTCCTATACTTCGTCTCACAAGATATCTGCAGCACTGCGAAAGGCAGAGGAGCAATTGCAATTGTGCTCGTAAGTGTTTCTCGCCCCTGCGCACTATAATAGAGAATTGTGCTCCTACTGTCACCCCCGCCAATTTGAGGGGCGAGAGGCGCGTAGGAGCGCAATTGCCCATTGTAGTGCGCGTGATCCTTATTGGACCGGGGTGCCTCTGCCTTTTGCAGTGCTGCAAACATCTTGTGAGACGAAGTATAGTTGCTTGATGCACCATTGTTTTGTGGTCAAGTGGTGCTTTGGCACTCTGCAGGATTAGGCCTGATCGTATATGCCTGTTGAGGCCTACCTCTATGCCCGAGAATGCATTTTCGGTATAGTTGTACAGCTGAAATGTATGCAGCAATTGGTTTATAAAGTTTGCGTTTTCAAATGATCCGAAAAAAATGAACTGTTTGCATCTGGTAAACTTTGGTGAAAGACTGGGTACTGATTACCCGATTTATAGGCGAGAACAGATTGGCAGGATCCTTTCTTTCTTTCGTTTTTTACATTTCTGTGAATGCTAAACTGCATACATACTGTTTGGAGCATTCCTACTCTGCTTTTCTGCTACACTAGTGTAACAGCTAGTGTAGGTTAAAAAAATGGGCCTGCTGTGGGAGACAGGGTTGTGGTGCTCACTGAAACGGCAGCAGTGGATGTGTGCATCAGAATACTGTACCGTTACGAGTACTGCTAGAATAAATGCAGTGATTAGCAGGGGCAGTGGTGGCTTTTTGGGCTTCATTTCACATGCGCTCTCTCTCTATAATGTAATAACCCCTTATGGACATCTGTGACTTTGTAAGATTTTTTTAAGGCGAAAGCCTTTCTAATCAGCTGTGGAAATGACTACAGACAACGTTTGCACGAACTGTTATGAAAAAAAAAAATTTGTCTCCACTGGGAATCGAACCAACTATCCTTCCAATTCTCAGCCAAGTGCCTAAACTACTAGGACACCCTGGGTTCGTGAGGAACCTATCGTAATTCTCCTTGTCTAGTGCCCCGCCGGGGTGGTGCAGTGGTTACGGCGCTCGACTACTGTGCCCAAGGACGCGGGATCGAATTCCGGCCTCAGCGGCCGCTTTTCGATGGAGGCGAAAAGCAAGGTGCCCGTGGGCTGTGCGATGTCAGTGCACGTTAAAGAACCCAGGTGGTCGAAATTTCCGGAGTCCTCCACTACGGCGTCTCTCATAGCCTGAGTCGCTTTGGGACGTAAACCCCACAAACCAACCAAACCAACCTTGTCTAGCGTGATAATAATAGTAGCAATGACGACGATGGTGGAGTCTGAAATTATGATGATAATGGTGATTGTTATGACGTTGATACTAAGGATGACAAAAACAGTGCATATAGTGAAAACAGTTAGTGAAAACAGTCCTATGTATGTGTGGCTTTTGCCATATGTGCTCTTAAGCAGACTTAAAGGAGTATAGACAGCAAATTTTCGGGGAATTTTTCTGCATATTAATAATGCGTAAAACATTGCTGTATATGGATCACCATGTAGCTTTCGCCTGTGGCCGCTAAATAATTTGATTGAACTTTCTTTTCATGCCAATTTCAGTTGCGGTTCCAGCAGCCAAGAGATGGCTGTCGCGTCGCAATCAGGCCTAGGTCATGTGCGGCATGAAAAAACCGATATAATTGTTGACTCTTCAATTGTTATGTTTACCTGTTCTTGAGGCAGGCTGGCTTTAGCGTTCTGGTGAGTTAAATGACAGAGGAACGATTATATCGCTGTTTGATTATTCTTTTTTTTCATCCCTCACGTGATTTAACTTGATTTTCGCATCACAGCCATCGCTCAGCTGTCAAAAACCGAAAGGGGTGAGAAAAAAAATTTGATTATGAATTGATCAGTGGCCATAGGCGAATATGACACGGTGATCCATCTACAGTAATGTCTTACGCATCATTACAAAAGATGAAACTCAAACCCAAAAATTAAGTGCCCATTAATTGCAGTCCTGTAATTTTTTTGCTTCTTGCCTTGTGGGACTGGAAAGTGACCAGAAAACCTCCTTTGCACCTGTCTATAATCCAGGGATTGATAGTGAAATTAGTCGCTGGTAAATAATCAAGTTAATTATGATTTGATTAGTTATAGTTCGTGTCTGACATCGTAACAGCTCAATGTTGATGGTGCCAGTGTATGCCCAGGCGTGTCTGAACATGCCAGTCATTGGCAGAACTTTGTGTACAATGCTACACACTGGAAATGTGGACAAAGGTGTACAGCCAGACCAGCAGCAGGAGGGAAATGCTTTCGCCTTGCCGCACTGAAGGAGGCTTAAGTGCCTCTAGGAATTTATTTTAAGGTGATAGCTTATACAGCTCATTCGATCGAAAAGCTGTCGGTGTCGTCAGAGTAGTAGTGGCTGTTGTCAACACGTGTCAGAAATAATCGGGGGCTGTGTAAAAAAATCTTAACCAATCGTGGTAATTTGTGGTTCTAGGATTGATGATTGATAGTGTAATAGGCAATGACAAGTTAATGAAATCATCGTAATTAATGGACGAATTAAAGAAATTGAAAAAATTGGAAAAAGACAGTTCAAAGGTGTCAAAATAGGCCACTGCTTGATGCTAAATATGAAAGTTTAGTTTAATTGACAATTCAATTGGAGTAATATGAAATGTGAAAACGTGGTTTCAAATGTGTCACAGTACTGAGAATTAAATGCCAATTGTTGATGCTAGTTCAAAGAATTTATTGTGTGATTGATCATATAAATGGTTGAAATAACTGAAAAATTGGAAAAGAGTGGTTTTAAAGTGTCATATGCTCAGACTGAAAAGCCAATACCTGATGGTGCTAATTAAGAAAATTTACTGTTTATTTAATCAGTTGCAATAATTGAAAAAAATGAAAGAGAAAAGGGTGCTGCAAAGTATCAAAATGCTATATGATGCTAATTTAGAAAACTTAATGTAATTGATCAATTAAGGGAAGTAATTGAAGAAAGTGATAAATTGGAACGGAAGGGATTTGAAGGTGTTGAAAAGCGAATGCTTGATGATGCTAATTAAGAAAATTTGGTGTGTAGTTGATCAATTGAAATAATTGAAAAACATATTCAAAGGTGTCAAACTGCTGATGCTGTGTATCAGTGCATAAAAAATGAAAAGGAAACAATTAAAAATAAACAATGAAAACATTGTCCATGTTTGTGAAACGCTATCGTGTGATATCTTTGAGGAATATAGATACCTAATTTTGGGTTTGTGTTGTATACTTTACAATTATGCGGGAGACAATACTATACACGGATCACCACGTGATATTCGTCTACGACCGCTAAATCATTGTATTCCTTTTCTCACCTGCCCCAGTTTCGGATTCAATAGCTGCGCGGTTACTGTGACGTCAGTCAAGTCAAGGTCATGTGTGAGATGGAAAAAACAGCGATGTAATCGTTCCTATGTTGTTTGAATTCACTGCAACGCTGAAGAAAACCTAGTTCAAGAATAGGAATTGCAAGTGAAAAGTCAGCGATTATACCACTTTCAAGCCACGCATGACCTAGACTTGATTGTGATGTCACAGCCATCTCTCGGCTGCTGAAAGTGGAGCTGACGAGAAAAGAAAAAGCGATGGAAATTTATTTAGTGGTCGTAGGCAAAAATCATGTGGTGTTCCATATATCGGTATGCCTTACACACCATTAACGAGAATAAAATGCAAGCAAAATTTAGCGTCTGTACTCATTTAAAACGAAAATATAATTGAAACGCACAGAAAAGCAGGCTTAGGCAAAGACACGTGTCGTACGCATGGAGCACTGCTTCGAACCTTTGGCCAAGGCATTACTACTGTCATGTGAGCTTACCAGTAAACTGACCCTGCAACCTGTTTCAACTCTGGGCTGCGGCAATTTTTCATGCTGGTTAAGGGAGGACACATAGTTGGGGCTCTGCTGTCATGAGAAAAATTTTATGGTGATGTGCTGGTCTCCTGTAAGAGCCACTCCCTGCCAGAAATGGAAAAAAAGAAAGTGTGTGCAGGAGGTGCTTACTTTCTGAACTCCTGATGTTTTATTTTTGTTGCATTCGGATAGTTGGAATGTCACCATTTGTTCGGTGCAGACAGTTGCAGACTTTTTTTTTTTTTTTCTTCTTTAACGGAAGCTCATTCAGTTGGATCAGTGACCTAATTTTATGTCGGAGTGCATGGCGTCAAGCCTGACCGTTTATAGAGGCACATCATGATTGGGCCGGCCCTGCGTGTCCATAAGTTGTTTGACAGGTCAATTTATGGGTACATGTGGATTTTTAATTTTTTTTGTCCTTTCTGTACTGGGTAGTCTGGTATCAATATGCCATTTTAAAAAAGTACTGCTCAAGCCACGGAGTACTTCGTTTTATCCTGCTTTTAATGTGGTACTTCATGAACAAAAATATGCAAACCTCTGGCAACCAATTGCTTGTTGCTCCATCATTCATGATAGTTAAAAGAACAATGTTGACGACGACTTTGGCTGTGTTTGAACGATCAGTAACTGAAGTGGTCTAAGATAAGAATCCAGATTCGGGTGGAGGGCATCGTCCAAACTATATTTGTAATAGAGCTGTCAGGAAACAGCTGTAATGACAATGCCCACGCAGTGCGGCCTAGATTTTTCAGACTAGCCTTGTTGTACGCTTTGTCTGGCAGAAATGGCATCGTATCTTGCGTGTGATATCACATGCGCTGAGGCAAGAGCAATCGATGAGTCTCTCTACAGACAGCCCAGAGACTGGTTTTCTTTAAAAAAGGATGGTCTTCTCAGAGGAAGTGGCTTACAAGCAAAACTGACCCCCCCCCCTCTTTCCTTATCTACAGCAACTGTAGCACTTGACAATCCGCGATATGCTTCTAAATGCTGATAATTTGGCCCACTTTGTTTTGATGGTTTTTCCGAAAGGTCTTACCATCGCAGCCTATTTTCAGTTTCTGGGTTCGTCTCGCGCTGGAAAAAAAAAAAAGTGATTGCACTGCAGTTTTGTTGGTCTTATGTGTGGAGCATGTGTGTCTTCAGTGGTACCTGTAGTGACCTCCCTTAAGCCGCGTTCAGACTACGTGCGCAACGCACGTATCGTTCGTAAGGATCGTAAGCGTAAGCGCAAAAAACGTAACGTGTCTGTTCAGACTGCTGTCGTATTGAGCGTAAAATGCGCAACGTACGCAGCCAGCGTGGGCGTAAATGTCGGAGGACCCGCGACTTTTACGACTACTACAGATACGGCCGTTACGCGCGACCAATGCGCACAGCTGTTTCGGTTTTCCCTTTCCGGTCACGGGGCTTCCGGTCCTTTCAGATTTCGCGCTCAAGCCACTAGTAGGCGACATCATCCAACGCTCCTACTCTGCTGCAGTGTCTCGGCTCGCCGGTGTTATTGGTGTTTTGTCGGTGATTGTGTCTGTGTCGGTGATTGTGTCTGTCCGCAGCTTGATCATGTGCAGTGCGGAATCTTCGCTGTGGAATTATCAGCCTCTCATAAAAAAGTTCGGCAGAGGCCGGCTCTCTACTGTCTCTACTACGAGTAGCTGAAATCGCACTGAGAGAAGTGCTAAACGATGCCTGGCTGCAAATTGCCAGTGCGCTGAGTCAAAAGTAGTAAGTGGTTTATCAATCCGTTTTTTCATGCGCGAGCAAGCTCTCAACAAGCAAATGTTTCCTCTAGTTTAGAAAAGTGAGGTTATGGAGGCGGGGGATGCCCGCTTCATCCCCGTGCATTCTCGCAGCCCATCGGCTCCGTTGACAAGTGAGGAAACAGTTGGCCTGCAGCGGAAGGCCGATGCGGGGAGACGTTGCGGTCGGGCCGCAGAACGGAGCTGGTGCGGACTCGTCGAAGTTTGAAAGAAGCTCACCGTAAAAGAGAAAAAGAAAACAGCATTTTCTGAGGGGGGACGAGGTTCCGCGGACGTTTCCAAGTCTGCCGCGCGCCCCGGCTCATTGTTTGGAGTCAGTAGTACGGCCTTTGAGTCACCGCCCCGGCCCGTCTCCAAGATCGCTCCGGGGCACTGGTAAAATCGCAAGCAGGGATGCAGGCGGACCGTACGCCTGTTTTGGTGCGAGAGAGTGCGATCACGGGACACCGAGCAGGAGTGCGCAGTACATCGACAATGAGAGCGGGCGCGTGAAATGTGCGAAGGAGTGAGCGGTGCGAACGTGCGTGTGTGAAACGAAGTGTATTTATAATCGAGTTGTTAATTGTTAATATACCCATTGTTCTTTTTCGTATTTTATTTGTGTGTCCAGTCTTTTCTTTCACATCTCATTTTGAGCTTGAAGAGCCCAGACCTCCGCTATCAGCCGCTTGCTAACCAGCGCCATGTTGAGAGCGCTGAATGGCCGGTCGTAAAGAACGCATCTTACCGAACGGCCCAGTGTGAACATGCGCGGTCGCAAGCTACGTAAACGGGAGTTCCAGTCGCTATGCGCACTGCGATAAATACGATACTTACGACGGATGCGCACGTAGTCTGAACGCGGCTTTAGTCTTGGTCCAATTCCCGAGCTGGAGGTGCAGCTTTGACGATGTTTTGTTTTCCTAAGACGCACGTTTTTGCCTCTTCCAGATTTGTCGTAACAAGACCATGGGCATCACACCACAAAAGAACTAAAGTGGGGGAGATGCAGAAGTTTTGTGCTACTAGAAGCAAAGAGGGAAGTTTAAAATGACGGAGCACTGCACATTTTGGCTCTGCAGGCAGTGACGGCGACAGCGGCAAGCAACGTCAGGCCTGAATGAGTGTATGCTGCAATGGTGTGTCTCCGTCAGTGTATTCTTTGCCCTCCCGACCCCCCAGTTCTGCCCAGATTTTTTTTTTTTTTTTTTTTTTCCTGCCCTCTTCTGTGTTCCTCACCATATCCTTTCTCCTTTCTTCCATTTTCTTGTGACTTTACACAAACTGCTGGTGCGTTCATTCCCCGACAAAAAGAAAAGGACGGACCTCACCAAGGGGGAGAAACAGATCATCTACACAAGCCTTTCCATGTTGGGATTCAAGAAAGAGTGGGGACAGTTTACCTTTTTTTTCCCTCCCCTTTTGCTGTTGCCATCTCGCCATAGGAAACCTGTGATGAGTGGAAAGCACTGAGTGATATGCAAAGGAATTTTTTTTTTTTTTCATTGTGGGCGATGGATGCAAAAGAACTGCTTCTGTATGCCAAGGAGTGAAGTTAGTCACATTTATTTTGTATGTGAAGAGAAAGGAAAATGGGAGAGTGGTGCATATTGCAGCAGGTTTATATGGTTTTTTTTCTCTTTCTGTTTTGAATGAGTGAATCGCCTGCACGTGCTTAAAAGCTATGGGCATATGTACTGTGTGCATGGCTGAAATTTACATTGTGAAATTGCAGCATAGAGAGAGCTTTGTGGATGTTCTGAGAAGTGTATCGTAAGATGCACACTGGTGTGTGCAACAGCTTCACAGTGTAATGAGAGAGAGCATGCTGCAGGCTTTATACTTGTATCTGGCTGAAGAGTATTGATACTGCAGCTCATCATTATTACCAAGCAGTGACTTCAAAATTAGCCTAGTGTACAGATGTATAATATATAAATGCACTACAGGGTGTGTCTGGCTAGCATCTGTCTTGCGTTTAGTTTTGTACTGCTGCGTGTGTGTCTGTTTTTTCAAGGCGTTTTGACTGTTGGCTGGTGTACATAGGCTTGCACAGGCTTTGCCATATCGCTTCCCTTTGGGTGCTGAATCCACAGAAGAGGGTTTTGGGGATGCGACAACAGCTGCCGTGTTTGTGGGATGCCCAAACAATGTGTCACTGGTGATTCTAGTGGAGGCTGAGAAATGGAACTTAACTGGTTACATATTGAATGCCGTGAGAATCGTCTGCACAGAAGAGGTCATGAGTGATCAGCATGCACACGCTGTGGGCTTAGCAGTAATAAAGTGCATTACAGAGAAGTATGGGCCATCTGGCAGAACAGCGTGCTACTCTGTGCGTGGTTGTGGGGGGGTACAGTTTTGTGCAAATGAGTTTTTTTTTTGTAGATGCCTGGCCTGTCTTTCATGCCCATTCTGAGATATGTTGCACATGCATTGATTGGTACCTTGCCGATTAGTTGTGCTTTCTGTAATGAGGTCAACACAAATGGTCAATGAAACACAGTGTTGAGAGTATGTGCAATGGAGATTTTTTTTTTTTTTTGTCGTAATTTCTAGATTAATTTTTCTTTTTTCAAGTGTGTTCAGAAAAAGTGTTTTTGAGTGTATCTGGATGGCTATTAGAATAAAACATTGAGATAACTGCTGTTGCATTTTAATTGGTAGCACATTGAATATTTGTGAACCGTGACAAGGTGTGTACAGTGAGTGGAAGTGCACAGTTCCAGGACAAAAACTTGGCACATGTATGCCCCTGAGCTCTCTCTATTGGTCCACCATCAACTTGTCTTATCCACTTAGACAGCACTCATCACATCTACATCTTTACAATGGATACACACTGGGAGAAAAGTATTGCTTGTGCCACATCAATTCGCCCAAAAATTCATAGCATCTCTTGCAGAGGCTTCACATAGGCATGACTGATGGAGGAATCACAGGAGTGGAAAGTGCAATCCAGGTTGCAACAAAAATTTCTACCACTGCTGCACAGAAGCAAGATTCTGTTCTCTCAGCGGTACATCATTCCTGATTAATGAGCACCACATGCTGTTTAGTGGGGAATTTTATGAAAATGGTTAACGGCACAATTTAAAGCACGTGTTCCAATTGGTTTTGTAGCACAAAGGGTTGGCGCTTTACATAGGAGTGCACCCTCTTAAAACAATTTTCAGCATAAATGAGTAAAGGGCTTTTGAGACTGTTCTGAAAGCAATTATCAAATGCACACAAGCATATATGCCATGTTCATTAGTTGATTCTCACATCAAATGGTGCCAGACTTTCGCTTCTAATTCTGCCTTGATATGACATTTGCCCTCGTGGCATCAGTCGTGTGTGTTGGCAGGGTCTGCCAATTGGAGATTGCTACCCGTCGCTCCTTTGCAGTGTTCCCTTGGGGAGAGCAAGTCCCGCCTCTTAACTCAATCAAGCCAAAGTTGGGGGCAGGAAATTCGGTAGTTTGGTTTCAGCTACTCTGCGCCTGGTGAAAGAAGAGCAATGTTTAAAAAAGATAATTCCTGCGCATGCTAGCAGTGCAATAAACTGCAGCGATAGCCAAATTGTACTCCTCTATCGCTGGGGATTGTTCAAACTGCACTCAAGGACAAACATACCTTTCTGCTTAATATCATTGCCATGGCAACAATGCAACGTTTAAGTGGGCTTTTTTCCAGTTGCTACAAAAGAAATTTGTGTTATCTCATTGGGTGGGCAATGGTTTCTATGGGAGTTTCCTACCCCTGCCACCTTACTATCTTTAATGGGATCTATGCCTGTATTTGTTTTTTCTGGCTGGAGAAAAAAGTTTTTAAAACCCGAGACACTTGGTGCAAGTTTTTATGGGAGGATGGCAGGCAATTCAGTATCTGCCTTTTGATTTTCTTGTACTTGGGACCCTTTAATAAATATCACACAGATTATGTGCAATATCTCCTGGGTATGTTCTACACTTTCAGAAAGCAGAAACATTTAGAAAACTGCCAGGTGACCCATCATTAGCATGCAAATTTTCTTACTAGCCGAGTGTATACATTTTAGGCTGTATTTTAAGATGCTTCTTCAAAGCTGCCTAAAGAGCCAGGAGGGTAAACCAGAAATGGAATAACTACCGCTGAGAGAAGGGCATTGCACATAACTGAAGTGAGGTAGAGGGAGAGATCTGCAAGTAACATACTTAGGTTCAGAGGGTCTGATGGGCACACGGAAATTAGGCTCTTGCAGGAAATCTCTTTGGAAGACAAGTGTAATGCACTAGGCAAAATGCCTGCAGTGTCCATGATAACAAGGCCAGCTTCTGTTTTGTAGTAGTAGGAAATGCACCCAGTGCAAAAGCTTTAGGCCCAGTAATGAAAAAATAAATGTATTTCTAGGTGAACCTAACAAACCCCTAACCAACAGTTTTTCTACACTGCTGCACTGTCACGTGTCTGCACCCCTTGCATCGTTGACACCGGCAGGTACTTTGATTTCCATGCCACTTAGTTCTTTGGTCAGGTACACTTGACAACCAAGTCTGGACCTGGAGAAAAAAAAAAATGGCATCCCAATGAATGACAGAGATGGGTCTTTGACTGGAAATAAGGAGTGCAGCTTGAAACTTTAAAACGTCATACTGTGTCGCAGCCACGCAGTCCCCCATTGCTTTTTTTTTTTTTTTACCAACTTTAGCGAGACTACGCCGGTGCCCATCTGCAGGGATGCGTACAAGTGCACGCTCAACAAAGAGCACAGCTGTCTTTGCAGCTGCCTCATACTGGGTCAACAGCTTGTATGCTTAATTATCACTGCTGCAGGAAGAAATTTCTGCAGCATATACAGACTCTTGCAGGTCAAAGTTCTTAACTCGGAAGGGTATATGCTTGGGGCTGTTAGTTAATGATTACAATGGAAAAATATGCAAAGAAAAAAAAAAAGTACGCTAACAGAGAAAGAGGACACACAGCGCTGTGTGTGTCCTATGAACACTCTATTACAGGTGTGTTCATCAATAAAATGATAAAGCTGAACGTGAACTGTTGATGAAATCGGGCAAAAAATTGCAAGAAGTCTGAAAGCAGTGCTTGATTTGTGCTGTATGGACTAAAGAATGAGGTAGTTTGGTGCACCAAGGCGGCACTTACTATGCAATTAATGAGAATGTTTCAAAATTTTGTACTGAACTGCTCAAAAGTATTGCAAATGAAATAAACTTATTTCAAGGTCAGCACAGCCTGCTATGTTGGAAGGTGGGGGCATGAAATGAACTTCACAAAAGTTGTTCTCAGTTAAAACAAGGCACAAAATGAATTAGTTCATATGTGGTATTCGAAAAAGGTTGATTTCCCTTGTTACTTGCTTCACACCACTTTAGGATTATGTACAGGTGCTCTCACTAACTTGGCTCAAAGGCAACATGCGCAGTTTTGGCAAGGAATTGCACTAGCCAAACCAGATTTCTATGCTTTACACTGCAGCCTTTTCAAGGACACTTCATTAGCTTCACTGCCCAGCACGGGAAGACGCGTTTCCGGCTCCGCGCTGCAAGATCATGCAATATTATTACGTTTCGCATAGTCCGTAGGCAAGGTCCAGCATGTCTAGTTCTTCGTCTGAAGGAGTCTCCTTGAGCCTCTTGAAATCCTCCGGTTTGAATATCAAATGACAGGTGGAACAAGCCAGCGTGCCTTCGCAGGCGCCTGCAAATACCGAAACATAAAAAAAAGTTAAACCGAAATCGGCTTCGTCTTGAAATGGCTAGTTTAAGTAAGCTTCCAAGAGCGCACCTCATGCATTGGTGCAGCATTGGCGCCGTAAAGTGATTTAATGTATGCTGGCTTAAGGTGCCGGACTAGGCGCTAGAGAATGGGCGAGTACAGCAGTTTGTGATGATAATGCTCGCACTCACCGAAACCATCGAAGTCAAGGTGGTTGTTAATAATGACATCCAGGAGGCTGTCTCCCACTTTTCCACCCGCGCTGACCCTCTCGCCGTTTTCCCGTACAAATGTCACGTCAAAACTGCAAGTGGATGGTAAAAAACGAAGCGATCACATTACACGGTAGTTTAGTTAATGTCTGTCTGCTACTAAACCTGCTCAACTAACTTTACAGTCTGATTTCGTTCAAAGCAAACAAGTCTGTACCAGACGAGGAAAAGAAAATACTTTCACTGTACCAGCTTCTCTTTATTATCCCGTAAAGTATCGGTCAATGGGGGTCCTTCTCTGCTGTTGAACCTTGACTTTATCACGACACCCTCCAAACGATTGCCTATGGACGGTGCGATAAAGTGAAAACGCCCGTTGCAAGAAAACTAAGAGAGGCGATTGTAATATACTGGTCTAAATGAGTAAAGCGCAGCTAAAATGTGGCTTAACAGAGAACCGGATATACATACGTTTCTTTTTTTCTGACGGGAAACGTGGTTGAGATACACCGGGAGGATGTGAGCGCCGCTGGTCCGTTTGCGCACCGTAAACTTGCCAATAGCTGCATACTCCGTGTAACTGAAAACTTCATTAAACCTACCCGATGAAACAGCGACATAATGCTTCAATATATTCGTAGTTTTAGACTCTTAATTCTTGGCGACGAGCGCCGAGGATAACGTACAGGTACTGATATGTTGCAGACGGTACGGATCATAATTAGAGTTTGACGAGCGTCAGTATCGTATACAAAAGACAAAACGAAGCTTAATTATTACTAGCTTATTTCGTACAATTAATAATAAAAGCAAACTATTCATAATACATAAGATAATGGTTTTTGTAATACGCTTTACTTAAAATGCAGTCTTTAATGAGATCATCAGAGCTTACAAGTTAATAAGCAATAGTTTAATTTCAGGCTATTTCACGTTTTATTTATTTTAATAATTAATTAGTTATTTCATATACGGCACTGTGACCATGACAGAAAACTTAGAAAAAATAACAAAACAAAAATTGAACGGAGTATCTTCGTTTGTGTTCTTTTGCAGAGAGCGCATTTTGCGTAACCTGTCGTTGGGCAGCAGAACTAGGCAAGGAATTTTCGTGAGTGCCGGTGAAAGAAAAGTTTTCGAGGTTGTTGGGGTTCACTTCTGTGGATGTAGAACAGCGCGGTTAAAGCGGCTGTTCATGTATTCTGACCCCAGACAGTTGCGCTCCCACGACGGGAATGACATGCCTTGAGGAGATTTTCTGGTGGGAAAGAGCCACATGAAAGCTGTCAAGCTGGCGTAAGCCTCGAGTGGGCACAGAGTTTGCGCACCTGTTGCTTCGCCACTGTAATGGCGTTTCTTTGCCCGGTGAGAATACGACGAGGGAAACGAAAGAAAGGTGAGATGCCGGTTTAAAGGTGATCAGTGTGAAGTGTTGTTGTACTGTGTGGCTAATGACCCTTCGTAAAATAGAGGTAGCGCCAAGGAAGCCACCGCCTGACAGGTCGCGCTGCATTATTTTTTTTTTTTCCTTCAGCACCCGGTCCTTTCTCTTTGAAGAATTCTTATATCATTCGAGTGCTCTTGCTGAAAAGTAACCTACCATTTGCTCGTTTTGATTCTTCCGTTTATTAGATCTCACCTGCTAAGCGCACTTCTAGTCGCGTTTCTTTGCACCGTTTCATGAATGAACTGGATCATTGCGCCAGCAGTCACCTGAAGCACACAAGCGTCTCCTGAAGAATTTGTCGCATTCTTTATTTTGACAGTAGTCTTGAGTACTTAGCAAGTATCAAACATTTTAGCGCTGCAATAGCCTATGCACTACATTTGTTTTTGCTTAATTAAAGCGGTGAACCGGTCTGATATCTGTGTCAAGCTTGGGGGAAAACGAAGTGATCTCAAAGCCTTGCGCACCGATGTAAGCGTGTGCCTTCTCAGCTATCCTATCGCTACAGCGCAAGTGTGTCGTCCTGCTAGAAATCTTTTTAATTTCAATTATTTATCTTAAGAGCTTGACGGGTAAAGAAAGTTTTTTTTTCTTGGGAGGGAGGGTCCGACTGGGCAGGGTTCGAACCTTGCATGGTTGACTTGCGCGTATATGACATTTTGAATACTTTGGGCCTTGTTACCCAGCTTGGTATTCAGTCACTTGGCTGTGCCGTCGTGATTTAAAGTTCTGCTATCCGCGCACGCATGATGATCGAAATTTGCTTTTTGGAACTGTTTGTTAACTGCAAATTTCGTTTGTGTCACTCGATAGTGCAGAGCTCTGGTAAAGCAAGGGTTTGAGCAGGCTTTGCTGTTTACAGCTTTAGCAGCCCGTTTACCTTCACATGGTTTGCGCGAGTCACACGAGCCCAAAAGCTGTAGCTTGTGCCTACATCTGAAGACCAAGCGTTGCCTGACGTGTTTCTTTGAGACATTGCTACTAACTCCACATGTTGCAGATGTCTGGATAGAAGCTGTCATCTCCCCAAAGACCTAACAAATAACTGCATTTGTACCTTCATCCTAGTTCTCCAGGTCTTAATTCACTGGTGTTGACCTCTTTCCGGGTGTAGAACACTGTGCGGATGCATGCATCCCAGTTAAAATTTTCTGTGAGCTAAATGGAATGCCTTGGATGCCCATTACAATCTTGAGTAATGTTCTGGGGTGCATGCACGTTACATGCTAGTGTCTCAGCAAGTTTGTCTTCTCACTGGTACCAT
Source organism: Amblyomma maculatum (assembly GCF_055883805.1). Classification (NCBI taxonomy): domain Eukaryota; kingdom Metazoa; phylum Arthropoda; class Arachnida; order Ixodida; family Ixodidae; genus Amblyomma; species Amblyomma maculatum. Next base: position 335,144,308 of record NC_139344.1, read on the forward strand.
CAGGTGAAGGAGCCTGCACTACATTTGTACGATATTTCATTGCGTAATGTTCATTTTTTAACAGCTTTCGGGAAGGTACAGTGTATATTTTGTTTAATGCTGGCACTTTTTTTCTGCAATTTCATTACTTCAGGACTTGGGAAATAATTTTTAAAGCTGCTTGGGCAACGTTTGGCACCAACAGCAGCGTCTGTCGTGCACTGTTCTCAGAAAGCTGTGACACTTGGTGTACTGACAAGTGCGAGATGATGAATGAAACCTTTGCGCATAATACTTGCTCAGATCAATGCTTCGCATCTTAAAGTCTCTTTTCCAGCAACTGTATTACCAGAGCTTCTCAAGAAGTGTCCCAGTTGAATGCAAAATGTCTGAGTCATTTAACTGCATAATCTGGTAGCAAACACCAAAGAATTCCTTACTCCGAGTGCACTTCTTTGAATTAGTATCTTAGACACAGTGCTCACATTCATTGATGACACTATGAGTTTGTATACTGTGATATTCGTGGTTAGAACACAAAGCATTTGAAATTCCACCTTAGCGCTTACCTTATTTTCAGGTGTATAAGACATGTTTTTTTTTTTTTTTCCCCTATGCAACCTATGCAATGTTGAATATTATATACATTTTGTTTTTTCCTTGTACAGCATTCCTGAATGAAATGAAAAAGATTCAAAGTTGTTTAAAATAGCTTTAATGTTGCACGAAGGCATTTAAATATGAGGGGCGTATCTTATGCAGCTGGAAATACGATATGAAGCGGTGGCTTTGTGATAGAGCATCTGCCTCGCATTCGGGAGGTACCGGGTTCGAACCCTAGCCGCCGGGCACCCACTGGTTTTTAATGGGTACAAGCTTTCCCCCGGCCTGATGCTTGGCTCTTCTGGGATGAAATGCCTGGGAAAGGGGTCATGGCCCAAATAGTTGCGTAGATGGGACAGTGATTCGTTCGCCATCGGACAACCATAAGCCCGCCTCGCGCGGCAGAAGTCCATATGTGGCTAAGTGTTCGACTGGGGAGTCATTGGTTGCCCACATGACGGGAACTTTGGGCGTAGGCTTTCCTTTCCTAGGTGGTACACCCCTGAAGAGCCAGGGGCTTGGCCGGAGGATCCCTGTACCCAGATGAATTAGTTGAATTAACCGGTTGGGTAACTGGCGGCAGCGGGAATCAAACCCACAACCTTAATAAAGCTGCTTGAAGCTGGATGTCATCGAAAATGCAGTAGTTTTATGAAAGGGGTGTCGAACAGATCACGAAGGAGGCTACAGAAATGAACTTGCAAGCAGAGAAGCATTTAACTAACACCAATACTGATTGCACACTTGCTAGCCACCGGGCAGAAGTTGCAGCGGATGTTGTTTCTGCCAAACAATTCAAGTAAACGCCTTTTTTTTTTTTGATCGTGAATATGTTAAAATATTTTTTGTGCTGAAAGAAACAGAAGATAGGAAGCTAGAGTTTTCTTCCAGCTTTATATGTAAAGAGACACAAAGCTACTGAACCAGAATGGTATCTATATAGTAGATGTTGTTGTAGGAGTTGTTGTTGTTGTTGTTGTTATATCAAGCAAATAAAAAGTATGGTTGCCGAGAAAACTTGCAAAATCATACATGCTTGCTTTAAAATTCTAGTTCAGGTAAAAGAAGCCAGAATGGGGAATAAAAGAAACCCGAATGGGCTAGGTGGTGTAGGCTCTGAAAAATCTGAAAAAAGTGCTGCTCATTCTCTATGCTCAGGGTAGAGTCCTGGTATAGGCATAATTTGTGATGTTCCATGTTAAATTGACTGCATTTGCATATGAAGTGGTCAAGTTTTCCTTCTATGATGCATGCAGAGTGCAGTGGATTAAAAACCAGTTCATATAGGACTTACTTGATGCATGATACATCAAAGCAAATTTGGTGGAGTCAAGTGTGGGCACACTTCTCCAGGTTAGGCAGCATGTGAAGTTTAAAGTGGGGTTGATGCATTGAAAACGACCAGGTTGATGGTCGGGGTCACATCAAAGTGTGTGTTGCAAGTGTCGGGCTGTCACAGCCGCAGGTCTTACTCTTAGAGAAAGGAATAAGGATAGCCTCGGATGAACTACCATGCGCCGATCAAGTGCTGCGCCATCACTGTGGTCATTGCTTGCGATGCCACAGTGACCAGGTGACTACTGCAGCACAACACTAAAGCACAGTCCACAGGTCCCTTGGTATAGTTGTCAATATGCACAGAACACTACAGTAAGGAAATGTGCTGCTTCACAGTTTGCCTTCCTGTCATCACACGAATTCAGTCTTCTTTGGTATTCGTGTCATGCTGCTATCATGGCTGTGGCATTTAATTTTAACAGATTTGGATGTTGTTTGCAGTGAGAGATTATTGCTGTTCTTCACACTTGGTTGTGGGGTAAGTCTAGTGCAAAAGCAAATGGCAGTACTGAACTTGAGTGCAGGCTCCCTAGTTACCTTGGACTGGTGAAATCTTTAGTATTAGTTGATGTGTGCCTTTACAGCATTGGACATGCACTGGGATGTCTGCTTTACAACCTTTTTCACATTTCCTTTGGTGTAATAGTAGCAGTGTTTGGGGTTTAGTGGCCCAGCAATGACTGAACCCATATTGTGCTGATCAAGGTTTTCACTCTCATACAGAGAGCAATGACAAGCTATCTGCACGTACGCCAAGCATTGGCCGCATCACAGGCAGTGCCAGCATCGAGACCCTGGTGCGTGTGGGCATCGAGAAGGAGCACGGCTTGTCGCCAGATTCCAAAGTGGTGGTCTTGCATGACTTCACACCCTGTGTCGACGATGAACTCGAGGTGCGACGAGGCCAAATAGTCAATGTGCTGTACCAGGAGAACGACTGGGTCTACGTAATTGCCTCCGAGACCGGTCATGAGGGCTTCATCCCACACTCGTACTGTGCCCCTTACGGCAGCCAGCTCGGGGACCTGGCCCTGACAGTGCGTCACAAAAAGCTGCCGCGTGGTGCGGATGATGAACTCCTGGACCAGGCATCATCACGAGGCACGCACTCTGTCGACAGCGGCCAGCAGTCGGATGCCGAAAGCTTCGGCGCCGCTGCAGGAGCCAACAACAGCGCCCAAGAGCAGCGCTCCAGGATTCCTTCGGGCCCAGGTCACTCATGTTCATCAGGGGGACCTCTGCCGGATGTGCACCCATTCTTCAAAGACCCGGCGGGCCGCTATGTGGTGCTATACACATTTGTGGCGCGTGATGAAAATGACGTGAGTGTAGAGCGTGGTGAACTGGTGACAGTGCTGAACCGTGAGGACCCGGACTGGTTTTGGGTGTTGCGCTCTGACAACCAGGAAGGGTTCGTGCCCAGTGCGTTTGTATGCCCAGCTGTTGCTGATACTGTCCAGGGTGAGTGAGCTTCCTGTTATGACCTCTTCAGTACGCAGCTGTAGCTTCTAGTAGCCCACACTTGGTATGCTTATTTGTGTGTTCAGTGGTCAATGGTGCCTTAGCTGTGCTACATGTGATGTGTGCAAAATATTGTTCCTAAATACATCGCATAGGTGTGGGAAAGCTTTGTGTGTTCTTCAATACATAAACTAGGTGCATGCCAGCTGTATGTGCATATCATAGTGCCTCTAATATTAGCGTGGGGAACTGCTATTGGCAAAGAGTAAGCTTATGTAACAATGTTGCATCATATGCAGTGACAGGTCAGTTGATACAAATGTTTTTCCCTCTCTCTTCACAGCAGAGTGATTAGGGTATGGTGATATTTTTTGTTGCAGCAGTATTGAGAGAGGAATAAGCAACTAAAGGTGACGGTGAATGAATTCTGCATGTGTTCTTGAATTGTGCCTGCATGCTACTTTTTTTGTTTGTTCTGACTTGATTGCAGTGTATGCTGTATGAAAACAGAAGCAACCATGCCAGCTTTTTCATTTTACGTGCCTTGTTTGCTGTCAAGGAATTCAGGCTATGTCGCGGTGTTGTAAGCTAATCCTGTATGCTGTGTGGAAAAAACTGACATGGGAGATATTTTGATGGTTCTCAAAGGTATGGTATGACAGATACATTCACATTTGCATTCTTGCAGTTCTTATCATACCAGGCTAAAGCATGTTTTGCCTCCTTGAGTTCTAGGCAGACAGCCCTGAGCATTGTGCAAGCAGTGTTTGCTGTTTGCACAGGCCTTCATTAAGTATGTTGTTGGATAAAGAAAAGAAAGGAAGGGTGCGTCTTACTCATGCATTGGGGTTTCTGGTTTCAGAGAGCCAAGGAACTGTGCACGGTGCCATGCAGCAAGGTGGCAACACCGGACATGGCGTCTCAGGACACACCAATGGCCATCATGGCAACATGGCCAACACCACAGCCACCACCGAAGAACTGCGTTTTCATGGAAGCGAGCTGGTCATGCTGTACGACTACAAGGCTCAAGCACCCGATGACTTGACTGTGCGTCGCGGTGACTGGGTGTATGCAGACCTCACCAACCAGACAGTGGAGGGGTGGCTCTGGGCATATGCACCCAAGGTGCACAAATATGGGTTTATCCCAAAGGCCTATGCTCGGCCACCTGCTATGACGTCACTGTGATCCCAGTGCGGTCGAGGTTGTCCATGAAACTTTCAAGTGAGGCCGCATTTATCCGTGCAACAGAAGTGGCCCTGAGCACAAGACTTCCATGCAGTTGTTGAAGTGGTGCAAAGGTAACCAAAGTGATTTCGTTTTGGTTTATGGGGCTTGCGATTGCCAAGCAGACAGTTGACCACCTGAGTCATATATGCTGAGCATCGCCCGTGGAACGGTATTGTCTCATTATGCAATCTCATAAACTGTAGCTGCTTGCCATCATTGCTCGGAAAAGAGCATAGATCATTAATTGGTAATGTCTCTTAGGGATGTGGCCAGGTTACTGTCTACCTCATTGTTATCAACACCTGTTGTGATGATATAACACCTTCAGTGCTTAAAGGCATCAGATGGAAGTGTGGACAGTTCTTTTAGGCAGATTTGAACATCAGCTGTACTCTTAAGGTCTAAAAAGAGACCAGTCTAGCTTATATTGTAGTGACACTAAGTGCACGCCTATGTGATTGCTTTCACTGTTGCGGACAAAGAGGGTAGCTTCATAAGCAGCAGTGATGAGTCCCAAAATAGCTTTTTCCACACTTGTGAATTAGAACAGTGCATTACACATGCATTGTATATGTGGTTGTTACTGTTTATTTGATTTCATAATTTCTTAGTACTTTTCAAAGTCACACGAGCAAAGTCACACCCCTGTTACACGGGCAGTTTTAATGCCCACTGGGTCACTTGACGTCAAACTCATGGGGATTAGCTGATGCCGCACAGTAGTTTTCTATAACCATTGAACCTAATGTGCATCGACTCAATGGAGGTTCTCAACTGGCCATCCAGCTTCGCAAGGCCACCCAGGACGAGCATACCTCTTCTCCTCCGGCTACAGTGGTTGAAAATGAACCACGAGCCCCAAAAATACACAAGTCCAGTTCATATTATCAGCAGGCACATGCGACGGATAGGGACAGCTATCAAGCGTGCACGCACAACTTAGCAGATGCAATTGACGCCCTGACGAACCAGACCACAGCTGCGTCTCTCAATTATGTTTGTTTTCCACTAGTAGCAGATGAATTTTTCTCCTCTTTCCACAAGGCACCACATCTTGCGAAAAGGAAAAGGGAGAACAGCCTCGCCAAATATCGGGAAAAAAAGAAGAAAATAAGTAAGATGTAAATACTCAAACTAAACAATATTCTTTTTGATGTAATCACGGCTTTTCAGACCAAATTAACCAGTTCATAAACTAATTTTTATTCCATAGTCAAAAGTTACAGCTTTGCAGGCTGTCTGGCAGTCATGGTTAAACAAACAAACCAGCTGTGATCCTGTACGGCCTACTGCTGTATTTCACACATTTTCACCTCTAGTGCTCAATATGGCAACCAAAACGAAAACTTACTCTGCAGCTGCTGAAATGATGGTAGTTATGGACATGACAGTCATGATCGCTGATCTGTGGAAGTGTTTATGGCAAAAAATAAATGCTTATGAAACAAAGGTCGCATTGTTGCCTATTGTAGCTCGTCATCGCTGTTTATGAATTGTCGCGAACTCTGAAGAATTAATAGCTTTTTTCGAAACCAAATTTGAACTAAAAACGGCGCATATGTTCAGCTTGTTTTATTCTGCTTCACTTCATATTTATATTGAGTGTCGTTGCCCCTAGTATTATCTGTCAGGTTTCATGCTCGCCACTCATTCATCATTGAAATTGGCCATGTGGCAACGGTGCATCTGGATGGCCATCAAAAGTTGTGCTCATTGACTCAATGGACTTTGAGAGTGCCCATGCAACTTTGCAGTTTGTGTGTGTAGCCAGTGCATATCAGTTTAAACCCACTGTATATTAGGATCGTGTTTAGAGCTACCCACAAGTTGATTATATTGAACAAGGCTATGAAATGCAAATAATTTCATCAAATAGTATTAAGGATCTTGCAAAACCTCTTTTGTCATTATGCAGAATGATTAATCAGCAACACTGAAGTAATTCCGTAGTGGGTTCCTGTTTGCCTACGGAGGCCATTTTCTTCAACATACATAGTAGTGTCCATTCCTTATAGGTGTATGTTAAATGTCGAAATGATAACCGCATAATGTAGGTTAATTTCATAAATCATGTCCGCTAAATTGTTTCCACGTTATAATTAGGAGTGGCTTTTTTTTTTTTTCTGATGGCATGGTTAAAGTGGCTGTGCTGCTTTGCATATTTTAGATCTGTGACCTGACCATGAGATGGTATCATATTCTAATTATCCAGAATGTACATCATGTTCAGATTAGTTAAGAATATGAATTGTCAGAGTTCAAGTTTTCAATCATGAGCCATGAAACCTAATGGTTGGAATGCTTTCTCTCACATTTACTGGTGTGTAAATGTTGCTGCTAATACAGTCTGCCTCCAGTAATTGTTGTTCTCATGATTTCATTATCATCCGTTGATAGCTTAACTGGTCATAAAATTTCAAAGTAACTTATAGAAACCAACTCAATCACTGCAGGAGTGATCAATGTCAATTACAGTCCAGCAAGCTGCTACTGTTTTACTACGGAGAAATTCTTAAGTATGCACAAGGAGAAAAATAGCTGTTTGAAGTGTAATAAAGTAAGTATTAGTAATTTGGTTGGGCACAAAATATTTTACAGCTCGGCAAAGCAGCCCATTTTATATATGGAAGTGAAACCCAAGGTGCCTATGCACTGTGTGATGTCAGTGCACGAACCCCAGGTGGTTAAAATAATATTGAGTTCTCCACTACGGCATCCCTGAGAGCCAATGCCGCTTTGGGACGTTAAACATCACTATACCATACATCTTGCTATTTGTTTTTCAAGCTAGAAAGGTGCGAGTTTGTCGCAAGTTCTACGTTTTTTAGTGTTTTTATGCGTGATTACAGACTAAGAGGCCAGGGATTCCTGAGGTTGTATGTTTAATAAATGATGTAGATCCTTCTCTTATTGGAGGCTCGTCAACATAGCACGACAAGGCAATCACTCTGGCCAATGTACAATAAATTATAATGCTGTCCCATAGCATTATGTAGAAGGTTCATGACCAGTAAGGAAGTATCAAATTACCATCGTCTCGCCATGCAGACCCTACTAAACTGTACAGCTAAGTGGTTAGTATGCCGGGTGTATTTTCTCAACTTTCACATAGTGTAAAACAAGACTGCTTGTAGAGGGATTTTCCTGCCTATAAGCTCATTCCGTTTTTCTGTTGTTTGAAATAATGCATTTTCACTGTTGTTGAATGCACACACACATCTGTGATACTATTTCACCGAGCAGCTTTTCTGTGCCTTAATTCCAAAGGTTTTCTTGGTGCCTCTACAAAGATATCAAGCTCAAATGTACTGCCATAGTATTGCTTGCAGCACAAGCATTAGGTCACATATACCCAAGACATTTTTTTTTCCTTGCGTGTATTGCCTTTGGTAAAAAAAGGAAAAGTTGGGGGGATAGTTTTATTGCACAAGTGCATTTTAGCGATATTTGTTACCTCTAATTTTACATTGCTGGCATAATACAGGTTATTTACAGCAGAAAGAGCTACAGAGTTGCCTTCTTGCTGAACGCTAACCCTTGCCAATTTACAATGAAAGGAAGTCGTTTTCCTAAGCCCGAGTTATTTGCACTCATCTGTATGAACACGTGCAGCTTTGTTTGTGTGTCCTGAATGCCACAGCTGGCACAAGAAACATATTGCTTGTTCTCTTGGTGCTACATGGAGAATATAGCACAGAAAATAGCATAACCTGATGTAAAGTCTTAAGAAAAAAGATTTGTGTAGTTTTTACAATTACAGTATTTAAAGGGATGCTGAAAACAGCTTTGTCTAGCTGTACTCACTAAAAATTGATTCTCTGGATCTCTCTGGGAAATAAGTATAGTTTTGTGATTTGACCTGAATGGACAAAATGATCAGGGAAATGAATTTTGTTTGTACCATATTTTTCAGTGTATAGGTCACAGTTTTGTATGGGTTGCATCTCCCTGGAAACTGCACTTTCCGAAATAAGTGAAAATAGCACATAAGCAGCATTGGGGTATAGCACGCACCTGCTAAGTGCCATAAAAATGTACTGAGGATCCCTTCATTAGATTGAGATGAAGGTAAGGTCTTATGGCAGCTGCTGTGTTATGTGATCAAGCTCTGGCTAGCGTGGCTCCTTACCATTAACGGTTTGCCCTTTTCTTGCCTTCGTCGACCAGAGCGTATATGCAGTTCTGTATACTCAACAACAAACGACTTGATTTTACATCGTAGCTCTAACTTGCAGGCAGCACCATGCTCAGTACGAACAGCACTCACGAAGCCAAATAAAAGTTACACGAGATAAAAATGGTGCTGCAATTGAAACTTTAAAAATCATGACTTGACCGGATGCCTCACCCATCAATTTTGTTTTCAAAAATGGCTGCTGGGCATGGCAAGAGATGACAAGCAGTGGCGTGTCATTTTTTGCTGCTTATAAAATGCAGTGTTGCATAAGATGCACTGACAAAACTTAAGAAAAAGCAGTGAGTTATACACTGGAAATAGGTAAATGTTTCATTTATTCCACAAGACCTAAATGTGCCTCAGCTGCAGTATTGCTTTGTCTTATACTGGAATGCATGGGCTGCCTTCTATTGAAGGGCATTGTGTATGTGTGCTTATTCTTGGGAGTTTTAATTTGTCGATTTATGCAGTCTTTTTAGTGCTGTATTTGCCTGTGGTGCTTCTGGGTGCTTAAAAAGTGTAGCTTTGTTGTTCTTTGGCTGTTAACCAGGTTTGCAGAAGGTGCGTTTCAATTGAAGATGCACATCCCTGTCGGCAAACCTCAATTTACTAAAAGCAATGCCTTTCTGTGCCATGTGATGTTGTTCCCTTTTGGGTGACTACTCTGTACAATGAAAGTTTTTGATCGTGATTGTATCAAAGATATTTATTCATAAGATTTACCTCTCGAGTATTATGATGCACTTGTACATAATTGTGGGACCACTCTTGTGGTGCGCTTTATTGAAGCTGTCAAACATGTGGACACAAAACTTCCATGCAGCCAAACTTTTGTGCCTTCTTGCAGTGGTAATAAAAAAAATTAATCTTCACTTACGTTTGCTCAAGTGGCCTCTTTAATGTGACATGGTTAAATGAAGGAATGTGTTGCAAGGCAAACTGCAGTGCACTTTGCTCAGTGTGTTCCATTCCTTTCAAGCTTTCCTGAAAAAAACAATGTTATACCACAAGCAGGGTCGCATAACACCTGTTAAGTGCCTAGGAATATAGACCACGCTTCTTACAAAAAATTGCAGTTAATTGGGGCACCTTAAACCCCCACGGAGTGCGAATGAGCTTAGGTTAACCAGTGGTAAATGAGCGCACGGCGGAAGTAATGCTGAGCCGGCTCCTGAAGGTGAAGTCGCATCCTAACGTTGCGATTGAGAAATAGGCGAGAGTGCGGCACTCTAGAACTTGCTTTCACACGCTTTTAACGCTGTTGACGTGTTTCAGTTCGGAACACGTGCATTAAAAAATGCCGATGCCCAGTGCCCCCTGCCGATATCCCCGAAACCACTAAACAGACAAAAAATAATTCCCACAACCTCCGAAAGTGATGACATCGCCAAATAAAACTTCCGGCGAGATGAGACTCTCGTCGACAGATCGAGCTGGAGCGCCCAGATTTACTCTAAATGACCAGCGGAATGTGCACAACCTATCTTGGTCGACCAGGGGAATTCGAAATCGTCCTCTCGCAGCACGAAAACTTGGTCCGGAGCAACCAGTTAAAATCGTCATTAGTTTCTCAATGTTGTTGACATGTCTAGCTTGTTTGAAATTAAAGCTTCAGGATCATGTTTTTGATCTATAAATTTCTTCATACTAGTTTTTATATTTTCAAAATCAGTTTAACTATGACATGCAGACTAGTATAAATGTCTGCATTCTGCTTCACGACCAGCAGGTTTTCAAAAATTGTCATCGACATGGCTGGAACAGCTACCTGCTGGGTAACACTATGCACCTTAACATTCGAAGGCATCCTTTTTTTTTTTTTTTTTTTTTTTTTTGAAGGCATCATATATCTTTTTTTTTAACACTTATAGCAAAAGCCTACTGTCTAGATAAGTACAATTATGGTTTAACTTAGCATATTGTCTAGAGAAAAGGTGAGAAAAAAAAAAGCATATCTGGTCGCTCAGTAATGAATAAAATGTAACCATAACACATCGAGGTATTCAACCTTGTAATGCAGTTCATGAACAGCTATGTATATGCTGATTGGCTTCTATTTTTTGCAGTGATTTCTTAGTTCCAGAAAGTTTTAGCACCCAATATGTCCTACACAGGGTGATTTTTTTCTTGTGCCAACCAGCAAATGCAGTAAAGAGTAACTCTCAAAACAGTGAGCCTGGTAGCATGTCCTCCACCATATTTATGCAGACATAGTTTGTCACTTTTTCCTGCTTTTCTAGCACCATGTGCATTTTCAAAATAAATATGGATGTCCTGATCCTTCAAGTGCTCATTAAGCAAATTGCAATGTCTCAACGGTGTAATTTCGGACCATCGTGGCACTTGGTACAAAACTGTGCACATGCCTTAAAAAAATTGCCATCAGCGTTACACTACAAAGCCGGAAAAAAAATTTCCTAAAAGTCCACAGATTATGCTAAGTTTGAAAATGTGTTCTAACATGGTCCTTATGAGGCATTGCCTTTGAAATGTGCGAGCAGAGACATATTTTCAGAAGACCCAATAATAGCAGAGTTACAGCCATCAAAATTGACCTACACTGCCATTTTCCTCTCCTTCCCTTCAATCTCTAAGAATTTCTCCCTCCTGCCTGATCGACTATTCTCTACAAATGAAATTGTGTGTGTGTGTGTGTGTGTGTGTCTCTCTCTGAGGTGATCTTTCGTTCGAAAGCTGTTTTGAGATACAGCACCCTGACGATAGTTGAAGTGCTAAAGTATATCAATAGGGGCACCATAAGATGTTATCTTAGGCCCCGCTGACATCACTGAACGTGAGCACTGCGTTCGAAGAAATAATTCAGAGATGCAACTTTTGCTTGCCCATGTTTATAGGAAAAATGAATGCGAGAGCAAGCACTGCTGTTTCTGAAAACCTGGCTGTTTTGGCTCTCCTAGCGAGCGGAAATAATTGCTACTTACCGAGATATCAGATTATAGGAAATTCGCAGTCCGGCCGGTGAAATATTTTCACACTTGCTGGATCATTTTAAAGAATATTTCAATATTCGAGATAAACAGATGCTCCTGATATAAACAGTACATCGAAGAGACAGGGCAATCAATTAGATTAAATGGTCATTGGGCAGACAAAGGCAAAAACCTCCCGAAAGCAGTTTCCTGGCATTTCAATCAGAATGGCCATAATTTTGTTGCAATTAAATTATTTTCCAGTTGGGCTTTAAATCCTTTAGGGACAGAAAATATAGGGAGGCATTTTTAATCCATAAATTTATATCTCTGGAACCAACAGGAATGAACATCTCAAAAGAAATATCAGAACCCCTTAAATATATTCCCCTCTGGAATACTTGTCCCCTTTCTAGAAACACCTATCAGCATCAAACCTGCTTAAGATGCTGACTCATAATTTACCTCATATTGCAGTTTTTGTAGCAAAAGCTACATTGGCCACGAATTTGCGATTTTGCCGTGGCGGTGCTCCGAGGAGGCACAGAATGACCTTGAGCCGTTGCCTGGCGGACGCCGCGTGCTCGGCGCGGAGCTGGCGCCACCGTTTCGTTTGACGTCACACCGCTTGCCTCATTGTTGCGCTCGCTTTCGCTTAGTCACTAACCAGTACTAATAATTAACTAGTCACTAACTAGTTCTAATTAGTCATGACTAATGACTGGCTGTGACGTCATTGGTCGTGACAATGTCATGGCCACTGACGTAATATTAATATTATTACGTCATTAGACGTAATGTTAGTCATGACTAATGACTGGCTACGACGTCATTGGCCGTGACATCATGATCGGATGTCCGGCCATGTCTAATAACCGGAAGTGATAATGACGTCATATCCGGTCATAACGTCAGGACTAGTGATGACGTCACCAGGCAATTCGCATATACGAAGCTTACCCCGCCGGGGGTTCGATCCAGGCGTCCGTGCGGCGCCTTTCATTTGCCGCTTCCTCGAATGCCGCACCCCAGAGCATATAGAAATAGACGCAGTACAGCAGGCATCAGCAGCGTTTCAAATTGATTGACAGCAAATAACAGGCACAGTATCTGTCACAATTCTCTGCGGACACCTTAACCGAGCTGTAAAGAAAAGGAGGGTGACAGTGAAGAGAAAAATGTGCCGTGTGGAAGGCTTCGGACCACTTCGCAACAGACGCTTTTGCCTCGTCGTACTTTAGTGGTCCAAAGTGCCCCTAGAATGTTTTTCTCATTTTATTTTTCAGGTGATTGGACAACCAGTTCCAGGTTCATGGAAATTGATACCCAAATAAACGTTGTCATTCCTTGCCCAGCTCCTTTCTCTCTCCTTCTTCACTTTTCTTCTTTGGAAGTAGAAGTACATTTAAACCCTTCCCCGCCAGTGATGATCGCCCCGCCCAGATGAAGGCAAGCTCCCTTGCCGAAACATTGGCTTGGCTTGCGAACTGAGGCTCACCCCTTGCTTAGTTCTCTTTCATACTGCGTAGCCATCTCCTTCTACTACACTGGATCCACAACTAACTAAAGGTTACTCAACATCGCTCTAGCTATTGGTGGTAATATTTTAAAACAATTTGTCTATTCCATGCTCATATTGTGTTGCCCAAATTCTGACTGTGCACACAACTTTCCAAAAACGTGTTTAAGTCTGTGATGCTGTCTGCATTTAGAATCCCCGTTGGACAGAATGGTAAGGCCATTTCGTGTTCAGAAGAAATTATTTTTTAGTAATAAATATGTACAGGGGTGCTGAGTAAGAAAGGGAATGATTAGTTTGAATAAAAGGACTAAATTGTGCATTAGTTCTCTTCCAAACTCAAAAATTACTTTCAACTATTGTACACCACAAATTCTAGTTAGAAAACAGTAAAAAGTGTACTTTTCGTACATTAAACAGCTTGAATTTATTCAATGCTCAAACTTTAATCCCTTTTATGTCATGGTTTTAGGTTGCACCTTGGAGATGTTTTTATGTGTGTGAATGTTTTACGAACAGATACTGCAGCAGTGTTTCCATTGCAGAAACAGCTTTGGTTGATAAAGTAGGTAAGTTGGCACAAGTATGTAAGGCTACAATTCTGCATGTGTGGACGTAAATTATTTTGTGTTTTGAGCCATTTGCTGTATTTTCTGAAATATAGGGTTCTAAACACAAAGCAAAAAAATTTTCTTATGGTCTCTCTGGAAGGATTGAAGCAGAGAAGGCAGGGTCAGCTGCTATGAGGTGTACCTTTCAGGGTTCGAGGTTCATTTGGAAGCTCTCACTGTGAATCAGCAATGGGCAGAATTTGTTGCTTAGTTTCCTTATACCGTGCTGTAATTAGTACCTCCTGCAGTGGCTATGGGTTGAACTCAGTGCTTCGGGGTGAATTTTAATGGAAGCAAAATGCAAAAACGACTGTGCCAAGACCAAGGGTGGAAACTTGGGCTAGTCGGCAACGGTGTAGCGCATCCATTGCCTGTCCCATAATTTTAAGAATATTAGGAAGAAAGCGAATGTTCGTGTGGTTTTTTTCAGCCCCTGAAAAACTTAGTTCCTTATGCAAAAAACCTTGCCCATCGATAAACGTCTCCATAAGCTCCAATGCACTACTAAGCACCGTACAAACTTTGTAAAATGCACTGAGGACAAATTTTACAACATCCTTCTTTCCTGTGGTAAACAGTATGTTGGTCAGTCCGGGCGTTGGTTGAATGAAAGCTTTGTGAACACAAAAACAATATGAATACACTTACTGGCAGTAATCTGGCTCTGCATTGTAAAGGATGTGGTTGTGTACCGTTTTTGGACAAATGCTCAGTTGTGGCTAAACACTGAGATCAGTTCACCCGTGAGACCATAGAAGCTTCACAGATCGCTGCTCTGGATGATAAGTGTGTCAGCAAGCCGTCTCCTGTCCAAATGTGAGCTGGCATTCTTAAGGAACGTTAATCACCGAGCGGTTTTTTATGTTCTTTTTTCACTGGTTTTCTGGACGCATGCGCCTGGTAGTCATTACGTGTCACGTGTTGCCTTGGTCGCCTTAGGTTCTTTCAGTTGGAAGTTAGCGCCTGTGTTGCTTACCCTTTCTGCGTCTTTCGTCTTTTTTCACTACAGTCTCATGTCATGGATTGCCAAGACCAAATTCCAGAGCCCTCTACGACATTGTGTGTCACCACCCATAGTGTTGCTTTCATGCAGAGAAGCTATCAACTATGTTACACTGTTCTATCCTACCAGTGTGGCTATTTCACAAAGGTGAAAGATCTGATAACAACTAGATTTTACTTTAAAATCGCCAGCCACAGGCAAGCAAAAGTGTCGAGGCCATCACTGTGTGTGCTTGAGTTTGTCCAGTACGCCCGCATGTTCGGTGCTTTTGCGTTCTTCCTCAGTGAGCCCGAGCCTTTCCTCCTCAGCACGTATCCATTCTTCGGCCTTACGCTTCTCTTCCAGAAAAACCGCTTGTTCAGCTTTGAGCTTCTCGTGAAACGCCTTCATCTTGTCTTCTTTCACCTTTGCACAGTATTCCCGCGTCAGGCGCCGCAGCTCACCCTTCTTGGTGATTGGTTCTGTTATGTAGTGTAGCCTTGCAGGTTTGTAGGTGAGTTGCAGAGTGCGAGTAACAAAGTTGAAACGTTCACGATCATACTTGTACAGATACTTGAGGTGCCTGTTGCGTTTCTGTATAGCCTTCCACAACCAGTCCTTGATGTGCTTCGCCTGCATAGTGGATACATAAGGAATACCCTATTATGGTTACAGAGACAAGATTTCATTAGATCATTTGTTAAAAATTCATGAGCACATTCTTCAACTGCAGTGGTTGCATTGTTATTGCTATAGCACAAGACACTTTACAAGCCCCAAGTGCTAATAAATGCAGCATTGGAAAGTACTTTTCCAGTTTATTCCAGTACAGATTGTCCCCTCAAGCAGTTCACTTCTGAGTGGGCATGTGTGTCAGTACATGACAAACCAGAAGAATGAAGTCCCTTGAAAGATTAGAGACGACTTTCTCAGAGCCAATATCTCAATGCAACAAGTTTAACAAAGCAGTGACTTTACAAACTATTTTACCTGCTGTGCAAAAGCTTTTCTGTGATAAAGAATTGAAAGGAAGTGACTCATCATGTCGAAAAAGATCCCAACGTTAAAAAGCCTAAGTAATGACATGGATGCTTCAAGTAACTGTACCTTTTGTGGGGCATGCACCAAGCATATTCGAAATGCCTCACCACACTTTACAGCTCCATAGCATTTTCAAGGATGCTTCCTCCCAAAAAAATTCCATCGCGTTGCTGAGGGATGGATTGAGAATGTCCCACTACTTGGAGCAGTCACGCTTGCGATGACATGTCTACCAGCCAGCTTTTTTGCTCTCCTTGCAATCTCATAATATGATATGCTCAGTATGGTCCTGTTGACCTCTAAAACTAGGACCTCGTTTGTAATTGTCATGGTGGCTGCCAAAATAAGAAGCCTCTCAGCAGCATCAGTGGTGCATCACTCTACTGCAGTGAAGTTTTTGCATGGCCTCTGTAATTATGCTAAAATTTAATGGCTATAATTATCATCAAGGTATGGCGTTGAAATGAAAATGAAGGCCACTCAACTAATGGTGCATGCATTGACCTCAGCCATATTTTGTGAAACAATGACAAATTAAAGCTAGTAATGCAGCTGTACGGGGTGCATACTAACCAATGGCCTTCTGTTGAACACCTCCTTTAACTTTCTCACAGTGAATGTCTTCCGAGCAACTGCAAGTCAAATAAGTGAGAATATCACTTATATGGATAATGCACAAACAATGGAAAGCATTTACCTTTATACTCGAACGAATTAAAATCGTACGGGTGCCTTTGACAGAGCCTTACGAATCTCAGCTCTTTTGCTGCGTGAATCTGCTTCTGTTGAGAGACAGAAAGGAAGGTGCTTGAGAGAGGCACAGAAACTGAAAGAGGGGACATTGCAAAGTACAATACAGATGACTAATGAAGATGCTCACCAAGCTCGCAAGCTGCAAGCTGAAAACTTTCTGGACCTCTGGAGAAGCCCTACAAGCAAAAATAAGAAAATGAATTGGGTAAAGCCAGCAGCAAATGCCAGCGTGGCACTGGAAAGAAAGTGATAGCATTTGTATTGGTACAAGAACGGATACAAGCCGCAGACAGACATGGTTCGCACAATCCCGGTTTTCAAGCGCCAGTACTCAACCAGGTGGAGTTCCGCCGAAGATGTTCTCGTTCAAATATTTTACAACTGTTGCAATGCTGTACAACCTGCTACCAGCACTTGAAACACTGCTCTGAACCGGACTCTTGTGGAGTTCTATGTTTTCTGAACAGGCTGGCCACGCATATTTCGTCTCACAAGCTGTTCGCAGTACTGCAAAAGGCAGGGGCGACCTGGTCCTATCAGGGTCATGCGCATTACAATAGGTACCCGGGTGCGGCAGGTATTTGAGAACAATGTTATGTCCATGTGCGAACGGATACAGATACTGGAGAGAGATAGTTTAGGACCATTTAACAGTGTGTACATACCGGTAGCCATGCGTGCAATGAATGTTATTATTCAATGAAACTGCGGAGAGCAGCAATCGCAGAGTCCACACGCTGTCAAAACCGACTGCAGGCAGTGATCAGGTGAGTCCTTGGAATATTCGCCATTGCGTCAACAATAGTGCCTCTTAGAGCCGCAATGGTGTTGTGTGGGTGTCTATTGGACTCCCTCTCAACCACGCCCCATATTGTAATAGTCCTTTGGGTTGAGATCTGGGGAACTGGGAGGCCATATTTTGGAGTGACATGATCATGGAGGTTTTCAGCCATCCATTCTTGGGTTGTATGGACACTGTGTGGGATGATGCAGAGCCTTGTTCGAAAACATATGGCCTCCCATGTGCCACAGAAGTAATTCACAACCATGTTCAGTGCCTCTATGTAAGCATTAGCATTGACCCTGCTACCTTGGAGAAAAAAAAATGTGAAGGCATTACATCTCTTTTACTGCTTAGAATGCCCAGGACTATTACTGATGCTGGAAATTTTGTCACCACAGTTGGAACTTCCTCAGGACTTTTACACAGCTACCTATCTATCATTTCTGCGATTCAGCTTCTGGACGAAGTTTTTTTTTTATTATTTTTTTTATTTATTTTTTTTTTTCCTATCGGAGAAAAACCACAGCATTTTAGGCTCCTCTGGGTGTTTCAATTTGGTCAGGAGGCGCTTAACTCTGCTCAGGCGGTTTACCTTAGTTTTTTGGACATGAACGGTCCTCTCCGCATAGCATAGAACTTGTAGCGAAGGTCTTTATGAACCACTCGTCTGACATTGGCATTATCAACCTCCACCACCTCCTTGGTGATGGCTCTTGATAGTTTAGGCGCGACGGCGCGACTGATGAATTCTAGCACCCTAAGAGTGCTAAGAGCGTCAGAATATCGACGTCATTTCCTTTGAGAAACTGCGTCCACATCCCATTTTGCAGTCTCCACTTCTTTCGAAAACTTTGAAAACAAATGATCGAGTAACCTTCAAGAATGTCGCAATCTCTGAATCGGGGTGTCCTGCAGCCAAGGAGAGTAGAACAGCATGCCTCTTCATTTCTTGAGTGAGCTGAAGTTCTGCCATGGTTACCTCAAGCGAAAAAAATTTTTTAGCCTTTATGCGGATGATGCGGTGTCACCTGTTGTCAGCTGCGGCGGTGTGTTCTCCAATACCTGCCGCGCCGCTCGCCATGCGAATTGGTGGGGCGACAGTAAGAGTATACAATTATCTATTATAGTACCCAGGGGCAAGAGGCCACAACTACCCATTATAGTGAGCATGATATTGAATGGGCCATGGCTCCCCTGCCTCCCTGCCTTTCATAGTGCTGCAAACATCTTGTGAGACGAAGCATAGTAACGCAATTTTGTGAAAATTAGCAAAAAAGGACTGACACTTACGTCTTCAGCTCTTCAGACAACTCAAATCCGCACAGCGGCATGGTTGGGTCGGTCGGTCCCGTGTCGTGGACCAGGTCACCTGAAAAAGTCGAGACATGACTAGCTTTGCTCTGCAGGATACGAGTCTCGGCTAGAAACGTTGCATTAAACTTACCTGAGTGTGCTATGAGATCAAAAGGAGGTGGGTATGACCACTCATACGGGAGGTAATCGGTAGGCCAAGACAAAATCTGCCTGCGTCTGAAGCGTCTGAACGAAATGTGCGTTGGTAAACTAGCATGCGAGCGGCGGCGCAAGAGTGCGTCGGGACTGCTGCCGTCGGCGGTCGCAGCGCAGTGCAACGCGGCACTTGAGGCTCTTGTGATGCTGTCGGTAACAGATAGCTTTGAAAAAAGCGATCTGACAGTGTTTATAGAGCACGAAAGCCGCACGAATCCACTCATATTGACGCTATAACCTAAGGATAGCGTCGCACCAAACCCTAAAGCAATTTTCTAGTTGGGCGCAACCATCAAGGTCAATGCAACCATCTTCGTGTAGAAATGTAGACAGATGATTGTATGTAAAAAAAAAAGGAAAATGTTTACGTGCATGGACAAATAAGTGGCATGACTTATACAAGTGTGTGCTGCCACCCTGCGGCCATTTGCTGAAATTATAGCTGCACGAACCCTACCGCGGAAAGTTCAAATATGTAACTGTTGCTTTCTATCTCTAGCTAGCAAAACTCGAGAATAAAACCATCGAGAAGAATAAGCGTCTTCTTGCTAAGGTGGCTTCGCATCGCTCCTCTGAAAATCCTCGCCGTTCATGTAAATACATGTCCTGTCTCCAGAAAAGTGGATCCTCGCCTTCCGAGAAAGCTCCAGACGTGCTCTCGGTGTCAGGTTGCGAGGCCTCCAGCGCATGGTACTCAGGTGGGCACTGAGGCTAGGCCTAGTGCTGTGGCTTCGCCGGCGGTATATGTTGAAACGCGTATTTCTCATGTGCGCCTTTCTATCGAAAGCTGGTGCACATCATATCAAGAGGTAGTAGCAGTAGCTGTGAAATTTACGAAAGGAACCGTTGTGATTGTTTCATATTACGTTAGACCAGCTGGAGGCGCTCCTTCCCGTATTAATCTTGGTTAGTTATTAAGTGTCCGTCTGCAATACCACGGGTGTCCAATTTTAGTCGGAGGCGACTTCAACGCCCCTCACCCGGATTGGCGGTATCCCACTGCAAGCCCTCGTGGTGAGCGTGTACGGGATGTCTTCACTGAGGCCATGTTTGTTCTGCGTCATCACTCTGGGACAGCGCAACACGGCCTGTGCGTCATATACGTACTGCTGCCTATACTCCAGACTTGACTTGGTGGTTGGGCGCGAGAACTCCCTCATGGCACATGGAGCTGCAGACTGCTGGGGAAGTGATCACCACCCTATCATCATCGGCCTCCATCCCTCCCGTCTCCGCCATTTACGCCGCAAATGTTTTGTCATCAACTGGGACAGCTTTCGCTCATGTCTTGACAGTATGTCTTCAGATTCGTCGTCACTCCCTGTTGACTGCATACAAAGAGCACTAAACAGCGCTACGACTACTACCTGGATGGATGTTGGTCGACCGGCACCAGATCTCGGCCTGCTTAACTTGTGAACCCGCCGTCAAGCTGAGCTGGCTGCTACCACCTAATCCCCAGTGCCTAGTTATTGGGTTTAATTTTTAAATGTTTTTTTCCTCCTCCTCCTGCTGACTGCAATTGATGCGAAACGGAAACCAGCGCGCGGCCTGGACAAAATTCAGTATGAGGTTTACAAGAACCTCAGTACTGTTGCACTTCCTCAACTACTAGACACCATAAACAAGGTATGGCTGGATGGTGTCGTGCCCGAGAGCTGCAAAACCGCTTTCGTGATCCCTATTCTCAAACCTGGAAAGCCTTCAACAGACCTCGCCAACTTACGACCAATCTCCTTAACATCAACGCTTTGCAAGCTTTCAGAGCAAATGCTGGCCACACGACTTTCTTGGTGGCTTGAGCAGCACGGTTTTCACCACCCCGCTCAAATTGGATTTCCCATTGACATGCTTAATCTTCCTCCAGAGTACGCATTTTTGTCACATCATTTTTGGACGGAGGAAAATTTGCAATACGCCTCAGTGGTGACACAGTTGGTTCATTCGTTTCACTACGCAGCGTGCCCCAGGGATTAGTATTGTCTCCGACGTTGTTCAATATTACTTTCATTCCACTGGCATGGCGCTTACATGCTATCCTTGAAATCAAGTTTTTTGCAATACGCAGATGACATCACGTTATAGAGCACTCACCATGATCTGCTCACTCAGGAGGCCGCCCTTCAATCAGCATTAGACATAAACTCTGATTACGCTTCCTTCATTGGCCTTCAGCTTTCTGTGTGTAAAACTACATACACGTCTGTCGCCAACCGCTGGGGACACCGTGAACTTACTTCAAATCCAATTCGTCTGTAGCAGAAAAAAACAAGAAAATCCGAGCATGAAAATTCTGGGCTTAACGATTCACCAATCAGGATCAGTGAGTGCTTGGCTTTCTCAGGCAAAAAAAAGCAAGCAATTCAGACTATGAGTTTGATAAGAAGAATTGCGCCTAAAACGGGTGGCGCTGGCTAGTCGGTTGCACGGCAGTTAGTGAGGGCGGTTCTGCAGCCACGTGTTGTATATCAAGGCCACTTTCAGCATCTCACAAGGGCACAATGGTATCGCCTTGAAGCCGTAAACTGAGAAGCTACGAGGACTATAACATGCCTTCACGACTCACACCGGTCGTAGCGTTACAAGAGAAAGCGCAGCTCAACGCCATCGATGAGTTGGTGCACTGAGGGCGTATGCAAAGTCACACATTATTCTTCAGCCACCTGCGCCAGTTCTCCCTCCCTGAAAATTTGTACAGTTAGAAGACAACAAGATAACTGATATCCGAGGACTAACGTCTGCCAACTCGGCATCGTCTCTTCGCCAGAGATTTGAAGAGCGAGATACTCACTCACCTGCCTCAAAGGTCTATTGTAGTGTACGTGGATGCAAGCCTATAAGGCTGTGAAGCAAAAATAGCAATCTACTGTCATGGAGACCTAGCCTGAATCAGACCTCTACGTTTCAACTTTCGGAACCACTTAAATCTTTCTGCTCTGATCTCGTGGCAGTTCAGGAGGCACTCTGCTTCGTGGCTATCATAACCATGCATGCTCCCTGCAGCCCACGTTGTCATCCGCCCTGACGCACTTCAAGCAGTTCGTTTGTTCCGACTTGTCAGCCGTTGCCCTAAAATATGCCAAGACATCCACTAGCTTGCGGCGCGCATACCGCAGTCAGTACGCATTGAGTGGGTCCCACGGGACCTGCTGCCTTGCCAAAGTCAAGCAGATTTAGCGACCCGCCTCGTGAACCAAGACGCATCAATGCCACGGCTCCTTGAAGTGGACGACGCTATACCCTCCTTTTATGAAGAAAGGAACACCTCCGGCGCCGCACACAAACTTATCCCTCCGTGTGTGGTATCCTTCCCCGCGGTCTCACCCGTGCAGAGGAGGTTGCGCTTAGGAGGATCCGGGTCGATCTCGCCCTCACACCAGCTATCAATGTTACCCCTACCATTTTTTGTTCCATAGCCCTCTGCGTTGTCCTCAACTTAAAGGGGGGATGAAACGGCTAGAAAGGTCACTGACAAACGTTTTCAATGCGCAGAACAAATGCTTCCGAGCATTCGTTCAAAGTAAAACTCATCGGAAAAAATCCAGCGATTTGTTATTAATTTTTAAAAACAGCGTTTTTTGAAATTCGCGGGCTGCGCCATTTCCGCGTGGCGGCGAAATTTGGGACTATTCTGCCGTGATTTCCTACGTCACCAGTCCCAGAGTGACAGGCCACGACAGGCTGCCATTGGCTGCAGCCGCGACGCCCACTACGTCACTGACACACTTCCGGTAGCTGCGAAAGTCGTCTGCTCGAGTGCTGCAATGCATGCGTGAACCCGAGCTTGGCGCTTCGGTTCGCGATGTTAACCGAAAAGGTGGTGGCATCCGACTGAAAGTGCGCGTCGGTGCAGGAGTGCGAAAAGAGCACTAGCTGGTCCGATTTAACACCGCACCGATTAAATAGGCAGCATCAACCTTTATGTACCGACCGACGGCGCAGCAACGTACTGTAGTCCCGTCTCGTCTTTGCCGCATCGACCATTTGTGCGGCGTGTTAATAATTAAATGGAACGTGCGTCAAAAAAAAAAGGTGTACCCTCAGCTTCATCGCGAAAGTACACAAATTCGCACCGCTTAAGTGCAGCACCCGATGCTGCCAGGCGCCGGCGCTGCTGCCGACGGCACTCCGGTCATGCGCTGCTCCCTGCTCGTCGATAGGCCTTGTTTCTTTTGCACCGCAGCCACGGCGGACGGCATTTTAGAATCGTCCGCTTCGCTGCGTCTCTAGTGTAGTCGCTCGCGTGCTCCTGTGCACGATTCTTGCGTGTAGCTTCGGAAAACAGTGACAACCTGCGCTGCCGAACTGCATGTGGCGAGCTGCTTTGCTTATGTTTTGCGCCGTTGTTTCTGGATCGGCCGATGCGTACACATGAGATAAAACACGCGTGCACGTTACGCACTGGCACTTCCTAAACTATGTGCGTCCGACTGAAAGTGCGCGTTGGTGCAGCAGTGCGAAAAGAGCACGCAGGTCCGATTCAACACCGTATACCGATTAAAAAGGCAGCATCAACCTTCGTGTAAATGAAACGTGCGTCAAAAAAGGTCTGTCCTCAGCTTCATCGCGAAAGTACACAAATTCGCACCGCTTATGTGCAGCACCGGATGTCGCCAGGTTACCGCAGAGATGCCGTCCGCGGGCGCTGCGACCAGAGCTGGATCAACTTTTCCAACTCCATGATCTGCGGGCGGCTCTTGCCAAAATGAAACGGGGCACTGCCCCGGGAAGGGATAAGGTCACCGTCAAACTTTTGACGAACCTGCCCGACTCGGCTTACCAGTCCCTCCTTGACTACATCAATGCGATTTGGCGCGGGGACATCCCCCTGCCAAGCGACTGGAAAACGGCTCTGGTAACCTTTATTCCTAAATCAGGGAAACCAATTGACACAGATAACCTCCGTCCCATCTCTCTCACCTCCTGTGTGGGCAAACTAATGGAGACGATGGTGCGGGACCGGCTATCTGAATATCTTGAACAAAAACATGTATTCGCAGGCACCATGTTCGGATTCCGCCCACACAGATCCGCTCAAGATGTCCTCCTGCAACTCAATCGGGAAGTCCTTGACCCAATCGAATGCCCCCATAATGACCGGGTAGTACTCGCCTTAGATCTCAAAGGGGCATTTGATAATGTAACACACGAGATTATACTCACCCACCTAAGCCAGACCGACTGTGGTCTCAACACATTCCAATACATCAAGCAATTTCTCACGGATCGTCAGTGCTACATTCGCATCCAAGATAATGAGCATGGTCCTTACCTACTCGGCACGCGGGGAACCCCCCAAGGCGCAGTACTTTCCCCGCTGCTCTTCAATTTGGCTATGATGCACCTGCCTGCCCAGCTCGATGGTGTCACTGGTGTGCAGCACGCCCTGTATGCCGATGACATCACCCTGTGGGCCACGCATGGCAGTATCGGGGACATTGAAACCAGCCTGCAAACAGCGGCGACGATAGTAGACAGCTACGCCCGCCGCTGTGGTCTTCAGTGTTCACCACAAAGATCAGAATTTGTGCACCTCCGCCCCTCGCGAAAGTGCACAACTCAAATCACTCTTTCTTTAGACAGTGGTCCCATACACGAAGCTGACGAGATACGGGTACTCGGACTCTACATACACAAACACAGACGGTCAGACACTACATTGGCCAAACTCCGTAAGGTGGGGGACCAGGTGGGCCGCATGGTCCGCCGGGTTTCAAACAAACGCGGGGGGTTGCGAAGTAAGGATGCCTTGCGGCTGGCAAACGCCTTCGTGACTAGTCGGATTCTATATTCGACACCTTATCTCCACCTACGGAAACAAGAGGAGGATGCCCTTGAGGTTATCCTTCGCAAAATTGTCAAGCGTGCCCTGGACCTCCCCATCACTACTTCAAACAGCCGTCTTATGGCCCTTGGGGTGGTGAATACTTTTCGGGAGCTCCGGGAGGCGCACCTTACAAATCAGTACACGCGTTTGTCGCAAACGGAGTCGGGTCGCCGCCTTCTTGCTCGACTCCATATCCAACACACCACACTCATGGAAGACAGGTTTCGCATCCCAGAATTGTGGAGACGCGCCCTCTGCGTGCGACCTCTGCCAGCGAATATGTCACACGAAGATCATAATGGTCGGCGCTTGGCACGAGCGGAAGCCCTAGCCCGACATTATGGCAACAAAACAGGTGTATACTACGTGGACGCCTCCGGCCCTCACCACGGGGGATGGTACACGGCCGCTGTAGTTCACAACAGGAAAACGGTTAATGGTCTCACCTTCAGAGCCCAAAGTACAACACACGCAGAAGAGGTGGCGATTGCTCTCGCGGCCTCTCATTCCGACTCAAAATACATAATTACCGACTCGCGAGGAGCCTGTCGGAACGTCAGACAAGGCTGGACTCCCTTACTAGCCTATAAAATTTACTTAAACTGCATACGGGATACGGACCCCGCACACCGCTACCTTATATGGGCCCCTGCTCATCAGGGTTTGGCAGGAAACGAGGCAGCAGACGCAGCCGCCCGCGCGCTCTCTCACCGGGCTGTTTTCTCCTCCCTACCCGATCAGGAACCCGATTTTAATCCGGCCTACACCTTCAAAGATATCACGACGTACTATCAAAATTGTCATCGCCTTTATCCCAGCCCATGCAAAGGTCTCAAAAAGGCGGATGAGCGGCTTCTTCTCCGCCTTTTCACCAATACATTGCTGTGCCCGGCAGCCCTAAAACATTTTGACCCCTCCTTTAGTGGCAGCTGCACACACTGTGGAGCGGTGTCTTCTGACATCTATCACATGGTGTGGGCCTGCCCCTCCAACCCGGCTATTCCCCCCATCCCCAACCCAACCCGGGAGAACTGGGAGGCGGTCCTTCTCGGCTGCCACGAATTACAGGCCCAACAAGCCTTAGTCGGACGCGCCCGAGCTAGCGGCGGCAACCGCCACTGGGGTCCCCAACTAGGGACCTCCACCTAGTGCTTGTAAGGATCGGTCCCTTATGGGCCGATCCAAACATACCTCCTGGCCCTTGTGTAAATAAATGTTCTTACCACCACCACCACTCCGATCGTGCGCTGCTCCTTGGTCGTCGCTAGGCCTTATTTGCATCGAGGCCACGGCGGACGGCGTTTTGGAATCACCCGCTTCGCTGCGTCTCTAGCGTAGCCGCTCGCATGCTCATGTGCGCGATTCTTGCGTGTCGGTGCGAAAATCAGTGACAACCTGCGCTGCCGAACTGCATGTGCCGAGCTGCTTTGCTGATGTTTTGCGCCGTCGATTCTGGCTCGGACGATGCGTACACATGAGATAAACACGCGTGCACGTTGCGCATTGGCACTTCCTAAGCGATGTGCGAAAGGACGTCAAAAAAAAAACAAAAAAAACACTACACTAACTTTTTTGTTAATCTCAATTTTAAGATTCGCGGACGAATAATTCGTGCTCACCTGCCATCCGATATCCAAACTCTGTAGCGACCATCAGTCCGTGCTCTCGTCGGTGATACGTACTCGTATACATTCCATTCGTTATGCACAAGAGATGCCTCTCGCCGACCATAATGAAAGCAGCTCCGGACTAAAAGTGACGACGACATATGTTTGCACGCGGGCAACTCGCACGCTCGATCGTCTGCCAGCATCCATGCAGAGTCGATGCTATCGCGTCAACTCCGCGAGGGGTCACCGGCCGCCGTTGGTCAAACCGCAGAAGACGGTACCAAAGAGACTGACCCAGGCAGCGCGAGAGAAGAAAGCGGTCTTGTAGAAAGCCGTGCTCGGCAGGAGTGCACGCTAATTTGCGCTGAATGGGACAGGGATATGAAGGGAAGTGCTCCCTCCGCGGCGGCCGCCGGTATGTGTGAACTCCCACCTGCAGGTTATGCGCTCGCGAACGACCCGAGTCGTTCAGGCTGCTGTCGCACACAATTCCGAGAGGTCAAGAAACTGAAGACACCGGCGGCCGAGGAAGACAGCAGGCAAGGTTGAAAGCTATGCAAACGCAGACGGGACGGGAAAGGCAGACCGTGAATGCATGGACGACGCTCGGGGGAAAACAGGCGCGACGACCGGAAGTCTGAGAACCGAGCGTCACCCGATGGCGCTTCGTGGGCGGGGCTAGCGGGCCGGAGTTCCCGAGCTGTTTTCTTCGTTTTTTTTTCTGGTGTCTCAGAGTGTTGAGTTGAGGGGAGCGAGGAGGAGCGCCATTTTTAATCGCCGATATCTCTGGTGTTAATGAAGCTAGCTAAAAAATTCATGCGGTGAATTGACCTGTGAGGGAGTACCTATCTCTCGACCGATTTGTTTTACCCCGTTTTAGGCATTGCATGACCCAGCCTCCACGTTTTCGGTAAGATGCAACTGTTGTATACTTTCCTCTTGAGCGATACCGTATATTCATATACATATACATATATACATATACGACTATACATATATAGCGCTAGCGTATATACATGTAAACTCGCACATTCCCTGAATGGAGTTCTAAGCAAAGTTCAAGCATCTAAGCGCGCTCGCCATTCTGAGCTGTCCAATTACGAGCAGCGAGGAAGGAAACATTCAGTTCGCAGTCAAGAAACCGATTTGTTTTTACTGTTGCACTGAATTGCAAAATGAATGAAATGGATCATGCATTTAGAGTAAGAATGCTTATAAAATGTATACTTCTAACTCACGTTTCAAGAGCAACCGCTAAATGCCAGCTGATTACGTCGTTTCACGTTGCTTCCGTTTCAAGCCGAAGGTCAAGGAAAGGTGCTTTCAGGGCTCTAAAGAGTGTATAGCTTCAGGACCCCACAATGTGGGCTATATACGCAAAATCCAGGATTGTAGCGAAACTCGAATGAGCAGCGAAGGTGTTTCAAAAACTGGTATTCTGAGACAACCCGCTATTGTTGCGGCTGCTGTGCGTGATCGTCTGTAATTCTGCAACCACCTCACAACATTACAGTCGGCATGCCACTTTATACCTCGAAAGGGTCGTTTGCGGCTGCCGGTCGCAGCTTTTTACCTGTTGGGTCTCATATGTTGTTGAATTTAGAATCACATGGACATATTATTTTTTATAGTTGTGGCTTGGTCACCGTCCAAAGCCGGCACGTCACGTGAGCAAGTACAAGCTATAGGGAGGGGTTGTGGTAAGAAGGCGCGGAGAGGGCATCGGCTGGAGCGCCGCGATAGCGCTGTTTCCAAACGAAGTACACAGGATGCCCACACAAAGAAGCGGGTCGCTCACCGGAAGAGGAACTTGAGTATAGGCGCAGGCGCGCCGAGGCCACTCTGATAAATGCGTGTCAAAACAAATTAGCCCGCTGTTGCAGAACATTTTTTCGTACGTAGGAAGAGGAATTCCCGCTCAAATTTTACACACCGTTTGATTTTACTTTCACAGTTTTTGTTGTCTTAAGATAGAGGGCTACATAAGGGCGCTCTGCGCATATGGTTTGTATACCAAAGCGATAAGCCTTGGCCAAAAGCCGATTAACTAACATAAGATGAACTAAATAACGTCTTAGCGCTGTGGTGTCGTCTTTCCTTTGCACGCGCGTGTACTTAAATCGAGCAGTTTTTGCCACTCAAGCTGAAGTTTTGGTTTCAAGGGGCAAAATTATAGTGCGAAACTGAAGGCCGTCAACACTGAAGATGAGACCAATTTTAATTTTTTCTGGTTCGGCTTGGTGCTTATTTCAAAGCATCAAAGCCCCGCCGTCGTAGTCCAGTGGTTATGGCGCTCGACTACTGTGACCAAGGATGAGATCGAATCCCGGCCGCTTTTCGATGGCGGTGAAAAGCAAGGCACCCGTGTGCTGTGCGATGTCAGCACATTATAAATAACCACAGGTGGTCGAAATTTCCGGTACCCTCCATTGTGGCCTCTCTCATAGCCTGGGTCGGTTTGGAACATTAAACCCCATAAACCAAACCAAGCCAAAATAAAACATCGAAGATGAAAGATGCGCCATTTAAAGTTCGTTAAGTTGACTTTGTTGCGTTACGCCTCGATAAAATGTCACCACGCTCACATTTCTAATGCAGCTAAAAAAGGAGGTTGTTTTTCTTAGTGTCCAAAATTTGTGCGGAGAGGGAACTTGCTTCAGGTTTATTGATTTACCCTAGGGCTGTATTGGGGACTACGGTGGACACAACGTAATGAGAAGAATCCTCAGTTATTGTGCTAATTAATTAAAAACAGTAATTAACTTTTTTATTTTCTAGTTTAGGGAATATGTTGTAGTTGCAGGATTGGAGCTCGTCCTCCAAATAGTATAGCTGAGAAAAAAAATATTTAAAATAACTGTAGCGGGCGCTTGCAAGGCCCACAGATGTCAGCCTGATAGGCGGACTCACACCGTAACACATCGCCAGTGCGTCCGGCGTAGATTGCTCCGTCTTGGAACTTTAAGCCCTAATTTCAAGAGAAATGACTGAGCGGACTGGTTAGTGACGTGACGACTATCAGCGAGGCCGCGGCCTAAGTGAAATTAACTACGAACCACCGTGCACCCATATGACTCTCACAGAGTGATGAAACCTCTTGAGTGGAGCGATCTGTATATGTCACAGGGGCGGGCTGCCACTATGTTACGGTGTAAATCCGCATGTCAGGGTGGAATCTATGGGTTATGCAACTTGCGCTACAGTTTTTATTTTTTTTTTCTCTCTCTCTGCTTTACTAGTTGGAGGACGAGCTGCAATATCCACTGCATACCCTCTAAAATAAAAAAATAAAAATATAGTTAGCGTGTCAAGTAAATTAGCAAACTAATTAAAGCAGTCTGCCTCTTAGCTGGTGCCCGCTATAACCTCAAAATTGCCGCAGGGCTAAGATAAATATTAATCCAGTTACATTTTTTCTTTTTTTGAAAAATAATTAGACTCTCTAAAGAAAGACATCCTGTAGACGCATGCAGCTTGTCTATTTTACGATGCAGAAGAATTTAAGTTAATTTTGGCGATGATACCACGCGCAGAGGCATCATTTTAAATATGTGAAACGAGGGATAACGAACTCAGCGAGCTTAACAAGCCAAATTCTGACGGTTTTAAATATGGCAATATTATCTCGTGCCATAGCACCAGCAGCTAGACCGATGTTCAGTATCCTTTATTTAATTATAGATACAGGGCAGAACGAGAGAAAGAAGACGGCTACAAAATGTGAAGGAGAATTGAACAAGGGTTGAGGGGGAGAATCAGTTCCCAAGTCAAGCCAACGTTTCGAGGAGGGGACTCGTCTTCGTCTGGGCGCAGTTTAATAAAAGTCCTCTTGTCAAAACTTTGGCTCAGTGGCTTGCAAACTGAGGCTCCCCCTCTGCCCTTGTTCAGTTCAGAGACCTGGAGCAGTATTGGGAAGAAGACGAAGAAGTCAGGGAGCTGTCAGGCTGCCTGCTCGTCTCTGCGAAATCTGTTTGATTTTCCATTTAATACTCGATATATATGTCCCGGATAGCCTATATATTGCAAGATCCTGACATGTTATCAGCGGCGGGTGCGGCTCCACCAATGCCGCACCCTGAATCATCTGGCATCGCGTCAGGCCTACCTCTGCAGACTGTGCCAGCTCTTCAATCATCACCCGTCATCCCAACCTGTGTATCATGCGGTCACCTGTCATCACCAGGTACTTCAGGACTCTCACCCTCTGATGCTCATCTACAACACGCATCTGGTCCTTCCACCGCAAGCTGGGATCGGCTGATACCTACAGGTCAGGATGATTTTCCTGATAGCTCAGATACTTCGTCTGCCATTACCTGTATAGATGCTGCGGCGAAGTCTGCTCAAGAGCCAGACAAATTTATTCAAGTGCCATCGAAGCGTCGCCGCAGCTCGAGGCGGTCGAATTTCAGTGTCGACGCAACAAACGCTTCTAAAGCGCCCAAGTGCAACCTCACAGTAATCATAAAACCAGTAGATACCGGATATCGTATTACTCGCTTTAATCCGCTGGCAATGAAGCAAGCATTTGAATCTCTGGGTCCAGATGCCGTCCTTCAAGTTCGCCCCAACAAGCGGCTTAATCTTCTGGCAGTTGACACCCGAACCGCGGTCGCTACTGAACGCCTTTTACAAATACGATCAATAGCAGGAATTGCAGTGCAAGCATACGAGCCCCGACCAAACAACTGTGGCGTAGGAGTAATCAAGGGTGTGCCCCTGGATCTTTCTCAAGAAGATATTTACTCGGCACTATTGCAGAGAGTTCCAATAAAATCGGTGCGCCGTCTGGGAAATTCCGAAAATATCCGCATTGTTTTTGTGACAGAATCTGCGCCAGAATACGTTATTCTTGGATATACAAGATACCGTGTGCATGAATACATCCAAAAACCACGACAATGTGGTAGATGTCAGCGCTTCGGCCATGTGACTACTGCTTGCCGACTAGCCTTGCGCTGCCCACGCTGTGGGGGAAATCATGACCGTACCACGTGCCCAAGTGACATCCCCATTTGTCCCAACTGCGGAAAGCAGCATGAGGCAACGTTTTCCAGCTGCACTGCCTACCAAAAGGAGAAACTAATCTATAAGTACAAGATATCCAACAATACCGACTACAAGTCAGCAAAAGCTGCTTTAATTGACCAAAATCAAATCAGGAGTAGTCATCACGGAAAAAAACCATTGACGGGAAAGAAATCACAAGGACAGTCACAGAAAGATGATGCTGGTCATCCAAGAATTGATGACGTGGTTGAATTTCCTCCTCTTCCACAACAATCAGAGGTTCAACAACCATCTGTACCAAGCCCACAAAAAATTACTGTACAGCAGCCTCATTCGAGGTGTGCATCCCGGAACCGCTCATGCGAAACCTCTATTCGCAGAAACTCTGACATTTCTAGTTCCCAACTGTGCTCACTTGTTGAGGCTGTTCGTGCTTTTCTTATACCACTCTCCTCGCCGGTGGCGAAAGCCATCCTTACAATTCTTGATTTCATATCTCCTCTCCTCGCGCAATGGCGGTAGCAGACAATCAGTCGTCTGCTCCACCCAGCGTGCAAGCCATCCGAAATAAGGCCACCATCTTTCAATGGAATGCCTGCAGCCACCGCCCCCGTCTCTCTGACTTTCGACACTTCGTCTTCAAGCATCGTTTCCCTATAATTGCTATATCAGAATCTCGGCTTAATACTACAATCCGTCTATCAGGCTACACAGTACTGCAATCAACAACTGGTACAGACCTCAGTAAAGTTCTTCTGGCTATCCGGAAAGACGTCAACTTCATCCAGCATCCCATACCAACTGATCCACATAATGAGTACGTTGCAGCCACTTTAAAGTGCATGAACATGCAGTTTACAGTAATTGCTGCCTACATACCACCTCGTGCTAATTTCAATATTGAACGCCTACAAGATATCATGCGAAGTACTCCTGTGCCACACATTATAACGGGAGAATTCAACGCACATCATCCTGCTTGGGGAGGCGTCAGATCGACAGCCAGAGGCCGGCAGCTATTCGACTTCGCACTTTCCAACAATTTATTATTTCTCAACGACGGCCAAGCAACTTACTATCAAGGAGCACGGTCCAGTGCTCTTGATATCTCCATGATCTCTGCTATCTGTCAGCTTCAACAACCTGGTCTGTGGACATCGAGACTCATGGCAGCGATCACCTACCTACATATATTGAGGTTTGTGGCTTTTCTCTCGCCTCTCAGCGGCATAAAGTTCGCTACACGAACTGGGAAGCTTTCGCTGATGCCGTAGAAAAGCAGGATCTGTCAAACTTAAATTATGACTCCTTCATTGCTGCAGTAGCACATGCTCAAACATTGCACACGAGAGTCCTCCACCTGCCAAAGGTGTACTCAGCTGTTGACGCCGAATATGAAAAACTTCGAGCAATACGTCGCAGAGCAGAAAGACGAGCGCGCAAGACACTTTCTAGAGACGATATCCGGACTTCTAGGCGAGCACAAAAACACGTTCAACGCCATTTGGACAAGCTAGAAAGAAGGAAATGGACATCTTTTTGTGCAAAATTAGATCCTAGAAAGCCACTATCAAAAGTATGGAGTATTGTACGAGGCTTGAGAAGTCAGCCTTCACAACTACATCCTTTCGAGTGCGTGGCTCTAAATGCCAATACTACTTGTCTTCATGTAGCAGAGACTTTCTGTTCAAAGATGATTGCTCCATTAGCAGCTCCTTCACTGCAAAATGTGCTCCCCACCTTTGTCCCGTCGCCCAACACTTCTTTACTAGACGAATTGTTCACTATGGAAGAACTTCAAGCTGCGCTAGCAGTTACCAACAAAAGATCTTGCTTAGGGCCTGACCATGTTAGCTACACTTCGCTGTCGCGTCTTGGAAGAAAAGCCAAAACTCAGCTGCTTACCATCTATAACAACTCTTGGATAGCTGGAAGCCTTGTAGAGAGCTGGAAGACTGCGCGCGTAATACCCGTTCTTAAACCTGGTAAGCCATCAATTGATCTAAACGCTTATCGTCCTATTGCACTGCTAAGCTGTGTTGGGAAATTGATGGAAAAAATGGTTCATTCACGCCTTACCTGGGACTTGACGAATAGGGGAATTTATCCTCCATCAATGTCTGGCTTCCGAAAAGGCCGAAGCAGTATTGATAATGTTATTGCTCTTGCCAACTGTGTCAGGCGCAGCAAAGCTGAGCGGTCTCTAATTATTGCCGTTTTTCTTGATGTTAAAGGAGCATTTGATAATGTCACGCACGAGGCGATTCATTCAGCCTTGCGTTCAATTGGCATTGCTGGACGAATGTATAACTGGCTTTCTGATTATCTTCGTGATAGGACCATTTCCATGTCAACGGATCACGGTGACACGTCCTTACATCATGTGTCTCGTGGCGTTCCTCAGGGAGGGATTTTAAGTCCAACCCTCTTCAATATATCTCTTCTTGGTTTGGACAGGTCCTTGCCACCTACTGTTCAAATCTCCCTCTACGCAGATGACATCTGCATATGGTGCTCCGGAAGAAACAGGCGCATTGTGCATGCTCGGCTACAAAAAGCAATAGTTGGCATTGCATTATTTTTAAACAAGCGAGGTCTTGGTATATCTCCAGAAAAGTGCGCAGCAATTTCATTTTCACGACGTGATCTCTCCCGTTATGTACTGAAAGTTGCTGGCACTCCTGTACCGTATGTCAACCATCAAAAATTTTTAGGTGTGACCTTTGATAGGTCTCTTTCATGGTCACCACACGTTCAACAACTTAAGACCAAACTCTCTTCATACGTATCTATATTCCGTATGCTCTCAACGACCAGAAGAGGCTGCTCTACCGATTCCTTATTACGGCTTTATGGAGCACTTTGTGAAGGTCTTCTGCGTTATAGCCTCCCTGTTCTTCAAGGCCTCTCGCAGTCAAGCATTAAACTACTTGAAGCCATGCAGGCCAAAGCTTTGAGAGTGTGCCTTGGTCTTCCAAAAAACACTTCCACAGTGGGCACTCTGGCGGAGAGCAGACGTCTATCTGTAACCGTGCTGATACCGCAGGAGCTGCTTCGCGCCCAGCTGCGCTTTGCACGTGAACCTACCCACCCGTTTTCAGAGCAAAGCATGACATCACTCTCCAATATACTGCCTGCGCAGTATCAACGCGCAGTACCGTCATTTTTCCCACCATGGAGGTTTGCTTCATGGCAAATTTCGACAACTATACCTGGCATCAAAAGAAAAGCCCACACCCCAGGACCCGCACTTAAATACTTCGCCCTTGAGCACATCTGTGCACGCTACAGTCATCATTGCCACATCTATACTGATGGCTCTGTCACAGCTATTTCTTCATCCATCGGCGTGTGGATACCATCAATGCACACCACAATCTCGGCAACACTCAGTCATCGCACTTCAGCTGTGGCTACTGAGTTAACAGCTCTGAGAGAAGCAATTATATATATTCTACAACAACGCCCTGCAGCATGGGTTATCTTCAGCGATTGTCGCGCTGCACTACAATTGCTTAAATCATCAAGAATTCAGGAAGAGCTCGTCATTGACATAAATAAGCTACACACAGAGGCCTATGACCTGAGTCACAGCATTGTGCTACAGTGGTTACCTGCTCACTGCGGCATCGCGGGCAACGACCTCGCAGACGCCGCTGCAAAAGAACTAAAAGATTCCACAAGGACAATTTCAATACCCTTCTCACGAAGAGATGCAGCAAGACTTGTAGCAACTGAATCATGGCGATTGCAACGCTCTCTGTGGTGTGACCCAAACCATCAATATCGACCTCTACACCGAATAGATCCCACTTGCGTCTTTCGAATTCCTCACAATTTGAACAGGTGGCATCGAAACTGAATCCGCTTAAATGTGTCATACACAAACTACTTCCTACATAAAATAGGCATAGCGAGCAGGCCTCTGTGCTCTACATGTGATGTGTGTGAAAATTTTGAACATTTGGTAACCTCCTGTCAACGGTTTACTGCACATCGCAGGACACTGCGCAATAATTTACGCTTACCTAAAGAAACAACCTTGCGCCTTGAACATGTCCTGGGTCCTTGGTGCGACGGATCGTCTGCTGCGCGAGCTACCAAGGCCTTACTAACTTTTCTGAAGGACACAGGGTTGATTAATACCCTTTAAAACTCATCTGTGTGTGATTATGTGCGTGTGAAAGTTAACTTTTCTTAAGGACACAGGGTTGATCAATACCCTTTAAAACTCATTTCTGTGTGCTTATGTGCGTGTGAAAGTTAACTTTTCTTAAGGACACAGAGTTGATCAATACCCTTTAAAACTCATCTGTGTGTGCTTATGTGCGTGTGAAACTGTGCGACACCGATTCTCTCTTTTTTTTCTCATTTATTTCCCCTTCGCCTCCCACACTCTGTCACCCTCATCCCTCAACCCTCATCAGGAGTAGCATGCTAGGCTTACCAGCAGGCAGACGTCTCCTGTTGCCATTAAAATATATATATCTCTCTCTCTCTTGTTCAGTTATTCGTTAGGTAAATGTCATTTAGTTGATGTCTGCTGCATACACATTGTCAATCTTGCTGTACAATCCACATGCACAGATTGTACAGAAGAATCTCAGTTTCTAGGGAAAAAAAGTCATTCATTAAAAATTAAAACATACCCTCTATATATAATCCTTATCTTTCGGGCTCTCATTAAAAGTGTCCTAATAAAAGGAATGCCATCACTGAAGATTTATTAAGATCTTATACAGAGATTAAAACTCTTCAAGTAGCTTGCAATTCATCTTATAATGTTAAATAATGGCACTTAATGAGATATTGTAATTTATAAGAGCACTACGTGATCATAAACAATGATATTTCAAATAATATGTGTGGCTATCAAGTACGTCTCTCCTTTTTGAATTTCTGAAGAGGCGGTGCCTACGCTCAGTTTCAGTTTTAGCCTTCGCAAAGCCGCCTATTTCTTCAGTGAATTTGTTAATTCCCCAGCCCCAGCTTTCTTTTCTCATTATTATTATTATTATTATTATTATTATTATTATTATTATTATTATTATTATTATTATTATTATTATTATTATTATTATTATTATTATTATTATTATTATTATTATTATTATTATTATTATTATTATTATTATTATTATTATTATGCGAACAGTTGCGCTCGATTCTTAACACCGCGGGCTTGGCGCTGTTCTCTGTTTATCTAGTTTCATTTACGCAAAAATTCCTGTACGCATGTGCGTGTGTGAAGATGAGCTGAACTAAAAGACAGAACACCACATGTCCTTCAGCTTCTCTTGTCATCAGAAACCTTGGCCGTTCGGTCGCTGATGCTCCATGGGAAAATTGGCAGGTGGCTCCGTTCTCTGCACCCCTAAGCCTCCTTGAGCAGGGCTTTAAACCCTGCTCAACCCACTTTTGACTTAGCACATCCACGACATGGTCCGGAGGTGAGGAAGAGCTGTGGTCTATTTGTAGCGCTGGACACGGTCGCGCGCTAAGAAAAGTCTGTTTTCTCTCTTTTTGCGCTGGAAGAGTCAAATCGTAGCAACTTGTTAGAAACGCCGAAAGAGTTTTTCTTTGCGCGAACGAAGCACCGAGAAACTGATATTATTCGGTTATTTGCAGCGCAACACTGTGGCGAACTTTCGTCCCTCCAGGTCCATCACATCGGGTCTGGTTACTGGCAAACCTCGAGTGGACAGCCGCAGTGTCTTCACGGACTAATAACGGGTACAGATTCTAGATTGAACTTGGCAGAGATAATATTCAGAGGAAGTGGCAAGAGAGATAAAATACTAGCCATCTGCAAAGACACTGAAAAAAAAAAAAAAATTCCATGAAGTGCACTAGACCCCAAGTATAATGCCATAAAAGAGAAAATCAAGTTACCTTCTTTAGAATTTGATCTATTCTGAGGCTACACGAGAAATTAAAGCACGACAAGATGCCTTATAGTCATCGCTACAGTAAAGTCGCAGCGACGCCTTGATGGCAGAGAAAGTGAGATGGGAGAGAAAAAGTCTTCGTGTCGCCCCTTTCCCCAACCTTAACTGGCACCAGCTTAGAAGATGAGGACACAGAAGAAGCACACATGGCAATCGTCGAATCACCAACTCGCCGAGCTCTTCGCGTTGGTCATTTTCCCAAGTGCCCGGCAGGCCGTAATTTTTTAAAACTATAGCGCACCTTAAACCAGAAAGTACTGCTGCACCACGCCACATCACATACTTGCTTTAATGACCGACGCGAGCTGTCGAACAAGATCTACTCAGCACGATTATCAACGCTGGGTTGGCATATCTTATGAAAGATCTGAATTCCTCACAACCCCGCTAAGTCGAACTTTCTTTCCCCTTTCTCCTTCTCTTATCCTCCGCTATATCCCTGTACATCTAAATCTCTCTCTCTCTCTCTCTTAAAATCGTTACCGGGACTGTTCGCTACTAATAAAAACAGATCATCCTTTGCTCTGGGTATTTACAGATATCCGAACTGGTTCCGTACGAGATCGCAGGTTCTTTGTGGTGGTTACGCATCATTTCGTTCATCCTACCGGTAGTTCATTACCACAGGAGTAGGTGGGGAAAGCATGCCGCTGCCACAGGAGGGAGCTGTGAGAAGTGGTCGAGGAGGAGGGGGAGATGCGAAACTGTTGCAGTGGCGGCAATCGGTGGCGCTCTCTTCTGTCGGCGAGGCAGTGGAATGAGGAGGAGGAGGAGGAGGAGGAGGAGGAGGAGCAGGCGCGGATGGGGGAGAAGCGCGCGCGCTGCGGATTCCCGTCTTCGACGGCAGTCGCGCGCGGGGGAAGATGGCTGGGCGCGTGCTCCTGAGCCTCGCGCTACTGCTCCTGCTCCTCACGGGGCACTCGAGCAGCGGTGCGAAGAAAACGAAAGCGGCGACCACCGACGCCGACGTCATCGAGGACGTGAGCGGCAAGCAACTTGAGAACCTCGTCCAGACCGAGGAATACCTCGCCGTCTTCTTCTGTGAGTGGCTGCAGCTCCGATTGTGCGTGCCTGTGTGTATGTGGGTGCACACCTCGTCGGCTCTGAGAGCGGAGAAGTTTGCCTATTGCAAGCGGGATAATATTCAACCGAAGCTGGATTAAAATCAAGCTGTACGACGCAAACAAATTTTGCTCGCGATGCGGTGCTGCCATCACCGCCGCCAGGGAGTCGAACCTCCGACCTTGGGATGATTGAATTTGTTCTTCTGGTCAACGTTGTCGAACAAGCGGGGGCGTTCCAGAGATCCCCTGTAGGAGCGATTCCACCCATTATGAGGAAGGTTAAAAACTAGCGCTATAACTAAAGTTTGTCCCCA
Source organism: Amblyomma maculatum (assembly GCF_055883805.1). Lineage (NCBI taxonomy): Eukaryota > Metazoa > Arthropoda > Arachnida > Ixodida > Ixodidae > Amblyomma > Amblyomma maculatum. The sequence continues at coordinate 335,183,001 of NC_139344.1, forward strand.
CGAGCAACGGTGGTCTACGCACGGTCCTAGCTTTTGACTTCAATGGTACACGTCCCTGCCGACTGATTAGGAAGCCTCTGTCCCAACCCCAGTTCATTCCTGGTTTAAGCAGCCCTGTTTTAATGGCAAAAAAAAAAAAAAAAAAAACATCCGTGCCCCTTTACATCAGTGCTTGTTAGAGCTAGCCTAGAGCTTTACCGTTAACTCCGAGCCGTCTATTATCATGCAAAAATAGATGGGCAGCATTAGACCGAGAAGCCAAGGCTCCTTTTCTGTTTGAAGTTACGTCTTACGCTGGCTCTGTTGCACACGCCAACGTTTCCGAATTCCAACATGGCCCGGCTCAAGTTCGCTACTTGGCACTCGTCGTCATGCGGTCCCTTGAAAATGCAGCTTTTGCAAGGACCAGGTCAAGGGTCACGTACTTACGGTTAGCGAAACAAGGATATTAATCCGAGTTTCTGTGGAAGGACGTAATAGGAAGCTAGCATTTTGAGCTTCGCTATTCTCTTTTATCGAAGTCGCTTGTAAATTAATTACATAGGAATAATTATATCAAATTAATGCGGCGGTTCAATTTATGCAATTTTTCGGCGTGCAGAAACCCGTCCAGGGTTTCAAAAAGCAGTACCATTTTTTCCCCCTGATCACCTGGCTCGTTTCCAAAAACGAGAAATGGCTTCATTAACCCTCTCTAAACTCCTGCCTGATGAAAGATTCTCGTTCGCGCCAGGGCTGCTAATTTGACCTTCAGCGATGGCGTTGAATGCCTTTTGCGCTACCGGTTGGCCCCGATTAGTCTCGAAGCGGTGGCGCTGTTGGCGCTGCTGGAGGCACACAATTCTCCAGTCGGTCGGAAAGTTTGCTCTGTGCAAAGCTTAGTGGACCGAAAGTACGCGGTAGCAAACAGCGTGTCGATCGCGAGCTTCGTGGCTCCGTCGTTTTATACCAGAACTGTGCTCTTACTTCATTGTTTCCGACATTGTAGTTTGCCTCTGCAACTTTACTTGAACTTTAATAGGACCCGGTCTTTTATGAACATCCTACGTAATTATTTTATTGAGCACCGAAATGGCAGGTTTGCTTTATTCAAGTAACCGTGTTCCGCGTCGTCTTAGCGAGAGCTTTGCAAGCGAGAAAAGTAAACCGGCCACTCGCAGACACGTACTCGTGCATTTTCGAAGAGATCTTGACCCGGATTCACTACATTATACAATGCAAGTTGTCTTTAAGGTATAAAGTCGCTGATTTCAAAGCAGCGCTCAGGAAACAGATTTGCTCACACGGGCTTGTCGAGTCAAAAGGAGGACCACCGAGTGTGAAAAAGCAAGGAATTAGCCTCCACGTTCTCGTCCCCGGCTGCCGACAGCCACGGTCCCAAGGGGCAAAGGAAAAGCCCCGGCAGCGCGGCAGATGCGGCGAAACTGTGCCGGCGTCGAGCAGTGAGCGCGCTCGCGGGTCGCTCTAAAAATAAGGCGACACGACGGTCCGAAATTCTCGATGGGGTCTGGTAAACAATTTGCCCCTGGCTTTTCTCTTCGCGGAGCCCCCCGCTAGGCCTTTGCATCGTTCATCCCGCTCTTCTTTATTCGCCTGTCCCGACTCGAATACAAGGTGCTGAGATGATCGGCTGCGGTGGTTTCCCAAGAGCCTATATAGCAGAGGCGACGGCTCGCGTGGAGAAGGCGGCCGCTGGAGCCGAGGCGGCGGTGTCAGAGTCCGTTCTGGCTGCGCTTCAAACTTTCTCCAGCCGCTCTCTAGGTCCGCTCTCGGCGCACCTTATAAAGTTTCGGAGCGGACCCAGCGCAGCAGCCGCTTCCACTGTCGCTGTGGCTTGTCACACGCCCGCCCACACCGGTCGCTAGCTCGCAGAGGGCAGGAAAATGCTTCCTCCCTACTTGCTCGTTTGTTGGACTGCTCGTCAGGCGTCAGTGTCGTCAAAACACGTCATTGATATGCGTTCGAACCATATCCGAGCTTTGTGCGATGTAAGATTATGTCAATAACTCTAATAGGGATAATCACGTTTAAAAGACAGGTGTACAGCGAAAAAAGGAGCTCTGTATTGTCAATGGTAATGAGCGACGGCTTCGTCAATCTCTCGCATTTAGTTGCTAATGATATATTCCGTTGCACGATACCCTCTTTCTCTTTGCTCTGTATTCGCATTCTCAGTTGCATGGCTTCAAAATGTGTCTTTCGGATTTAGGGTTAACTCCTTTATAGCGAAGCAACTTTAATGAACACGGTTTGTATATAAAAAAAAAAAACCCTCACATGTTGCGTACAGAAAAGACAAGAATTGACCTCGCATATTTGCATCTTTGTAGGGACGTCACATTTGACGTCCCTACAAACTTGCCATAAGATTTATATACATCGCACTGTTGGAAGTTTATTCATGTTTGTCTCTATCTTAAAAACAACCTAATATATGAAAGAAAATTATGTGAAGCCAGGTTCAAACTGTGTTGCCACAAAGTTTGCTTCCGTGGTCTAGACCGTAATCGACTGCGCAGTTTATCGTAAGGTCTACTACGACTTTGCCAAAGCGTTATCACTTACTCTAGCTTAGCATAAGTACTGCTAGTTAGCGGGGTGTTTTGTCCACTTCTTTCTAGTCCCGTGTTTCCCGCTATATTTGATAACCGTACCTTTAAGCGTTCCGACTGCAACTTCGAGCCTTGAGCTCCAAAGAGAGATGCTGCAGCGCGGAGCATTGCAGCAATGTGGAGAAGAAACCTTGCCAGTAAAGTTCTGCACGACATTGCGTGCCGCCGTGATGGCTCAGTGGCAAACGTTCTGCTGATCATGTGATCGTCGAATCAAACTCTGACCACAGCGAACGCACTTTAATCAAAATGAAACGCAAAACAAGTTTTTCATGATACGATACGTTTAATTGTTAAGACTAGGTTCTCGAAATTAAGGTTCCGTTTTATTTACGGCGACTCTTCCTCTGTGCCCGCTTTGATTCCCTGCTAAATTCCTTCACTTGTCGAGCAGTTGAGGTGTCCACCAAGAACTTTAACTCAATGGCGATACGGGCGTGTTGGAGATACATTTGCGAAAGACAGTGCCAAAATGTTTCTTCTCTTCGTCTCCGTCTTTCACGCTTGTAATTTAAAATGTTCAAATAGAGGGCATCAAATAGTCCGCCTTTCATTTCCTCAATAAATATTTTAGTTTGCGAAGCGGGCGGCTCTAAGGGTCAACGCTATTATTCCCTCCAGAGTTGCTTTCGGAGACAGGACGAGAGGCTCGGGCGCGCCGGGCGAATAAGGGCTACTAAAATGGGTCAGCAGTATCAAAAGCTGTTCTTCATTTCGAACAATTTACACTTAAAGCGCTGCACAGTGTAAATGAACAGAAATTATAATCTAACTGTAAATATGGAAGGAAATTCTTGTAACGCAAAGGTGCCCCCGTTAGTCGTTATAATGCAATACTTTAGGTCAGTTAGTTACGCAGCTTTGCGAAGTATCGAGACCTGTCCTTGCTGGCAATCTGCAGCTCAAAGGTCGCGCATAAAAATTACCCTGCATGCTTACTTTCTGTGCTTTTTCGCACACAGCTGCCACACGAGTAAAGCGCCGCGGCAACAATGATGTAGCCATGGTTAAAATCAAGTGCGTTAATTTCAGGTTATGAACATTTCACGGTGCCTGTGTCGGCCTAAATTTTCCTCGCTTTCAGCATTTCCCATCTTCCTAGCTACATTCGCTCGCTGCTTGCCCTTTTTCCACCTTGCCACTCCATGAAGAAATGTTCGTTTTTTATCATTCCAGTTGCATGATGAGGGCGGGGAAATTGTTTTGACTTTTGCAGAGCCATGATATATTTAAAAACAGCAGTACAACCCTGTGCTGTCAATTCGCGCTCTAAATCTTTGCAACTTCAGTGGGCATCGAATCATTTAGCAAAACGTTCCATGTAGTGCTGGTTGTGTGCGTCACGTGCGTTAGTGGAAGTTTACAATATGAAATGAACAATTTGAAGCAACAAAGCAACTACTTAATTATAACTAATCTCGCTTCTTCCACTGCTGTTCTTGCCATATTTCCAGCCAAATACCCACAACAAATGGGGCCACTTTGCCCGAAAGGGGCTTTTGACAATATTCGGAGCCTTGGTTGCGAGATCAGGCAGTCGCCTGCGGATGATGTTCGCGGAACACCTTCCGAAGAGAGCGGTCCGTGTTTCTTTTACATCTCATTATCGTGCAAGACTTGTTATCGTTCGCCACATAAGTGTTTCTGCAAGCTCTCCGCTGGTCTCGCAGCTGCTGCTGTTGTCGGCTGCACTTTAGGCACACCTCTAATTAGTGACCGCGCTCTTGTCCTGGCGCCAAACCATATTGGTATCCGCGTTTTAACGCGATATTGTTAATGATCCCGTTAATAAAAATGAAAAATAAATAAAACGGCGTCGGCGTTCTGAGCTGAAAATCGCGGACATGGCACTTGCAGTTAGTAGCTGGCAGCTGGCGTAGCCGGGCATTGGTTCTTCAGTTGTTTGTGTGACTTTCACATGCGGGGAACTAATACAATACTTCAAATTAGAAAGAAAACGATACGCAGAACCACACAAAGACCTCAGGACACAGGAGGCAGTAACCTGGAGGAACATACAGGCTAGGACATTCCCAAACCTAGCAAAGTACCACAAAATCTGGCCCGAAAAATTCAAAAATAACACATGCACTGCATGCGGTGAAATCTCGGACATCATTCACATGATATGGAACTGCAAAGAGCAATTAGAGAAATATAAAGCTCGAGCATTCAGCCAAGCGGAATGGGAGGCAGAGCTGGCCCACACGGGTCCCTCTGAGCAGCGCAGCCTGCTCACCAGGGCCCGGGCAACCCAAGCCAATGATATCCTGGACTGGGAAAACCACCCACGCTATTCCGTTAACCAATTAAAGTTTACTCTCTCTCTTTCTCTCTCTGACTAGACGAGACCACATGGTATCCGAAAGTTGGTAGGAGCCATCAACTCGGCTTGCTCGTTTGAGGTGGGAAGGTGGAATAAGGACCAACCATCCAGGGCTCACTGCTCCTATGGGTACGCAGGCACGTTCATACGGCTTAGTTAAAATAAGAGGGGGGGGGGGGGGTATATGGGGGCTGGCAGCCTACGCTACCGCGTCATGCTCTTAAAGGCCGAGTTTAAGTTGGGCCCATAACTTTTACCCTTTCTTTTACTCTAATTTGTGCTCCATCTGCGTTCGTAGCGTCTAAAAGACTGCACCAATTTAGCGAAACAGATTTATGTCGGGGTATTTAATTTATAGTTCATTACTTTATCTTGAAACTACTAACATATGTCAGTAGTTTCAAGATAAAGTAATGAATCAGAAATTCTATGCTACATATGTAGCATAGAAACTTTCTCAAGTGCAGTCTATCATGCTTTTCCACATTCAGCCTCCAAATGTTTTCTTTAAAATTAATCCCTACTTTTTGGCTTGCTGCCATTTTGTTTCAAAAGGGATTTCAAAAGCATCGACGATGAACACCACGTAAGTTTTTTTTTTTTCTTTTTTCTTTTTTTTTTTAAAGGTCTGTCCACGCAGGTGGCCGCTTTCTGAGGAAACGAAACGCAGCGCGCTTGTGCACTGTGCGATGTCAGTGCAAGGTGAAGAGCCCCACGCGGTTGGAGTTACCGGTGACCTCCGTTACGATGTTCTTCGTATATCAGTTATCGCATTGGGATCTGGTGTACCATACCATATACCGTGCCAGTTGATGCAGCATTGGATGCCTACCAGCTTTTGATAGCTCCGATACCCTCCCCACCACCTCCTTAAAATAAAGAAGAAAACATGCACGAACAAAATATTCTACATTGCGGCTGAATATTTGGGGCTATCTCCGAGAAGTGTTTACTGCTTAGCGGGGCTTGCCTTATTGCATTGCCAAAACACATCGCAGTACAGAAAATGCAGCTCCGTGTTCATAGGCACGTGGTCAGAGAACACCTCTACTGCGCCCTGGGAGAAAAGGAAGAAAGATGTGAAAAGGGGATTAAAGAAAAAAAGAACAGCAGTGGAGGTCTTCAGATAAAAAAAAAGTGAGACATGTAAATTGTTTTGTAGGAAAAAAAAAAGGGTATAGTATCTGTCACCCTTCTCCGTGAACACAACCGCGACACAACCGAAGGAAAAGAATGCCTATTTGCACAACGCTGTTCTTGAACTTTGCTGCCCGAAAGATGGAGGTGAATGCTGTTTCTGCACAACAGAAATCATTCACCTCCACCATGCGCAGCACAATCCGGTCCACGCCCCCCTGGTGTCCTTGTAGCTATGTCGCAATGCCTAGAAAGACGCACCCGAGCTGGACGTGCCGTCAGCAGCACACACGGTGCAACACAGCCGCCCCGGGGGAAGGGATAAAGAGCGCGCCCGCAACGAGCGGAGTGCAGCGGGCTCTGCCGCGGCGCCGGCGTCGTTTGCGTCGTCGCGGAGTCCGCTGGCACGTCGCACCAGTTTAGGAAGCGGGCCAGTGAGTCAGCCCCGGGCACTGCGTAGACAGCGGGGAGGAGGGGTTTGGTTACCGCAGCGGCTGCGGTATTCCGCCGCGCCGGTCACCGAGCCCAGTCGCGGCGACGATGTTCTGGCGCGCGCGTTGGACACGACGTTGCCCCCCCCCCCCCCCCCCCCCCCCCCCCCGTGCTCGCGTCACACCTTGGCGTTCACGGTTCTGAGACCTTGGGATCGGGTGAAGAAAAAACGTTTTCACTGGAGCCGGTAAAAATGGTGGTGCCACCTCGTGGATGCGCTGCTCGTTTGCACCGTGGAGCCGATACGACTAGCAATTCTCACACTCATTTAGCAAAAATTCGCAGCTGTTTCCGGCTTTCAGAACTGCTGCAGAATGGTAAAGTAGTCACATGATTAGCGGAGGTAACCGAAATTCACGCACGTACTGGTGCCCTTTCATTCACCAAAGCAGTGAAAGACATCTTTTATTTCTCTGCGACTGGCAACGATGGACTGCAGTTGTTTTTAGCGTAATCCCTCTCTCGCCCCCCCTTTTTTGTATTTGCTTTTTGTCCGCGCTATGGCTTTGTGCGCTTACGATGAACCGACTCTCCCGATCTGGTCGTCATTTTCCACACGACGGCGAGTCGTTTCAGGGCCGTCTGAATGCGCTGGTATTCTCACTTTTCTTTGTGTTTTCTTTTTATACTCCTTATTTTCATGGCGACTCATGGGGAAGTCCGCAGCATTTGCGAGCGGCCTCGACCTCTCTTTGAACTCGATTCTGAGCCCGGCCAGATGGCTGGCTAAATGCTCACCCTTTCGTTTTATCTTCCTTCGCCTGTTCTCCCACTCTTGTTCTCTAGTTGTGACATTGGATTTCGCCGCTCAGGGGCAGATTTACTGACAAAAAAAAAAAAAAACCATTTTTTTTCAACGCTTTCATTGCCGAAGAAGGAAGACCAGTAAGCTTTTTTTTCCCTAGTGGTTTTTTTCTTGGCACCTTCAGGTGCTATGTGCACATTTTTGCGTATTGTGAACTCACTGGTTCTTTAATGAGTGTGAGCTAGCTACCGCTATTTGCTCTTTTTAAGCAAATTTGAGAAGGCTTCATCTTGCAGTTAACTAGGGGACTTCTTTATGTTTAATAGTGCATGGAGCAAAATATATTTCCGGAAATAAGTTTGGCAGCATGACTCCCACCATTTCGGCGCTGATAACTTCTTCCCACATATACCAATGTCTTTTTGTGGATTTCTTGCGTGATGTGCATCTTCGGAACACAAAATATCTTCAAATTCTTTTAGCCATGTGTTCATAGCCATGAGTTTAGCCATGAGTTTAGCCATGAGTTCATCCTTGGGCACAGCATTCGCGCGCCCTAACCACAGCACCATTACGACGGAGCGTTCTTTGAATGGGTAAGTGACTAAGTAGTGTGAAGTTGTGATGTTGGGGCTTCCTGTGATTGAATTTATTCAAGACGGAAAGCATATACGTTATACAGGTGCGAAATGGAGGTCTGCAATTTCATGTAGCATACTCAGTAGTGTGAATGTTTACGAACAACAGAGGCCTTTGGGAATTCTGGGACAAGACGATGACAAAAAGAAGTGTGAAAAAAAAAAAAGCATTGATACTAAAGCGTAGAAATACATGCGGAATGCAAAATCAGGAACTAAAACTGAAAAAGACATCATTGTCTGCTGACTAGCTTCACGTGATAAGCTTTCCCACAGCTGCACTTCCACTGTAAGAGTGCGCTTCAACATCCGCAGCTAAGGACGAACCGAGTGCTGGTGGAATATTTCATCAAAAATTGAAGGTTGAAAAACCGCTGCCTTAGCCCGGCTGATAGTGGCGCATGCAATATGCGGAAGTTGTGGGTTTGAATCCCATCAACGTTACGTAATTGTTATTTGTGTGAACTTCGAAATTATTATTTTCATTGCGCTGCTCGTTTGTGCTGATCAACAACAGCAACGACAACAACAAATAGCCGGGGTTTAACTTCGAATAAACCGATGAAGATTTGCAAAAGCACTATTTGGCATAGCTTTGCTTGGCGGTTAAGCATTGGAAGACTGCCAACGAGTTTGTGTTATTGTTAAACGTATTTGTTTGGCTGGGCTTCGGGGAAAGGAAAGGAGCAGTATCTGTCTTACTGATCGGTGGAGATCTCCGCCTACACCCGCAGAGTAACGACACACAATTGGGGGGTAAGAGTACACAATTGCGATTAGGTGAGTAATAATCGCTAAATAATATTTTAACGAAACACTGTTCATTGAGAAATTCACCAAAGTAAGTCAGGCTTCATTCAGCGGAGACAAGATAACATAAACAGCAAACCACCAGAAGTATTTCAGGAATCGTGATCGCAAACTCTGAACGCGTGCTTTCTTCTCGATAGCCAGAACTCGCTTGCGCATGTAGGAAGGGCTCTATTCGTTTCCAAAAACGGAAACACAGCGAGGTTGTTCGAGCTGGTGTGGAAATACGAAACGGGGGAAAGCCACAATTAGAGCTCTGCAACCACGAGTAACTTGCTCAGTGAATCTGACAGCTTTAGCTGCGTACAGAGAAAGCTCCATTTCTCATGCTGCGGTGTAACGAGCTGTTTCGTAATTTGGTAACTCTGCTGCGCCCAGGATCGTCGGATCTGTTAATGAACGCTGCCTGCGGAAGCATAATTCATCTGGAAGCCCCGTTGTTCACCAGTGCGTGTTCGCTAAGCCGTTGAGGCATAGCGAACAAAGCAAACGAGTGTAATGCGATATTCTGGCATGATTTGAATCTATCTTTATCTTTCAAAAGCGGATGCGATTGATTCCTTGATGTTTTTTTCTTCATGAAAACTCGGAAATTGTACCTGTTGCTGATAGATTTGTATAGTGTTTACCGATTCCTCCGGCTTGAATCAGACAGAGAGCGCTTATAATGATAGTTTATTTTTGCATTATTTTTACTATGCAGCTGCTTATATGTACTGTGTTCGCGTAATTGTACTGAAAATGTATAGACTGGGATTTTCAGACACATTTTAATTCATGCATATAAAAACTCTGTGTCCTTTCTGCGCAAATAAAATACGTAACCAATTGTCACCAACCGTGCTCAGTAACATTTACAACGTTACTCATCACCGTATATGAAAATGCTAATGACTTAAGTGACCAGGGCGCAAGTTGGTTTCTAGAATGAAGTAGGACACTATTCTTACTTATTCACAGTACCTTTGAATCTAACTCCATTGTAGGATATTGCTAGTGTGTTGAAATGCACTGCAGTGAACTGTATATAGTACATGTTATCTCTTCCTTCTATCATCCTTTCTTTGCTTTCTTGTTAATTAAATGCGATATCAGTATAGAGGCTGCGTTAGCCGATGTTTGTTCGGTCCTTGCAGGTGGTAACTTTGCAGACAGTTAGAACCCTCCTTTGCCGATTTCGCCTATCTTTGTCCGGTCTTTGGCCTCTGGAAGCTGGTAGTTGGTAGGTAATAGTTAAGAGGCTATAAAAATTTAATATATATAAAACATATTATGGCCGCGAGTGTTTTTCGAACCCGCAGCGACCGGTGCAGATCAACTTCGCAGGCCTGCTTTCTCAGGTAGCACCGAAACGTTACAGCAGTGTTAAATTTTTGTTTCTATCGAATGTAATTCTGATGTTCTTAACGTTCCCTTTTCCCTAACACATTAGTAATGTTGCAAATAAAGGTTAGAATAACGTTTTCTTTTTCAGTGAACTTTTATACATTATAAATGTAGCATGTATACAACATGAATACAACATTCATGAAAATGGTAAAGCAATCCTGCACGAGCATGTCGGCCCATCACTGGTGACGACAGAAAACGCAACATGAACTGTTTCCAAACATCAACATTGAGGACGAGATTTCAGCTTCGCAATACAGCACAGCACGCAGCCCATACACTCGCCTCTGAACATATAGCATATAATGAAGCGTATATATTCATCATGTGAAGAGTACGTACCCCTTTAGTGATAGTGGCGAATGGGTAATAAGCAAAGTTTCTAAAAAAAAAATAATTCGGCGGTAGCTGCACTCTATGGCAGGCATCACATCATCTTTAAAGGTTTAGTCGCAAAGAACTGCAAGTCCAAATTTTCGAGCCGTTCGACGCTGTTGAACATGAATTTCAAGTGTTAACTCGTGAAACACCACCGTTGAGCTCGCACTCCAATGCTACGCAACTTTAACGACTTGAAAATGCTCATTTTGTTTTTCGGTTGTTTTGTATATTATTTTATTATTTTTATGCTCTCGTGATTACGTCCTATGCATGGGGTCATAGGGTAGGCACACTGTCTCAAATTGATGCAAACACCTGTTGTAACGGTAATGACGAGCGTGGATTAAGGCATCACCCTAATCCCGCTCTATGTTCGTAGTAGAGATAACGCTCTAAAAAAATCTTTACCAAAATAAAAAAAAAAGGAAAATACTGGGACTCCGCGCTTGAAATATATTTATAATGTTGTTTGTAAATTGATTCAAACATTTTAATAATTTGCAGAAAGTTATGTTAAAGCAACGTTTATTTGTAATATTAAAAATGTTTACATGCAACATAAACATTGTGTGTTAATTTATAACATTATGTTAACATTGAACACTCAAAATTAGAATAATGTTAGAATTAGAAAAATTAGAAAAATTAGAATTTGAATGTTAAGCTAATATTTTTATGGCACACTAACGTCATGCAACTTAGGTAACATATTTATAATGTTATTCTAATGCGCGGTGCTACGTGGGATATATATTAATTAGACCATCATGCCATCTCCGCACCTGAGCACCATGCGTTGTTGTAATTGTTTCCCTCCCAACAGTATGACGCATGACCACGAGAGCATGCACTCCATGACCTGGCGGTGACTACTAGTTTATTTTCTAGGATTAAATACAGAATAACTAGGGTTGAAAAAAAAAAAGAGGAAGAAAAATTTCAGACTCAGTAACTGAGACGGTTAAAAGTGGAAAATATCCCTGTTGAGCTTAACTTCGAGAGCATATGTATAAAGAAAGGAAAAAAGTATAAACGTAATTAAGTTTTAAGAAGAAAATTTAGAATATCATAGCATACACTTCCGTTGCCGTGCCTCAGCATAGATGAACCAAGGGATAGACCAGATGAGGGAGAAATGCACAAACCAAGTTGCTGAATTGGAATTTCCTGCAGTCGCATCCTCTTCGAAGTGAAGCGGCGAAAAAAAAAAAAAAAAAAAAAAAAAAAAAAAAAAAAAAAAAAAAAAAAAAAAACTTATCGAGTTCATTTTTTTAGGCTCAGCACAGTATGACGCGTTTGGGAGATCGTCAGACCATGCCTATAAAGGCAAACATTTATCTTGCGTGCGCGACAACATAGTTACGTGAAATATTCCTCAAGCTAGCGTGACCATCAAATATTGCTGCTCCAAGGAAACAAAAGTGGTTGCAAATCATCCGATTGATGGAATGACAGCGGACATATTCTCGTGTTATTAGTTTACGAAACGTAGCCGCTCTGCTGGCACAGGTCTGAAGATATCAACCATTGGGCCTCAATCCCGGAGGGGCTTCAGCTAAAGCACCTCTGAGTGAAGCACCTCTGCAATATTCATTGAAATCTAGGCCCTGCGTGTTTAAATGTCAGTCTGTCCCGTTGACTTTCTTTCTTTCTTCCTTTCTTTCGTTCTCTCTCTCTCTCTTTCTTTCTTTCTTTCTTCTGTTCTTCTCTTTTTTTTCTGATTTGTATTTATTTGTGTTTTTATTTCGTCCTTTCCTGCTTCCTTTACTTTTCTCTCTCATTGCCGACTTTAACAGAAGTTGAGGAATGTTCGAGAGGGGAGACACTTTAGCATTTCCTTCGTTCTGTTTTCATTATTCTTGTACTTTCGCATTAAGCATAGGTTCCTTGCTGAGAAAAAAAAAATATAATGCGCTTTACCGAGTAATGTCCGCAGCAGTCTCATAGCGACGTAGTAACAAGTCTGCTGCAATGCATCGAAACAAAACACGTAAGACCTAAGTATAGACGTAAGCAGACACGAACGCGCCCGAGGGAAGCATTTATTTACAAAGGTTAGCGTTCGTCTCTACCAGAAGGCGTCATATGATGACAGAGACAGATGACAGGTAAGACGCCCGACTACTGTGCCGGAGTACCCGAGTTCGAACCCGACCTCGGCGGCTGCCGGCGAAACGGAGTGGCGTCCGTGTGCTGTGCGATGTCAGTGCACGTTAAAGAACCCCAGGTGGTCGAAATTTTGGAGTCCTCCACTACGGCGTCTCTCATAGCCTTAGTAGCTTTGGGACGTTAAACCCCACTAGCCAAACCAAACCATTCCTTTGACATTACGGCGCGCTTAATGTACGATGTATAGATCTGGAGCTGGCGTGCGTCAGCCTTCCACATCGGCTTGAATAAAGTCACGAGATAGTGCATACATAAGATGACCATCCGACGAGGTTCATCAGAACGGTAATACCGTGACGTGCAGGTGTCGACTGCCGTAACCCCGATGCTTATCACGTCTCCTCGTGCTAGACAGAGGTCAGCAGAGCGAGGCGCATTTGTGCTGAGTGCGCGCGATCGCCGACCGCCAGAGACGACGGCGCAGTACTGCACGCCTCGTCGCGTGTGACGAGCACGCGCGCACGCCGTCCCACGCAGCGAAGACAAATACGCGCGGCGTCCTTCGCGCTTTGCTTGGCGGCGACCCTAGGAATGACATGTCACTCTCACGCTGTAACAATGGGCGGTTCCGACGCGCCGGCTCGCCTGCTCGCAGTTGGGACGCGTGCCCGATCCGCTTGCAAGGGAGTGACAAGTGCGCTATACCGATACTGCGCTCGTGTGTCTGCGACAAAACGGAGAAGCCGGCGCTTGCCACAACGACGCAGTGACGCCGGAACTCAGACGCACCTCACAACGCAACAAAACAAAACTCAATACAGTATCATCATCATCATCATCATCTGCCTCTCGCATATTTCTTAAGAAGCAGCACCTCACCGCCGTCTGCAAACTAATACCTTTATTACACCATTTCTCCTAAACCTCTGGTACCCGTCCCTTTATTCCCCTGACTGCCCACATTGCGGTGAGCGGGCAACGCTCTACCACATGGTTTGGGCGTGCCAAGTTACCCCTTTTAAGCCCTTTCCGCCACCCCTGCATGGAAGATTGGGAGGCCGCCCTGCAGGACCCCTGCCCGGAGCGCCAGCAATGGCTGGCTCGCCGCGCTGTTACTGCAGCCACGGCCAACGGGACCTTGGACTGAGGGTCCCGCCCCCTCGCTGACTAAATAAATAAAGATGTTTTGTCCTCCTCCTCAATCAGCCGTGTCGTGTGCTAGCTGCATCCACTTGACCCCTGCGACCTTCTTAACCTCATCCGCGCACCTGACTTTCTGTCGCCCCCTGCTACGGTTTCCTTCCCTTGGAATCCACTTTGTTACCCTAAGTGCCCATTCGCTGTCCTCTCTTGGCACTATATGCCTTGCCGGGCCATGTCCAGTTCTTCTTGATTTCCACTAGAATGCCATTAAATCGAGTTATTTCTCTGGTCCACTCTGTACGCTTCCTATCTCTTAACGTTAAACCTACCATTTTGCTCTCCATAGCCGCCGCCATTCGCCACTGCGTTCGCTCCTTATCCTCCAATGCCACCCATGTGCGGCGGCAGTCAGAGCGTCGGATTGCTGGCGGCGGATCTCGATACGTGCACCGCCCGAGCCAAAACGTATAGCCGCCGCCGTTCGCCACTGCGAACCGCCTGTCTATATAAATAGTTAATTATTTTTCAGTTTTTAGAGCGCAGCTCTTTGGCGCCAGTTCCTGCGTTTCGTGTCGCCGTCGGCGTTGTCCCTCGTAACCAGCTCCGCAGTCGAGGCACAGCTCGCTTCTTCACCCCCTCCCCTCCCTCTTCCTCCGTGGCGGAGACCGTGCTTGTTCTCCGATTGCTGCGCGCGCTTCTGCCGCCACCGTTCGCTCCTGCCGCATGCATGTTTGGCATGCCTGTAAGGTGCATCTCTCAACCATGCTCTGCATATTCGGTTTAATAATTAGTTTACAAGAAAGGAAAGGCGCAGCCCAATTGCACTATATATAATTCAGTTCATTTTAATTTCTTTCAAGTGGAAGTGGAAGACGAGACAAAAGGTAGGCAGCCTGACAATGCTGCTGCAGGAGTGTTAAAATGACGATTCTGTACAATTGACTGACGTTGAAAATTATAAAGCCGGTGTTTTGCTCCAGGAAACAAAGAGAAATATGTTTCAGACTCGAACGTAACTGTTGCAATTAAGACGGTAAGCTCAATATGTCTGCATTGTTACCAGTCATGCTCTTGGAAGGGTTAAAAAGCTGAAAGCTGAAATGTTAAAAGCCGTAGATGATCGCAAGAGGCACTGTACCGTGCCAGTGATAGTTTAAATATCTTATGTTAATCAATCTGTAATAACATCGACAGCGACGTGAATTTTCTGTGAAGACTGCTAGAACCTGCGGTTAGCAAGCAATTTCTTGCGGGCGAACACAGAAATTTAAGCTGGCTATACAAGATTGCTCTACAGCGTCTGAGCCAAATTTAATGCTAATTCCAGTCTTTGTTTGTGCCTCCCGCTTTTTCTTAGCCCGGGCTGACTAATTCTACTTTCTGTTTGTGCCTTCCGCTTTTACTTGGCCCAAGCTACGCATCACAGCTCCCCGCACGTGTCCGTATCTCTTTCGTTTCTTGCTTATCGCCCGCCAAACTGGGCAGCGGTCCAATCTATCACGATGACGGACGTTGGGCGCGCCTGCGCTGTAGGTCTGCGATGCATCTCACCGCGGCGAGAAAGACCATTGACGCCCTTTGGCGTCGTCGTGGCCGTATATATGCCAAGACTGGACGCACCCCTGAGTCGCGCGGATGCCGTTCGAATCGCTCGATGCAAACGTTGAGTATGAATTGCGCTTCTGATGACGCACTTGCACATACTCCGAATGAATGCGAGGATAATGCGCACTATATATAAGAAGCGCGAGACACAAATGAGTCATTGCTATCCGATACGTCAGACACATGTCGCAAAGATGGCCGCCACCTCGAACGTGGCGCAGACGCGTCGGCTACAGACAAACACGTTGAAACCTACTAGTCTACTTTCTGTCCGCACGAGGCAGCGGAGGTGGCTCAGCTGCAGAGCCAGTAGCAGGCCCGTGCATTTTCTTTTCCTTCTTCCTACAGCCACAGCAACAACAACAGTCAGAGGGTGGTCCGTGGCCGGAGATCGCAGCCGCGCAGAATGTCTGTCGTCCTCTACACCTGTGGTACCACTGGCGCTACCACCAACATTTTCAGTGGAATGCTTATAAACTGAACGAGTCAATATGGACTTGCTATGAATGCAGCGTTTGTCCTGGATCATGCTTATACCCCCGCATTCACCCCTGTTACGAAAAAAATTAAAAGGGTTCAACGCTGCTGAACCGAATGTGGAGCGTAAGTTTTGGCTGCGGGCGACCGAGCATTGCAACGAACACAATCAGCGTTCCGCGGAACGCATCGAGGTTCATCGGCGTTCAAATAATAATAATAATAATAATAATAATAATAATAATAATAATAATAATAGGTTCACAGAAAAGAAAAGGCGCAGTATCTGTCACACGTGTTCTGTGGACACCTGAACCGTGCCGTAAGGGAAGGGAGGAAGGTGGGAGTTAAAGCGGAGAAAATAAAGGGGTGCCGTAGTGGAGGGCTCAGGGTCCTGGTGGCAGTTCCTGGCCCTACGGGGTTGGGAAGGTGGGCCAACGCCGCTCGCGGCGGGGGCTAGCCAGCCACCGAATTTTTATATGTTGTAGGCCGTCATTGCACCCGCCACCGCTTCAAAGATGGTGGACGACGGCCGTTGATGCGGCGCGCGTCTTTCTCTTCCTCTTCTTTTTTTTTCTTCTCTATTTTCTCTTTTGTCCGATGCGATTTCAGCGCACGTTAAAGATCCCCAGATGGTCGAAATTTATCCGTAGCCCTCCACTATGGCTCCTCTTTCTCTCTTTCCACTTTCACTCCCACCTTCCTCCCTTCCCTTACGGCGCGGTTGCGGTGTCCACAGAAGACAAGTGAGATAGTTACCGCGTCTTGGGGGGGCGCTGCGAGCAGTCGGGAAGGACGGCCGTGTGTTACATCGGCTCCGCCGAATTTATGCTCCTTTCCCGGACAAGGATTTCCAAAGCGCTTCAAAAGCAGCAGGACTTGTTCCCGGGCACTTCAGAACAACGAGGAGACCACCGTTTCTCAGGTGGGACCATTTTCAACGAGGATTTCAAGTTCAAGCGGATCGAGCGAGTAGCTAAGCCTAACAGATAGGCCTCGAGTCAGCTGCCCGCCGCGGCTCCGCGGGCAAACTCTGCCGCAAATCATGACAACCTTGACGGGGTACGACCCGGATGGAATGCGTATCGTCACCATTCCGCAGGCGAAAACGCCAGTTTTCGACAAAGTAACAGAAGCCAACATCCAACGCAAGATAGAAGAGTGGGAACGCGCATCAGCCCGTAACAACCGCTCGGCACGGCAGAAAGGACGAACGCCAGATGGCCACTTCACCGCCGCAGCTGATACGCCGCTGCAGGAGACGCCACGCACGCAAGTCAAGCGTTGGAAGCCTCCTCCGCAGCCGCGTCTCGACAAGCAAGATGCAGTCATCATAATCAAACCTAGAGGAACGCTGGATCTCAGCAAATTCAGGGGAAGCAACACTCTCGGAAGCTCCTTGCACATGGCAGCAGGCATTAATAACACATCAGCAGCGCTCAGCGTTTGGCCCATTTGGGAACAAAACATCATCGTCGTCGGCGTACGAGATGCCGAAATAATCAGAAAGATCCTCGCAATTCAAGAACTTAAACTAGGGGACACAGCACACGCAGTGTACTCCTACCTCCGGCCTTCTGACGACACATGTAAAGGAGTAA
Organism: Amblyomma maculatum; assembly: GCF_055883805.1. NCBI lineage: Eukaryota > Metazoa > Arthropoda > Arachnida > Ixodida > Ixodidae > Amblyomma > Amblyomma maculatum. Next base: position 335,200,466 of record NC_139344.1, read on the forward strand.
TACAGGTGGACCCTAGGGTTTCCAACGAAGACATCACGGAAGCGCTTCGCTCCCCGGACGCACCAGTGGTGAGCGTGAGAAAACTAGGTTCCTCCAACAAAGCGGCCGTCACTTTCGAAGGAAGAAAGGTCCCTTTTCACGTCTTTTACTACGGAGAGGCGCTTCCCGTGCGCCTGTACAAGAAAACAACACCAGCCTGTTTGCTGTGCGGGAAACTTGGACACCGGGCGGATGTCTGCCCTTGCCCTGCGCAGTCACGATGTCCGCAGTGTGGCCAGGACGACATTCAAGAAGCCCATGACTGCCAACCCAAGTGCACAGTGTGCGAAGGCCCACATCCCATGGGGTCGAATCAATGCAAGTTCAAGTACCGAACATCACAACCAGCCAAATCCAAGACAGGTCAAGACAGTCACCAGTCCAGGGCCAAGTTTCGGGACCGGTCCAGCCGCAGAGGCACATCTAACAGCGGGGACCGACTGACCCAACGGGCCCAGTCCAACAGCAGCAACTCAGGACCACGCGGCTCCCGGTCATCAAGCAAAGGACGTGGCACTAGCGACAAGGCGTCGCACCCCACCGGCAGTCGTCCAGCTGAGAAAACAACAGGACCCCATTACAAGGACCAGCGCAACGACGGCAAGGTGAGCTGGGCAGATGTAGCTGCCTCCTCCCCCGAAGCGTTGGCTTACAAACAACTTAAAGCAGAGATCGAGAAACTAAAGTCAGAAAATAGGAAATTAAAAGAGCAATTAGGCGTCGCAGCCAACCCGAAGAACACATTACCTCCATTGACACAACAGGCATGTCCGATGGAGGAGGACAAGGAAGAGGTACACCCTCCGTACCCACAGGAGCTAAATACTAGCACTATCGACAGGCAAACTGCACTAGAGACGCCACAGCAGGCGCCAATGCCGCAGGTACCACAACCGCAGGCAGCAGCACCGCAGGCACCCATGCCGCAATTTATTGAGAACACCGAAACACAGGACCGCATTACCCGCTTGGAAAACACAGTCCAAGATCTCATGGCCAATAAATTACAAATTATGATCGAGACGACAATCAAAAGCATGTTAGAATCAGTCATCAAGCCCATGATGGAAAAACTTGAACCAGTTCTAACCAGGATGCAAGCGCAGGAGATTAGAATTGACCGAAAAATTCAGGAATATTCGGATGTTTCTCACAACAAGGGCACAAAACTACAGGGCAAAATGGGAAATCGTCGCCTAGTCATCCCTGAACTTGATAAAGAACCTGAAGATCCACCACAGGATCCGACACACATTTCTAATCCTCAACATGGCGCCACAACCAAGACCTAAACTCACCATCCTACAATGGAACTGCAGGGGACTAAAGCGCAAGAGGGAAACATTACAACAATACATAGACTCTTATTCTCATGCGCCGCAAATAATAGCCCTGCAAGAAGTAAATATGGAGGCTAAGATCAGAGGATACTCAACACATCAAACAAACCCCTCGACATGTATTTTGGTCCACAAATCATGCACAGCAACCACTGTAGACCTTGACCTACACAGCGACATTGAATATACCTTCATAAAGTTGCTACCACAACACCGTAACAGCAAGGGCACCTATATACTCAATATATATAGTCGCCCCAAACAGCGCCGCGCAGCCTTTGACGCTATCTTTATCAAAGCACTAAGAGAAGCTCACACAGCTCCCCTAGCTATAGTCGGCGACTTTAACGCTTCTAGCCCATTATGGGGATATCCAAAGGAAGACACTAAAGGCAGGAAACTAGCTTCCGCCATCGCTGACATGGCACTCACCTTACTTACTGACCCGCAGCATCCGACTCGAGTCGGTACCAGCATAACTCGGGATACCTCCCCCGACCTGACGCTCGTCCGCAACGCCCGCAACTATGAGTGGCTCAATACGGGAGAGACCTTAGGCAGCGATCACTACATGCTGCAGACCATCTTTGAAAGCAACAAGCACAGCAAACCTCGTGGGCAAGCCAGAATGACAGACTGGGAGAAATTCAGGAAGGATACTAAACTAGTTACATCGGAACAAATAACTAGTTACGAAGAGTGGGCGGCATCTATTCTCGACCTTAAAGAAAACCTCACAAAAACCCTTGCCACCACGGAGGACCACCCAGCTGTTGACAACCATCTTCTACACCTTTGGGAAGCTAGGCGTAGTCTCATAAAACGGTGGAAGAAACAAAGGCACAATCGAAAACTCAGAATTCGAATAGCGAAGCTAACTACTCAAGCAGACCAATACGCATGGGACCTCGCTCGCACCAATTGGCTAAAAAGGTGCGAATCCCTCAAAGGTCGCCTAGACAGCAAGACTACGTGGAACCTTCTCCGATGCCTAATTGATCCACCGAAATCGAAGAGTGAACAACGTAGAAATTTGCATCGAGCCTTACACAACTTTCAAGGCACGGATGATGAACTCATGGATGAACTCACGCGTCGCTATATCTGCACTTCGAGAGACGCAGAACCCTCAAATCCAGAATACCGGGGGGAACCGAACGAAGACCTAGATAAAGACTTCACTTTAGAAGAAATCATAGCAGCACTAGCAGATATGCGCCGAGGTACAGCCCCGGGACAAGACAAAATTACGGTCGGACTTCTAACCAACCTCGGCACGGAGGCACTGCAGCAACTTACGGATTACGTTAACGAATGCTGGCGCATCGGCACCATTCCACAGGCATGGAAAACAGCCAATGTACACTTTATCCCCAAACCCGGCAAGAAAATCAGCATTGAAAACCTACGCCCCATATCCCTCACGTCGTGCGCAGGCAAACTCATGGAAAAGGCAGTCCACGCACGTCTCTCCAACTATCTAGAGAACAACGAGCTACTGCCACACACGATGTTTGGATTCAGAGCACATCTGTCCACCCATGATGTGCTTCTGCAACTCAAACGCGAAGTCATTGATCCAGCACGCAGAAACAGTGACCGAGCACTTCTATCCCTCGACCTCAAAGGAGCGTTTGACAATGTCAAACATTCCACAATCCTCCAAAATCTCCAGACCACCAACTGTGGCCAGCGAGTCTACTCATACATCTATGATTTCCTTAAAGACAGAACAGTCAACATCAGCATCGGCACTAAACAAACAACGCAAGTGAAGATGGGCACGAGAGGCACTCCGCAAGGGGCAGTATTATCCCCACTTCTGTTCAATATTGCACTCCGCAATCTTCCACCTCTTCTAAATCAGATACAGGGCATACGACACGCCCTGTACGCTGACGATATAACCATCTGGACAACTAGGGGTAGTATGGGAATGATGGAAGAACAACTACAAACAGCGGCAACAACAGTTCAGAATTATGCACGAGCGTGTGGACTAACCTGCTCTCCCGAAAAATGTGAACTCCTAGTCTTCCGCCAGCACAAAAATCAGGCCACGATCGACATCCACGTTGACAACTCACCCATAAAGGAAGTTCAGACCGTTAAGATACTGGGTCTATGCATCAATAACAAGGGCAACAACCACCTCGCCATCCAGAAACTCCGCCTCGTGAGCGAGCAAGTCGGCAGGATGATCGCCAGAATAACGACGCGGAAATCAGGGATGCGCGAAGAAGATACTCTCCGACTGGTGCAGGCCTTCGTCGTGAGCCGCATCGTCTATGCGGCACCCTACCTTCGTCTCAAGAAGTTTGACATCAAGAACCTCGACGTCATAATCAGAACAGCCTACAAGAAGGCCCTGGGCCTCCCTCTTACGACATCGACGGACCGGCTTTTACGACTGGGCGTCCACAACACGGTAGACGAGCTGATTGAGGCACACCTCACGGCGCAGGTGGTACGACTCTCCACGACTCTGACTGGCCGACAAGTCTTGAACGATCTGAACATCAATTGCCCCGAACAGCTAGACCCTAAAAGCGACATCCCAGCCTCATGGAGAGGACAATTCAAGGGAACTCCATTACCGAGGAATATGCACCCCGACTTTCACCAGCCAAGAAGACAAGCACGAGCGGAAGCTATAAAAAGGCACTACGGCGGGCGCGAGGGCGTGTTCTATGTCGATGCTGCGGGTCCTGAACAGGGAATGGCGGCCGTTGCGGTAGTACACCAAGATAAAACAGTGGATGGACTAATATTACACAGCCATGACACACTGGCTGCGGAGGAAGTGGCAATTGCCCTAGCTGCGACACACACTACCTCAGAATACATTCTTACAGATTCACAGACAGCATATCGCAATTACCTCAGGGGCAGGATTGCACCGCTAGCAGCTAAAATCCTGCAAGATAGTTACACCCGTGGCTACCAACCCATGGATAAACACTTAGTATGGGTACCAGGTCACCAGGGGATCCCAGGGAACGAGAGCGCACACGCCTCAGCCCGAGCATTTCTCCCCCGGGCACCCAATACGGATCTCGTGGAACCTCCTATCCCATTGCTAACTTACACCGAAATACTTCAGCACTTAAGATTATCTCGCCGGGTCTACCCTCCACCGGCAAAGACACTAGACAAAGGGGAGGAGATACACCTCCGCAAGCTACAGACCAACACTTTTAACAATCCACGCAGACTACACGCAATAGATCCAGAGTCATTTGACTCACAATGCAAATTCTGCGGGGAGAAGGCGGACCTATACCATATGGTGTGGGCATGCCAGCGAAATCAGACTGTCACTATTAATAACCAGCCAACGCAGGAGGGGTGGGAGGCAGCTCTGACCAGCTCGGACGCAAGGGTTCAAAAAGAACTCATCGGAAGAGCGCGGACAGCAGCCTACGCCAATGGGGTTCCGGACTGAGGACTCCAACCGCCGCTACAACCTCCTAATCATTTTCATTAAAATATTTTTACCACCTACCGCGTCTTTTCCTTCCTATAAATAAATCAGTTTTTTTTTTTAATCTCTTCTGTCCGCACGAGGCAACGGAGGTGGCTCAGCTACAGAGCCAGTAGCAGGCCCGTGCATTTTCTTTTCCTTCTTCCTACAGCCACAAAAACAACAACTCGGGAGTAATTTCGACTAACTGGGGATCTTTAACGTGTTGTTGTTGTTGTGGCTGTAGGAAGAAGGAAAAGAAAATGCACGGGCCTGCTACTGGCTCTGTAGCTGAGCCACCTCCGCTGCCTTGTGCAGACAGAAGAGAAAATAGAGAAGAAAGAAAAGGAAGAGGAAGAGAAAGACGCGCGCCGCAACAACAGCCGTCGTCCACCACCGAAGCGGTGGCGGGTGCAATGACGGCCTACAACAGATAAAAATTCGGACAGGCTAGCCCCCGCCGCAAGCGGCGCTGACCTACCTGCCCCAGCCTCATCAGGGGAGACCACACTATCTTTAATGTGACCCGCCGCGGTGATGCAGTGATAAGACGCCCAACCTCTGTGCCGGCGTACCCGGGTTCGACCCCGACCGCCGGCGGCTGCGTTTCAATGGAGGCGAAACGAGGAGGCGTCCGTGTGCTGTGCAATGTTGTTGTTGTGGATGTAGGAAGAAAGAAAAGAAAATGCACGGGCCTGCTACTGGCTTTGTAGCTGAGGCACCTCCGCTGCCTCGGGCGGACAGAAAAGAAAAGAAAAAGAAGAGGGGGAGAAAGACGCGCGCCGCAACAGCCGTCGTCCACCACCACCGAAGGGGTGGCGGGTGCAATGACAGCCTACAACAGACAAAAATTCAGTTGCAGGCTAGTCCCCGCCGCAAGCGGCTGTGACCTACCTGTCCCAGCCCCATCAGGGCCAGGATCAGCTACCCTTCGCCACCTCCTGCTGCTGTGCAATATCAGTGTACGTTGAAGATCCCCAGCGTTCATCCGTTGTAGCGTTCATCCAAGTGGTGGTGAAAAACTTTATTTAGTGGAGCCGCGAAATACTCGTTACAAGGGCTGGGCCGGCTCCTGATCACGGGTGGTGGCCAGCAGGCAGTGCCTGACGGCGACCGCTTCAGCCCAGGCGACCAGTCTCCTTTGTGGAGCCGGTTCTGAGCTGGAGACCGCGATCTCCCAAGCCTCGTTGTCCGTAAGGCGCCATTCGGCCGGTGGTTGAAACTCCGGGCATCTGAACATAATATGTTCGAATGTAGCTCTCGGGGCCTCGCAGAGGGAACATACGGACTGATGAGTAGAGGGGGAGAAGAGTGCCAGCAGTGCTGGGGAGGGAAAGGTGCGGGCTTGAAGGTGTCTCCATGTTATTTGTTGTGGTTTAGTTAAGGAGGGGTGTGGGGGAGGGTAGTGAAGTCTTTCAGACCGGTAGTGTAGTGTAATGTCGTTGTAGGTGATCAGCCGATCTCTGGCACTGCCTAGGTCCTCGTTATCTGTTGCTCGGTCGACGTATGCTCGAGCAGCAGAATTGGCCGCTTCGTTACCGGGGTTGCCGGAATGGGCTGGTACCCAGACAAGGTCTATGGGTCGGGGTGTTTGAACGTTGGTAGTTAAGATTTTGTGAGAGGCAGCATGTAGCTGGCCTCGGGCGAAATTTTGTATGGCAGTTTTAGAATCGCTGAGGATAAGGGTGGCAGTGGAAGAGACTATCGCGATGGCTATAGCGGATTCTTCCGCTTCTACGGACGTTCGGGTAATGATAGAGGCTGATGTGATGTGTTCGAAGCTGCTGGATATCGCGCATATCGCATAAGCTGAGCGGTGTGGATATTCTGCGGCGTCCACGTAGACCGTGTCGGGTTCGTTCGCATGTGCTATGTGTAGAGCACGTGCTCTCGCTTTCCGTCTGGCCTGGTTATGAAGGGGATGCATGTTTTTCGGAAGTGGGTGGACAGTGAGGTGATCGCGGACTGTCTTTGGAACTGCATAAGTTTCTACTGGAGGGGCATCTAACGGTCTAAGTTGGAGAAAGGAAAGAATGTGGCGACCAGTTGGGGTAGTGGAGAGCCGTCCTAGTTGGGCGATGCGGTGGGCTTCCACCAGTTCGCTGAGGGTGTTATGAACTCCCATGCCTAAGAGTCGATAGGTTGGGGTGCGCTTAGGTAAGCCGAGAGCTGCCTTATAAGCGTGTCTGATGAGAGCATCCACCTTGTCGGTCTCTGTTTTTGTTAGATATAAATATGGAATCGAGTAAAGAATACGGCTTATAATAAATGCCTGTACTAAGCGTCTGAGGTCATGCTCGCGCATTCCACAGTGCTTGTTGGCTATACGTTTGATTAGGCGGTTGATCTGATGTGTTGTGTTAGTCAGTCTGGAGAGTGTATCCGTGTTAAGGCCGTTGTCTTGTATGAACATACCTAGTATTCGAAGTTTGTGAACTTGTGGTACTGGCTGACCATCTACGGTGATGAGCATAGGGGGTGGGGGGTGTTTCCGCGGGCTTGGGTGGAGTATCAGGAGCTCGGATTTGGTGGAGGAACATGCAAGGCCTATTGAAGCTGCGCATCTTGACACCATGTCTGCCCCCTCCTGAAGAGTTTCTTCCATGCTACCTACATTCCCAGTGGTGGTCCACAGGGTGATATCATCTGCATATAGAGAATGGGAGAGGTTTGGGATCTGTGACAGCTTTTTAGCCATGGGAATGAGTGTGATGTTAAATAAAAAGGGGGAAAGGACTGATCCCTGCGGGGTGCCTCTATTACCGAGGGTAAAAGTGGGGGATTTTAGGGGGCCGAACCGAATTTCTGCTGTGCGATCCCGGAGAAATGCTGAAATGTAGGCATGTGTTCGGTTTCCCACATTCAGAGTGGATAGTGCATCCAATATAGAGGAGTGATAGACATTGTCAAATGCCTTTTGCAAGTCTAGAGCCAGCAATGCTCTTGTGCGTTTGCAGTGTCGGGGATGGAGAATTTCTTCTGATATCTGTAGCATGACATCTTGGGTGCATAGGTGGCTGCGGAAACCCAGCATTGTGTGAGGAAAAAGGTCGCGGGTTTGCATGTGTGTATATAGCCGATTCAAGACAACGTGTTCCAAAAGTTTACCAAGACATGAAGTTAGCGAAATGGGCCTAAGGTTTGAAATAGTGAGCGGTTTGCCGGGTTTAGGTATAAAGGTAACCTGAGCGTGTGTCCACTCTGAGGGAAGCGTTCCCTCTTGCCAGTGTTTGTTAAAGAGTTCTGTTATTGCCTGGATGGAGTTTTCATCGAGGTTTCTAAGTGTTTTGTTCGTGACCTGATCGGCTCCTGGAGCAGACGTAGTGCGGAGTTGGAGCATGGCTGCTCTGACTTCATACTTTGTGATGTCTTCGTCTAGCTCATGGTTTTGGGTTCCAAGGTACTGTGGTAAGGGTGTCTTCGGTGTGGTTGTGAGGTATGTATCTTTTAAGGATTGAATAATGTTGTCGTTGTCCATGTCTATGCCATGGATAAGACGCGTCACATTTTTCTGCTGTACATTCTTGGCGTGATCGGGTTCAAGAAGGCATCGTAGCAACCGCCACGTGTCCTTAAGTCCTAGGTTTCCAGCAAGGCGGTCGCATACTTGACCCCATTGCTGGTGACTGAGCTGTGCCGCGTGCGTCTCCATTTCCCTTATAAGAGCGGAGATGCGGAGCTTCAGGGCGCGATTGTGTTTGTTTTTAAGCCATCGCTTCTGTAAGCTCGAGTGAGCTTCCCACATATGGAGTAATCGGCTGTCAATCACCTCCGAGGATTGTGTGCACGGCATTTCCGATGTGGCCATGTTCACGTCCTTGTTGAGGTTAGCCAGCCAATTTGTAAGGTGGTCTATCTGCTTCGGGGCCGCGGTACGCAGATCGCGAAAGCGATCCCAGTTGGTGATTTTGAGTTTCCTCTTTACACGGGGGGTTATGGAGGATAGTGAGAAAGAGGTCTCAATTATATAGTGATCGCTACCAAGAGAGGTTTGCGTGTTTGTCCAATAGCATTGTGTTATGTTTTTCGTGAGTGTAAGATCGGGGTTGGTGTTGTTCTGTACACTGTTGCCGATGCGCGTGTACTGTTGTGTATCATTGACAAGGGTTATGCCCTCATTTTGGAGAAGTGTCCAGAGTCGGGCGCCTTTACTGCAAGTCGTTTTGTATCCCCGTGTGATATGGCGGGCATTAAAGTCTCCTGCAACTATCAATGGTTGGTTAGCGCTGATTTGAAGGGCTTTTTTCATGGCCGCCATTAGAGGAGCAGTTTTTCCTTTCGGGGGGCTGTAGATATTCAGAATGAATAGACTCGTTCCTTTCCGCTCTTTGGGAAGCAGCTCTATAAAATGGAAGTCGATATCTGCAACGTCCATGTTATGATCAGTTGCTGTGTAGTTGCGGTGAACCAGCGTCGCCACTCTGTGCTGAGTACAGCTTGTTGGTGTATGAGGACTATAATTGAGCAGTTTTACAGGGGAGTTTGTTTCCTGCAGTGCGATTACCACTGGTGTTTCATCGGCCGGAAGGGATTGAATGTAGAGCTGCAGATTACTACGCTTGGAACGAAAGCCTCTGCAGTTCCACTGCCACACCTTAATGTCCTGTCGACGTCCTGCCATCTTGGGGCTGAGATTCGGGTGGGATCATTTGAGATACTGTGGTAGAGAGTAGCTTTTCTAGAGCAGTTTGAATCTGGATCTGTTGCTGCTGCATCTGCTGCTCGAGCATCGCTATCCGCGCGTCTACTCCAGCTGCCCATGCGTTCGTGCTGGTGGTCATAGATTCAAATTTTTCCGCAAGCTTCTCTTCAAGTAAAGCTATGGAGGCGACCAGATCAGGCTTTTGGGAGTCGACCGCTGTAGGAATGTCTTGGTGAGGTGCCTTCCGTTTGGCGGGTGTGTGAGTTTTAGTAGTAGATGCTGTGTTGTTGCATGTGGGAGGAGGAGGCGGAAGTGGGGTGGAACGACCTGGGAGGGGAGTTGAAGAACTTTCCATTCCCTCTGCGGGGGAGAGCCTGTGAATTAGCGTTTGCATTTGCTGAGTGAGCTTTGCAATATGATCATTGAGTTTTTTTATTTGATCATTCTGTTGCTGAATTTGCTTGCCCTGAGTTTCTAGCTTTTCTTTAAGTTGCTTATTTTCTCGGACAAGGGAGGAAGATCGTGGGCCCCAGCTCACCTTATTTTCCGGCGGAGGCTGGTCGGTCAGGGGCGGGAAAGATGGCGAGCGGTTCCTGGCGTTGGTGGAAGCGGCGGACGCGGCGGACCGGGAGCGGACGCGGTTAGTGGAACTCGTCCGGTTCTTGCTTCGGGATTGCCGGGTTGTTTGCTCGGCATCTGCACCAGCTGTCGAGCGTGTCAGTCTCTTGTTGCCCGGTCTGTTGAATCGCTCCGAGCAATCGCGGGAGCCCGTAAAATGGGGGCCGCCGCATAGAATGCACTGGGGTGGACACGTTGGAGGGTCGGTCGGTACATGGGTCTCCCCACATCGTTGGCATAAGTCCTTTTTGGGTGCCGTGCACACGTCGCTGCGATGTCCCGGACGACGGCAGTTGAAGCAGGCTTCTGCTTTGGCGATGAATGGATGGCAGTGGTAGACCGCTCCATAGAAGCGCAGCTGTTTAGGTACTGATTTGGTATTTATGAAGGTGACCAGAATTGATTTGGTGTGGCCGAGTCGGCGTGCATCGGTGATGAGATAGGCGGGGCTTTGGTTGAACGTTTTTAGCTCTGTAAAAATTTCTTCAGATGTCTGGTCGTAGATAGCATTATAAATGATGCCTCGAATGGCGTTGTCCGGAGGAGCGATATACGTTTTCATTGGGTAGACTTGGTCGATTATCTTTATAGATTCTAGTTGTACATATCTACGGGCACGGTCTTCGGCTGGCGTGCTGATAGTGAATGAATTGTGCCTGGGGTTGATTCGGATGGCGTCTTGTGTTCGCACTGCGTCTATCGGTAGCTGCAGAGCGCTGGTGACTAGAGACAGTATATATCCCCCGTTGTGTTTACTTAGGTCGAGGCCTCCACCGGGGCGGAACACGATTTTAAGGTCTCGTGTCGGGAGCTTGGGCAACGGTGGCGGACGCTTTAGAACGGTGGAAGACTTGCCTTGCGTGGGCTGCGTTGGTGTGGCTGTGCCGGCCGGGGGCTGATGAGTCGAGCTCGTGGGGGCTTGCTGGGCAGAGAGGACATCGGGGTGAGCCATACGTCGAGCCTCCATGGCTCGGTCCCATCTTGATGCAGTATCAGTAGTCCCATCTTCAGTGCGCACCATGCCGCTGTTGGTGGGCCGTGAAGTCGGGGGAGTGAAGGGTTAGGCCTAGGCCTAATGTGGCGGTGGCCGGCTCCCAGAGCAATCTCAAAGTTTATCCGCAAATTCGGGAAGACGGACCCGAAGAGAGGGTGGACAGGTGCTTAACACCTTCATGCGTCGATTGCGGCTATTCGAAACATGAACAGTCAAGAATTCCGCACTCACAGTCGAAAATTGGAGGAGCTGATGCGAACACCAAGCGTCCGTGTCAAGCTCCAAGCCAAGAATCGCGTTCATCCAAGCTGTGTGTGGTTAATCCTGGACCAACGGGTTAGGTTTAAAATCGCATGGTCTTGTATCTGTTCATTTACTTAGTCTCCAGCCTGGTTTATTCGATTTTCACCAGTTAGACTTACGACGAAGCATGCGTCACGTTAAAATGTGTGGGTAAACGCATGGCGATCTTATCGAATCCCGGCCTCGGTGGCAGCTTTTCGATGAAGGCGAAAAGCAAGGCGCCCGTGTGCTGTGCAATGTCAGTGCACGTTAAAGAACCCCAGGTGGCCGAAATTTCCGGAGTCCTCCACTACGGCGTCTCTCATAGCCTGAGTTGCTTTAGGACGTTGAACCCCATAAACCACAAACCAAACCTCATCGGGCTACACTGTTTAAAGTCTATATGATTTAGTGAGTATACTATCGTGTTTCTTTTTTTTTTTTTGTTAATTCAAACGTATTACTGTGGTGTATATGACAGGGAATCAAATAATATTTTTTTTATTATCGCGTTATTGTTGTGACTGTATGTATTATGAAATGCTTACAGAACTATGTATGGATGAAAAATTATTGGCTTGGTTTCATGGCGTGTATTCGCATCTCGTGTTCGTGCGTGCGGTCTCCTGTCCTTTTTCACTTATATTTATGCTCATGTTAATGGGACTAGACTCCGGCCATGAACACGTAAACAACTGTACTGACAAATGGCAGTGAACTGACTCGAGTTGGACAGAAGGAGGAGAACCAAGATAGCCAAGATAGAGACACGATAGGGTAGGCGAAGAACTCAACCCGGTAACGGACACATCCAAGCAGAAAATAAAAACAACCACTAAAACACTTCTGAATGCGCTTGAAAAGTATGTGAGCGTTCTCGTTGCCTCACCCGCGAAGACTTCTGGTGCTTTTTGCAGCCATAACTGCTTATAGCAAACCTTCATCATCCGGTCACATAGCTATTTCGTAGCACGATTGAGGGAAAGCAAGGTGTGAGGACACAAGGGAGGGCAAACATGATTATAGCTGAGAGGGGAAGGGAACTCACAGTGCTTACGCAAGATGTACCGGCTGTGTACCGCAAATATCACACGAGAGGGGTGAACTTTTATTCATCTCTTTCTTGCAAACATTTAACGCAATAGCATTTAAGCTGTCGTCGTTAGGGAAGCCTCGCGTTCTCTCAGAAAACTCCTTGATTGGTTGAGATAGTTGTGGAGTCATCAAGGTCACACAACATCAAGGAAAAGATCACATGATGACGGCAAATTTTTAGACGTGCCAAGGACGTCGCAAAAAGTGGGTAGACTTCCAGAATTTGGCGACTGGCCACCTCCAAAAAGAGGTTGGTCTATTACAAATTTTTCAAAAGTTTATTTACATGAACCAACGACCACCAAAAGTGGGTCGACACAAAAATGTGTCAGTCCTCCTCAACAAATGCTCGCCCACACCAAAATTTTCAGTTGACCCCCAAGTGACTTGGGCCGCCTGAAAACTTGGTGGTTAAGACAAATTAGTGAGTGGGTGAAAAAGTCGGATTAGCATAATCCCCCAAAATACCCGAGAATTTGCGTATTAAGACAAATTAGTGGGTGGAATAACGTGGGTTAAGGGATCCGTTAAGATTAATGTGCTAAGTTTATCTAATAGAAGCTCCTCGAACAATCGAGAACGAGGTCACTCATGCATGCCTGCATGCTATTGCGTTACTTCTGTAAGGAAGTGGATCAGATGGCCCCCAAGTTTTTATCGTGTCTCTCGCAGGCTTTGCAGCTCTAAAGAGGCAACAACGATGGTGACGTTTTTGAATTCGACGTGAGCATTTCAAACGACACTTTTCTTGATTATATTTTGTTATTCATAGAATTGCGCCATTATACATATAAACTTGGAAAAAGTCACACTTCTCCTTCACGAAGAATTATGCTCGTCATAATTACTGCTTCTTTTTTTTTTTTTTTTTGATGACACATACTCACCTCTTTTTAAATGTCTTTTCTCTGACGGACGCCATATATCGTCATAAACATGAGTAGACAACCGAACTTCAAGACTGGTGTTGTTCGGCAACAGCTCTATATATTCAAAGGAAATGAAATCTAATAGTATCGTCATAAATAAAAGAACGATGCATGTGACAAAATTACCTTCACGCACAGACGGTAGCGCTGTCTGAAAAGCGTAAAAGACTCAAAAGGCTCAGGTGCGCCTCTTAATTAGCAAAATATACGAGTCAAGTCGTTGACGGTGCCCGGCCAGTCTTGTCAGTTTGCCACAGTTGCCTACTTCTCGGAAAGGAAGCGCGAAACGAGGTGAAAAAAAAAAAAAAAAACACACGTTGGAAAGACATGAGGCGAAGATAACTTGGGCTTGAAAGCGGGGGAGCAGGTAGTCGTATTTGCCTGCGCAATTCAGCGCAGAACCATTCATAACACACAGCCAAATGCACGTTTTAAGCCGCCACAGCCACACCGCAGTTCGTCTGGACCTCAAGACGGCTTCACCTCCTCTCCCTCGCTCCGACTTTGCCCTCACCTAGGAAAGCAGAACTGGAAGACATGAGCGAGCGAGAGGGGAACACCCGGCGCTCCGTGGGAACCTTGCTTTATTTTTCTATTCATTTTCAGCGCTCTTTGCTTTTCCTACATCCGTCGGACGCCACACTGCTCTCGAAATTAAAAATAGAGCGCCTTCTCCGTCTTCAACCCCCTCCTCCCCGTGTCGTCACAGCAGTCTACGCTATTTGAGACGCCCAACACGTGTTCACTCGTTTTTCCTGATCACCAATGCTGTCCAAACGGGGCAAAAACAGAGCTGCAGGGTTAAAGGAATGGAGAGCGGCGAGAGGGATATCGGCTGAAGTAGTGAGAACAGAACCAGTAGCCTGGGCGACACGGGACCTTAGGCGACACTGATGTGCAGGGAGCTCCGATGATACTCCCAGTCATCGCCCCCCTCTCCTCACTACCCTCAGCACCTTTTTCCCCCTCACCACATGCCCCGGTGCGTCTGCCACCGGCGGCAAAGGAGCCTGTTGGAGCCAGGGCAGCGAAGCGAGCTAGCAAACCTACGCGCACGAGCTCACTGAGTGGGGCTTGCCTGCTATTTTCAGTAGCCTCTCGTGTAGCACAGCGCTTCTCCGTCGACTCTGGGGGCGCACAACCACCGGTGGCACGCCGGCGCCAAACGTTAGTAGCATCAGCAGACGTCGCGACTCGAGATAGCGGCACTGTGGTATGCCGAGGCCGAGGACACGGGTTCAATCTCGGCCGCGGCGACCGTGTTTTCATAAACGAAAAAAAAAAAAAAAAAGGTGCATGTCAATTGTGCGGTGTCAGTTGGGCGTAAAAGAACTCCAGATGGTCGAATTTTTTTCCGGAGCCCTCCACTACGGCACTATATTCTCTCTTCCTTCTTTCACTTCCTCTTTCGTTCCTTCCAGATGGCGTCGTTTACGTGTAAGCGAATAGTGTGACAGTTGCACTAGACACCAAAAGACGACCACCATGGCGTAGTTCTGTCCGATGTTTTCAAGTTTAGCAGCTGAACGTCATAGCAACAACAACATCACAGCGACGCTATTGTTCCACATCTTGGTCTCGGTAAAAAGAAGGCGCTACACACCGCTTCTTAACGTATTAGATTCACATTCAAATGGTGATACCTAAGGCTTTTATGCATCTCATAATTTAGAAATAAAATCTATACTCTCCTTTTCTAGACCACAGCGCATGATTTCTACAAAGCATTCGATAGGACACGCACGTGTAAAGTAACAAACCACACATGTACTGTAGCTATCTCAGTTCCTCCATTTTACACTGCTTTCCAGAGTCCTTTATCGGCTATCTCAGCTATCGGTTCTTTATTTCTTTTCTTCTTTATACGTGTACAAATGGTCTCACAAGGCTAACCACTACAGGCGTGCATACTGTACAGGTTTGCGCTCTAGCATTCCATAATCACATGAGTCTGCAGGCGTCACCCTCTCTACCGGCGGATTTAACTCCTACTTCCACTGTGACCTCGTGCGGTTGTTAAGTCGGGTTAGTTTAGATCATCTCGCTTTCGTAGCGCGCGTGAAAACGGGAATAGCTTACGCCTATCTTGGTGTATCTAGCTTTCCCTTAGTTTGTTTGTAGTGACCCGCCTCCAGCTGGTGCGGGGATGGAGAATGCAAGAGTCAGAATGCACGCTCTAACCACTCGGGGCGTGCAAGTGCGACCGCGAGTAGAACACCGCATGCATGCAATCGATCCGGGGGACAATGTGTTGTAACAGCAGTGCCGACCGGAGTTTAACGAGAACTGCCGTTACCTCCCGTAGCACCGGAAACGGGCTCCATGTTTAATGACCGCGACTTCCAGGCTCGCTCCACCGATCAGTGTCGTCCTCCCAGCAATGCATCCGCCGCTGGAAATTAACTACTCGCGGTTTTAGCTTGAGCGCGAGTGCCTGGATGCATGTCGCACTGACAGAAACGGTTACTCCGTGTCAGCTTCGCGGCCACTGCAGCGGGAAGCGTGACCTGCGGGGCAAATTGGTTCGAAGCATCTATTTAAATCAGTCGGTTTGTGGTCGCCTCTTGTTATTTCTCCGGGTGTCGTTTTTTTTTTTTTTTTTATCTTTGTCGTTAGCCGTTATCGCTGCGCTTGAAAAGTTAGGCCGCAACAGATCTGTTTTCATTTATGTTGTAGCACCACAAGTCGAGCACTCAGGAAAACAAAGGACTGTACAATAACCTTTCTTTTCTTGTATGTTTTTCTTGAGGCCTAAATTTCCACCCTGTTCTGTTGTTTCCGAAGACCTTCGTCCACTAAAGCATACGCGAGCAAAATGTGTACTTCAGTGCCCTAGTTTGAACACTCTATATTTCAAACCACTCCAGCCATTAAGAAGATTTAAGAACCGGGATAACTTTCAATGTCGCGCTTAAATTTCGCAATAAAATGAAAATACAAAGCTAATTAGTTAATTTAAAAGATTCGCTCAATAATTAAGCCATCTAACCTACATAATATCAGAATTAATGTAAAACTTACCTGCCCTGACCGCACAGACATATCTCTGGTAATTCTTGAAGTACAAGTTTTTAAACGGTAAAAAAATTCGGCCTTTAGTACGGAAGGTTCCACAGCGACATGGGCTGTGTATGATGACGTAGTGGAGACCTCCGGGTTAGTTAAGACCACCTGTGGTTCTTTAACGAGCACTAACTTCGCACAGTATACGGGTGTCCTGCGTTTCTCCTCCCTCGACTCTAGACAGCCACCGCCACCAGGACCTAACCTGCGTCCTCAAGCTCAACATTCGAGCGCCTAACCATTGAGCCACCCCGACGGGCTTAGTGACTCGATTGCCCTTTCGCACAAACACACATACACGTGCACAAAAGCCCCTTTTCCCTGTGATATCGCCGAAAAGTTGCACAGCGAGTGTTTTTGCCCAGTGGCTCTTGGGACCAGAAAACAAAAGCAAATGTCTTACTAGTTTTCTGCTTCAGTCGGAACTTCGCTTTCATTCAGCGAGAGCGCCTGTCCCCGACAGTAATTACGTCGCGCGAACTAAGCGAGGTGCGCCATTCTACCACCTTTGGCTTCCCCCTGCGCGAGGCGTTCGCCCATTGTCCCCCTATGTTAGGCTTGTGAAGCGGAATAATTTATCGCAGTACCTCCAGTGTCCAGAGGGAGTTACAAAAGAGAGTGGTAAATTAACTACAGCATTAGACCAGTAAGTCCAAATAAAGTAACTAATAAGAGCTGACAGCAGTAGTCTTCAATGAAAAATTTGAAAGCACTGAGGGTCGGAATTCCCGGCTCAGGCGGATAGCGCGGGTTCTTTCAGCTGCTATCTTGAGGATAACAAAATGGGAGAGCTCTCATTGCGGTGCCGTGCTACATCAGCTTTCACTGATATTAACGCAGAATGATGGTTTACTTTTGGTCATGAATGTTGGCGGTGCGAGTGTTGCAAAAAAAAAAAAGAAATAATAATAATACTGTTCGGGTAGTGTTACCAACTGGTGGAGCATGCTCATTCCCACATACCTTCAGGCATTTTAGGTGACTGGCCTGCATGACTACTTCGAAAGAATCATTCCTTCGCACTCAGATCCTGTAAATTTTCGCGGCCTATAAAGGCGTACAAACGCCACGTTCTTTGGTGATCTCTTTGTTTTTACTAGCTGGTGCCACAGTACGAGTCCAACATTTTGGTCTCCGTACACCGGATAACAACAGAGGTATTGGCTTCGGTTCCTAATTATGTGTCCTGGACACTTTTGTCCCCTGTAGTACATTATGTGTGGAGGCTGAGTAGCCCCTTTTCGTATAATTAAAGTTGTTATAGATTGCATCGCAACTGCAAGAACAGTGAAATTTTCTACATGTCGATATGGGATAAGGAATGTATGTGCACTTTGTAGAAAAAAAAAAACGCGTTATTTTATTTTGTGGATATTTTTTTATTATTATTATTAGAGCGCCATTTTTATGCGTTCGTTTGGCGGCAGAGCGCGTCGCTGTCGGTGCCGTTGCCGGTGTAACCGAGTGAAAGAGACCCACAATCAAAAGAGAATTTATCGGAAGAAAACAAGAGCCACGAGCCCTGTGCCGCTCGCTTTTCGGACAAATGAAATGGCCCGCCGGGAAGAGTGTGGACCCCACCCCGGCCGACATCAGTAAACTTTCTAGTCTCTCTCTCTCTCTCTTTCTTCGGCTTCCCGCTACCGCGCTGCCTCCTCGCGTTCTCTTTCGCTTTGTAAAAACAAAACTATCAAGAGCTGCGTACAAGTTTCGCATTCTCGTATTTTTTTCTTTTTGTTCTCTACCCAACGTGCTAGCAGCAGGCAAAACATATCTATGACTTCTAATTTTACTAGGAGGAAAATTTAAATGCGAAATGAGACCAAGGACTAAAATTATTCCTCGGGAAGCACCCAGCCCGGCTACCATTCCGCCTCTGGTTGCCGCGCTACTTTGTGTTTTTTGCTGTTAAGTTCTGTGCTGATAAGAACTCAGCACAGCGCATATCAGCACAGATTGATGGCAGCTTTAAGGGTTCCGTGCAGTGGAAAAGCTGGAGTCGTCCGGGCGGTGTCGGCTTGTCGAGAAACCCATGTTATACATGACATCATGGATTTGAATGAAATAATTTAATAAATGATGAACCACAGGTCAGCGCATATCAGAAAGGACTTGACTCTGTAAAGTAATTATTGTTATTTGAAGAAACTTTTCCTATGTTAATCGAGATTCGAACCCACCGTCTTCGGGTCGCCAGCCATGCAAAGCTACCGGGCAGGCTGCATAGGCACGTTGATATGGCTGAGGTACGATGGGTAGTGGTCATACCCCTAAGGTGAAGCTGAAGTGCCTCCTTAGAATTTCTTCCTTTCCCCACACTTCATGAATCTTCCTACTTGCTCTTCTTCCTCAACGGCCGTCGTCGAATTGTTTTCGATTATTTAACAACTCTTTCTCACCTATGTGTGCCAACGTGCTCTGTATTGGTGGGCAGGGTCGTCGAGAAGTTGGCATTTTCTCGCATCTCATGATCCTAGTGGGCAAGAAAGAGAAAAAAGAAACGTGTTATATTCGTTGTATTTTAATTCCAAATATAACTCAATCTGCCTCAGTCACAGAACAAAAATCACACTGTATTTGCCCAAGCACAGCAGTATTGTTTGCGGCAGGCACCCCTGTTGTGACATGATCCCATAGAAGAGTGCTGGGGTAGTGCTGCCAGAGCGGCAGTGCTTTACGCGCTAGCTCACTTGAGTGAACCGGCGTGCAAGCATCTCAAGGCATCAGCAGCAATTTCTTCATTACCATACTGTATGCGCGGTGATGCCGCAATGGCGTAGAAGTAGAGCATAAGCCTTGCGTGAAAGAGGAGAAGAGATAAGAGTCGACAATGCACCTTCTCATCAGAGCAGGATTTGATCACCCTGCGGCGGTACTTGGCTACCACAACTTATACGAAAACATCGACTGATTATCTGACCCTCAGTCACGGTGACTGTGGAGCAACTCACCAATGCGGCGGTCAGACCTGTGACGCAGAGCGAGGTACTAAGAATACTTATTTCCGTACGGACTGCCATTGGAAGCTGAAACTGGTAAAATTTGACGCTAGAACCATGTCTAGTGAGGCTAGCCTAGTTGCTCAGTTTGTAGACATTAAATGAGATATAGCGTTTGGGAGGTTGAGAGGACAGATGAATTGTATGCTGTGGTAAAGTGCGGGCACGTACGTACTTACTAGGCTATCGTGGTTTAGCGACAGATGATGACTAGGTGTGGGATTTCAGATCAAAAACGATAAGAATTCTGTAACAATAACTAGAGGGCTCCAAGTATCATAATGTTAACAAGAGATACGAAATGAAGGCAGTAAAGGCCTACGCGCCAGCATCCAGTCATGGTTAGCAGATAGGCGAAAACGTCTATGAAGACGGGAAGTCAGCGAAGAGCCCCCACTCGGTATACTGCACTGTAGCCAGTATAGTGCACTTCTTTATTTACGAGGTAGGTAAGAAACGGGCAAGAGACTTCACTTAACTTTATTACATTAAAGGCACCGAAGGCTGGGGTTATTGCTTAAGGGGTAGGTAATATATGGAACGAAAATATTTGCATAAGTAAAACACGTTAGGAACACACATTATGGCCGTTAAAGATTGCAACTACACGTTTGAAAATTGGGTATAGACGAGCGATTACGACTACGTTGTGTGGAAAGCCGTTCCTGTCCCATGCTAATCGGGGGAGTAATGATGCGGTAAATATGGTAGTGCGCGCACATGGCCGGGCAACTTGAAGGGGGTGACCAATGCGGAGCGTACTGGAGAGTTGATGTAGGGCTCTCTCTGAAGTGGACTGTAAAAGAACTTGTGAAAAGTGCATACTTGGGATTTGACGAGAAAAGCCAGGGTTGTTAGACCGGACTGTGTTTTTCGTGATGCAGGCTGACGTTACACGAGTAGCACAAATCAATAAATCTGGAGCCTCGATTCTGAACAAATTCTATCGGAAAAGGCAGAGGGAAATTATGGCGTAGGTTCTAGGAGGAGGGAGAAGTAGGAGGAAAGCGTTTATTGGACAAAAAGGAGTTGCTTAAGGGTATGGATAGGTTATTGAGCTGGTTTGCGCGGCGTAATGGATGAAAGCTCGTTGGTCCTCCAAGTTTACGCTGGTTCACAGCGCTTCCCACTGCTCAAATACACGTTTTTGCGCTTGTAAACCATCTAGTTTGTTTCATCATATCCATGAATTGTGAATGGGACCTGGCGTCAGGTGTCAGCTTATAATGTTCGGTGCATGAGGTGCAGTCTAAGGAGGCTTGAAAAGGTGTTCGTCTGTATCTGCCACCTGGACGCAGCGTCTGAGGTGTGTTATTCTCTGCGACGTGGGGGAAGTGTTTTCCCGTTCTGACGACGCCGAATTTCGAGACGTTTGTTATACGTGGAGAGTGGTAAAAGTTGCACGGTGGGTTACCTGCTCGGTTAATGGTGCTCCGATCTAGAGGCATAAACAGAGGGATCGGCGCTCAGAAAGCGATGCCGACACACGAGCCTCACTTCCGCAATCTTCTCGTGGTGGTGACACCTCAGTTTTAATTTTTTTGCTGTTTTGAAATGTTAAATGCTCCGTTTTCGGCGAGAGTGTTATGTTTGTCGTTCGAACACTGTCAGTGCAAATCAACTTCTATTTGTCCCCGGTGCCTCTTTAATTGAGAATGCCTCAGTAGTTTGCCAATTCCGCTGGTCATGTCACCATAATAAGGGTTCAAATTGCAAAGTGCGATAAATGACCCTACAGACGATGCTGAACAGTGGGTCTAAAATTTAAAATACAGAAGACTAAAGCAACATCGGTGCCTCATCAGGCACTCAGTGGCGTTAGCTTGAATTCCTGCACCAGACAGTGTATTATTGTCTGTTGTCAAAAAGTGAAATAAATAAATAAATACAGCCTCGGAAAGGAACAGCAGTTTATGATATATAGTGAAACGTTGTAAGTGGGAAGAGAATAATACATAAGCATAAGGCAGGTAGTGACTGCAGATGCGGACCACGAGAGCGAAACAACTAGAAGAATAAGAATGGACTGGAGCGCATTTTGCAGGTACCTTCAGGTCATGAATTGCAATTTATTAATATCCCCCAAGAGAAGAGTATAGCAGCTGCACATTACCGGTATTCGCCGATACGGGGCAGGTGCTTTGAGAATCATCCAACTTAAATTTAGGACTACGGAGCAATATGCGGAAAGGAAATGATAGACATAACATAAGCAGACAAGAAGAGGACAGAGTGGGCCAGATAACAAACGCAATTTACTGATATCCTAGTCAGAATCAAGAAGAAATGGGCATGGCTATATGACATGTGATACGAAGGCTAGACTAACAATGGTCACTAAGGGTAACGGACTCGATTGCAAGGGAAGGCAAGCCCAGCAGTGGGCGGAAGAATGCTAAGAGAACGGATTAAATTAGGAAGTTTCCCGGGCAAGGAGACCGCAGCTGCGAAAGGACATGGTTAAAACCAAGGTTATGGTAGACGCCTCCTTTGTCTTGCAGGGATTGCGCAGTCGAGCTGATGATGTTTCAACTTATTTCTGACGACATAATTAATCAAATTCTCATTAGCTTATCTTTCCTAAGGTGTCTATGGTTAAATGATACCACAAAGAGAATGTGGCTGCAAAAACACTTTTTCTAGAAATATGAAAAAAAAAAATGCTATTTTGTTGTTAAATTTTGGGACTCTTAGGTCCTTAAGCGTGCATACCATTTTTGCCCCAATATACCTTCACTATGATTGCACCGCTAGATTCGTTTTAGCTGACGCAAAATAAAAACAAATAATGCCAATTAATAAATAATATTGACTGACTTATAATAAAAAAAACATGACTTTTCCGATTGCTGTAAGAAAAATGGTCGCGTCATGTTTGAGTAGATAAGATGCCTCTGGAGCAGTCCATATTTTTGTTTTTAGCATTTAATTACAGCGCTTACAAATCATTGCCGTGGAGAGATTATCCACATAAAATTTGTCATATACAAGATGCTGTAAAAAGAGCAGCAAGGTAACACGACATCATTATCAACTACAACACATATTGTCGAGCGCTGTTGGAATACGAATCGGGCAAGGAAATAGATTACGAATCGTGGTTTCAGTAACATTTATCTAATCGTCAACACAATTCACGCAATTTATAAGCCGATTCCAATAAAAAAATTGTGTTAGGTAAAAATGAATCCCGAAAAACATTATTGCGAAATTGATAAGTCCAACTTTCTTTATTGAAAGGTATTGTTCTGACAGATGAAAGGGTGCTTGTAGTTGCCCGAATGAAAGCGCGAAGGAGCGAGAGAGAAAGCGTGAAGGCAAGGAGGTTAACCAGTAGGAAAGTAGCGATGTTGTAATTCACTGTCAGTTTTAATAGCTTGAACATCCTTAAGAAGCCAAGAGCGAGTTAGCGCGTCAGGCGCCAAGAGCCATCTTAAGTATGCAGAAGAGCCCAAGGTTGCCAGGTGACGCAATAACTCGGATTCTCTATTTATGTCGTCCTCATTTATAACCGGCCGCAGCTTCGCAACCTTATATAACCCAAAACTTTGCAAGCTTCTCAAAAAATATCAGCCGCGTGTTGACGGGTCATGCGGACAACGCAGTCACAAACGACGACATTTTGTAGAAAGTGGGGCAGTAAGCTCATGTGTTATCTCCTCGAACTCAAATCAAACAAAGGTTTATTGTAACTTCAAGAAGTGATTACAAATCTGGGCCATAATACTGCGAACCATGCGAATCTTTATGTGTTGCTGCCAATAACCGCTGCCATGCAGCCTTATCATTTTGTTTGTATACGCTCAGAAGGATCTTGAGCTCTTTGTTGACTCTCAGTGTCGCCAAGACGCGGCTTTATCATTTTATTTGTTGCACAAGACGCGCAAATATGCACCCGGAAGGACTGTAGCCATTCACGCCTGCTTTCACATTGTGTCCTGTTGTTCTAGTCACATCTGATAGCTTTAATCTAGATGTTTCATCGACTTTAAATTGAGCGCGGACGAGTGCAATAGACATTCGCAGTTCGACGCTTACTGCTATCACGACCGCCGAGTAGCTAAACTATTTCGCAGGCGCAAGTCAGCCTAATAAAGAGTTTATTTCAGTGCAGCTCCAGTCATTTCATTTGTTTCCTTCGGCAGTGACTGCACCACGCGGCAATACAAGAAAGGATCCAAGAGAAGCAAGACAGCGAAAAGCTTAAAATATCACACCTTTTCATTCGCATTCAGCTTCTCACTGTGCACTATGAACGGGGACGCGGTTGCCGGCGTGAGCAAGCGGCTTACAGCTGCATAAAGAAAAAAGTGTTTATAAACTTGTTGACAAAAAGTATTGCGTATCGAACAATTCATACAGAACAGCTTAAGCCACTAGCACTTGGTCACTCATCCTAAAATATTGGGGAAATGCCTCGCAAGTGCGTCGCGCTGAACGCAGTTCACAGTTGCCATCCGGTCACTGCACTAACCCACAAGCATGGCCTAAGCACCTGATATTTGTAAGCGTGCCATTGGACACGCGTTGTGGTTCAAGAATCGCTAATTTTCTGCATGACCAATAGAATATTTTTTTCTTTATTGCCGATCCAATTCCACAACCAAAAAGAAGAGCGTAAACATACATGCTAAAAACAACAACCACACTTTGGCTGCTATTACATTACTAAAAGCGCTTGAGAGTAGCCAACTCGTGTAATAAAGAACACCATAAACAACCGTGTGTAGCGGGTTGAACGGACGCATAGCAACAGGTGGGATTACAATTTTTTGGTATGGAGGAGGCAAGTTATGGTACCAGATGCCCGCTGCGCGCGTGCACGAGAAGCAGCCGTTACCACTTCGACGATGATGTTAATCATTGTCACCATACACCCCCTTCCCTTCTCCTTAATTTCACCACATCTAGGATGCAAAGTCGCCCACAGTATTTTTTAATAAAGTTGTTTATTGCCTCAAGGCACTGTATTTGTTCAGTGGATTGTAAGTGCTCCGTGTGTTGTCAGCGAATATGACGTGCAATAAGTTTGCCAGCGGGAAGGAGTGCCTATACTGCGAGACGCTTACAGTCCCGCCCGCTGATTACATCGCTGCTTTGTATTGTCCACCAGAGCATTTTTTTCCTGGTGACCAAAGGAACAGCAGGGAGGCATCAGGAAAACCAATCAGGCTACCGCCATATTCGCTGAGCTCGCATCTGACAAAACTACAATATCGAATGAGAGAACGCTGAAGGATACGGGAGCGTGCACTGCATTCTCGACGACCAGCGACAATGTCATCGTTGAGTTGGTACGCTCGGTCCCCCTGCTGACAGATTGCGTGTCTCGTTGGTTCCAGATGTGCGTTGCTCTTACTGTGGGACAAGAGTGCTTTCGGTGCAGGCAAGAATAATGTCTTGCCTTAAGATGTTTGACAGTTGCATGACTAGAACATGGTCACCCCAGCAACATACTAAGGCATAGTTCAAGACATGCAGCGCTGCATACATTATGTGTGATGGTCATGATCGAGCTAATGCGAAAATGACCCAAGCGATGACCTGCTGGATACTCCTGCTCCACAAATAGCATCAAGGCCGTCACGGTTCTGTTATCCGGTTATTAATTAATTTAGCAGATGCACGCAGGGTGCGTGAGCATATGGTATAAACGTCATACATGCCAGGTCATGCCATTGATGTCGTAATAAAAGTTACGCAATAAAAAGACAACACTAATGTCAAGCCGCTTTGATGACGGTATATTTGGTGACCTGTATATATAAACTAAAAGCTTCTCTGTGCCGAAACTGGGGATTTCTCCTGGTTTAAAGCACAGAAAGAAAAACAAAACAGCAGAGAACTGGACGGCAATATTAAGATATTTGGCAGTGCTTTCGGTGCAGGCGAGAATAATGTCTTGCCTTAAGATGCTTGACAGTTGCATGACTAGAACATGGTCACCCCAGCAACATACTAAGGCATAGTACAAGACATGCAACGCTCCATTCATTATTTGTGATCGTCATGATCCAGCTAATGCTAAAATGACGCAAGCGATGACCTGCTGGATACCCCTGCTTCACAAATAGCATCAAGGCCGTCACGGTTCTGTTATCCGGTTATTATTTAATTTAGCAGATACACGCAGGGGGCGTGATCATATGCTATAAACGTCATACATGCCAGGTCATGCCATTGATGTCGTAATAAAAGTTACGCAATAAAAAGACAACACTAATGTCAAGCCGCTTTGATGACGGTATATTTGGTGACCTGTATATAAACTAAAAGCTTCTCTGTGCCGAAACTGGTGATTTCTCCTGGTTTAATGTACAGAAAGAAAAACAAAACAGCAGAGAACTGGACGGAAATATTAAGATATTTGGGAGCTTACGAAAAGTGCGAATTACATTTAAGCCGCCGGCGTCTTGCTTCTTCAATGGTAGAATCTTACTGCCATTCCACCCAAGTCACCAAAAGAGCATGTCTCCAGAGGATTTCCCTTCCACGAAATTCGCTTTCATAATTTCCGAAAGCGCCTGACGTAAATTGCAAGTTCGTGCGGAGGAATAATTCATTCGGCAAGAATGGGCGTTTTTTTTTTTCTCTCAGCAACGAAAAATATGATGGGCTGGCGACCGGTACAAACGCAAATAGAGTACAAATAAAATTAGATCAGCAGACACGAGGAACTGAGGTCATTTCTTTGTGGAACTCATATGTTACCATCAAGAAGACGAAGAGAAGATTAAAATATGGCCCACGAGTGGTTTGATGATGAACAATACCATGGCACGGAGATAAATTATATATATATATATATATATATATATATATATATATATATATATATATATATATATATATATATATATATATATATATATATATATATATATATATATATATATATATATATATATATATATATACATATATATATATATATATATATTAGAAAGCAGCGGAGCAGAAAGATGCAAGAAAACAGCCAAATGCCAAATATTTATCTTCTTGAATCATGTTTAGAACAGCTTATGTTTGTAGAACTGCAGGTTCGTTACATTTACGGCCGTTGTTTAGGATATGCATTTCGATTTATCTTTTTGTTTTGTAAAATGAGCATATTAGCGGTTGCTCGCATTTTTGAATTATTTTTATTTGTAGTAAGGTTGTACTTTTCATACGCATCTTTATTACTGCATGAGTATTTTCTCAGTATTCCTGGAATATTTGGTCGTATTGTGCCGTTCACGTTGTATGTGTATTATTTTCATCCTGCGGCTTTTATAATGCATGGGTCCCAGGAACTCGGCGTTCTGTGTTATCTTAAGCCCTCTTTACAAGGAAAATTGTATTTTGTCTAAATTTCAAAATTCGAAATGAAGAAAATGAGAAACTGAGAAGAGCAGAACATAATTTAAACTAATTTTCCTTGTTTCGATGTTTTGAAATTTGAAAGAAAGAAAGAAAGAAAGAAAGAAAGAAAGAAAGAAAGAAAGAAAGAAAGAAAGAAAGAAAGAAAGAAAGAAAGAAAGAAAGAAAGAAAGAAAGAAAGAAAGAAAGAAAGAAAGAAAGAAAGAAAGGAAGAAAGAAAGAAATTCTGGAATGAGGTGCTTAACGGACCAGTGGTATGCATGCATGTGCTTCCTGCCAGCGGAATGCGTGCCTATGTCCCAGTGCCTGCACGCCCGCCGGTGGCTTCCGCCTTCCCAAACAGTACCACCATCCTCGCCTGCTCCCTCACGCCCCCTCTCCTACCATAACGTCGATAACGGTGCGGCGCCTCTGGTTGAGGTGGATAAGCCACCTCATAACACCCGACGACAGCAGGAGAGGACAGGCAGAAAGCAAAAAGGATGGAAAGAAGGGTTAACTGGGTTGAGACAGACGAATAGAAGTTTCAAGAGGAAAAAATAGAGAAAATAGGCAAGAAGACGAAACAGAAGATGGGGACGACGGAAGAAGGCGAAAGAGAAGAACTATGTGACGGCGATCTCTATACACCTATATATACACGCCTGGGTCTGAGGTCTGGGGGCGCGCGTTCCGCTGGCCCAGTTGTCGGACGTAAAACAAGAGCGCGAGCTTTCCCTGCATCTGCCAGTGGTGGTGGGTGGAAGGGGCGGGGGGAAAGGCAGGCTGGCTATATATAACGGCTCCCGCGCGAGTTCAGCCAGCCGAACACGCTGGAAAGACCCAACACCGGCGTCGGTGGCCCGCAGGCGATGGCACCCGGTGGAGCGTCACCGGTGGAGCCTGAAGGGCGAGCAGCTCGAGGTGCGCTCACCGCCGAAGGTCAGCTTTGTAACGCGGGCGACACCTCAGGGGCATAGTCAATATGGTCAATGTTGCGCCATCGCGCGGAGAAGAGTTACAACATGGTCAGTCTATGAAAAATAGCCCCCTTGCGCATGCCCTAGTGCAGGGTGGAAAAGCTATAGATGCCCTGTGCCGTAAAATTCCTACGTATTTACTGCAGCACCGAAGAGAGCATACTTATTGGTCATTTGAGCGCCCTCTGGGCACAGCCGACAAAGCTACCGGCTGTGGAAACTCTTCTCCCTCCCATTTGGCTATGCCTAATGGCAACTCAGTCGAGAAAAACTATAAAAATTGTTCTGTTGTCACGACAGAATTTCTGTGTAGGTTTTGACAGTTAACCTGTTGTGACAACAGGAATTTTTGTACTAACATCAGAATTCTTCGTAGTAAAATGGGAATTTTCTGTAGTTGCAACAGAAAAGTACTACAGGACTACAATAAATACTGACGTTTACGACGGAAATTTTGTCATAAGCGTCAGAACTATGCAGAATATTTTGTCGTATTTTTGGGTTCTGTAGTCTTTTTCGACTGGGAGACATCTCGAATAAAAGAAAGTAAGTAATTCTACCGCGAAACACGAGTTTTCTTCTATTCCCGACCTTCACGGTTAATTTCAACCGTTTGTGCTGTTTTGTATTACATGATGCGTGGATGTATAGTTTGTATCACATTTCGATGACACCGAAATAACGCGGATTACATCGCCAATGACATAATAATCATGTGCACAGGATAGCGAAATTTGTGGCCACTCATGCACCATTCTACCACTCTAACAAAAACGCAACATTTAGAATACTCCCGTTGGCTTAAAATTCTCGCAGGCAGCAGCTTCCTTCCTCTCCAGTGCCAGAAAAATAGAAGATTATATTAGTGGCGGGTTATCACATTTACGTCTACTGTCCAAAACAGGCAGTTGTTTTTAAAAAAAACTCCCCACACAAAATAAAAATAAATAAATCTGTCATACAGAAAATGGAACAAGCAAGCAGCAGACCGCTTTCAAAGGAAAAGGGATGAGATCGAAATGACAACACCACGTTTCATCTTCGTCCCAATGAGATCCAGCGGCTCAGAGGCAAACCCACCACGCTGCCAAAAGAGAGAGGTTCGATCTGTAGCCACCTCGCCGGCAAATATTGAACCTGGCAGCATTCAACGGTGACCGTGTACATCCTCCTGCATCATCGAAAGGCAGCAAGAGAGCGCCGATTCTTTACCTGCTCCCTACACTTCCGTGGCGCTCAAAAACGCGCGATGCCGCTCCGGCGAAGAACTTTAGCTTTTTTCTCGCCAACAGCATCGACTCATAGATCCGAGGACTGCTTACTTTTTGCCCACACGCGGGCATTGGAAAGGAATCTTTTTGTGTCCGCCTTGAGAAATAGAAATGGAAATACTTTACTTGTCTGCTGCACAGCTTACAACACGAGGTATTCCTATATGCGCATAATCGAATGTGCTATCTCCATGACACGTCCGCGGATGACCGACTGTGGTTTTAATGCGACAACGTTTAGGCTCCCGTCCAGCAAAGAGCTCGCTGCCGCCATTGGCGCCGTTGGCATGCAGAGAATATCCGGATTGGTCGAGGAGATTTGACGTCACGCGTTAAGTGGCGGAAACGAAAAGTCACTGAAACATTGCATAATTTGTTGTTTGCAAGTTTGAATCGTTATTTAGGCGCCATGAGGATATGTGAGGATGTAAGAAACATAAACTACACTGATAGGGAAATCGTATAGCTTGAGTTTGAGCGTCCCATCAAATTTTTCAGATGAAGGTGTAATCATATGCTCGAATAAAATAATAACGACAACAATTTCCCCAAAACAATCACTTAATTGCTTGCTTATGTAGCTAAGACGTTCAAGTGATTCAGCTGCCTAATTATGCGAAACACTGTGGTCCCCTTGCCTTTCTCCCAAGGCGGACTAATTGCTTTCCGTGGCGAAGAAATAGAGGCAATAACAACAAAGCCACAGGGGGGAAGAGAAAGCCTCCGTATAAATCATGAAAATTAAAAAGAAAAGTTGAAGCATAAACAGGAAGGCTGAAGAGGTGCTCAGTGCGGTGCCAGAACGTTTCAGCGCGACTAAACGATCTTCTCCAACTTCTTTTCCCCTCCCCCGCTTTTCACATTCCCGCTGACACGAGCACTCTCTTGCAGTGTCTCCCGCACACTCCGCCGATCGCCTCACTAGCTTCGTTCGAGCACTGCCACCCAACGCTGCTATCCTGGTCGCCTCGCCAAGCATAATCCGAGCCATTCGTCAGAAGGAGGGAACGAGGGAGGAAGACATTTCCACAATATCTATCTATATATATATATGTGTGTGTGTGTGTGTGTGTGTGTGTGTGTGTGTGTGTGTGTGTGTGTGTGTGTGTGTGTGTGTGTGTGTGTGTGTGTGTGTGTGTGTGTGTGTGTGTGTGTGTGTGTGTGTGTGTGTGTGTGTGTGTGTGTGTGTGTGTGTGTGTGTGTGTGTGTGTGTGTGTGTGTGTGTGTGTGTGTGTGTGTGTGTGTGTGTGTGTGTGTGTGTGTGTGTGTGTGTGTGTGTGTGTGTGTGTGTGTGTGTGTGTGTGTGTGTGTGTGTGTGTGTGTGTGTGTGTGTGTGTGTGTGTGTGTGTGTGTGTGTGTGTGTGTGTGAAATAGATAGAGAGAGAGAGAGATAGAGAGACAGAATTATCAGAAGCTATGTGGCAGACACAGACAGAAATCACTGTCGCATGTACTAATATATATCGTGTCATGTTTAACGCCTGGGCCAGCATTCCGAGCTTGCGTCGTTATTGAAGTGTCGCAACTCATGTGACTTCGAGTCATCTGATTGGTGGAAACATCGGGACCGGGTGTTGCCAATACGGAACCGGAAGAGGTGGCAACATTATGTTCCAGTGTTTCCACCAATCAGATGAATCTAGGTCCCGTGAGATAGCGACACTTTCGATGACGACGCAAACTCGGAATGCGCGGCTCTGGTGCGTATAGGGATTGCTGCCTTCAGTGCAAGCTAGGCTTGGTAACACGAAGTAAAGGGATATCGGTCGAGTTATCCATCTACTTTCCCGGATTGCCAAAGTACCTTTTTTATTTGTCGCTTTCTAATCGCGCTCTCTCAGATTGCTTTCATCTGAGGGTAATCTAGTTTACGATGACCGCAATGCCTATATATATTGGAAAGTTCTATGAAAAGGTTTGATGAGATCAACATTGCAGAACTTACCAAACTACGGAGCGTCTTGGGTTATTTATTGTTCAACTGTTACCTTTTTCCACGTGATTCAGAAACCAGGTGCTTGACAGAGAACAGAGATTTCCGCTAACAATAGTGCATTTTGTATTGCGCAAGTTATAGCCACATGCATTCACGACTGCAGCACGCCTTCTCTTCACTTCGGAAAGCTGGGGCTGCGGCATATAGGCGCGCCAGCTTCTCTATGACTGCTATATTTTAATCTAAGACTGCCTCTGACGTTTCAATGCCACATGCCAGCCGGGATAGCAAAATAATTCAACGAATAACTGATTAAATTGGCTAATGGACTTGATAACAGTGATCGCTATCCCCTTAGCATGTGCCCACCTTTACACTCGCAGTGAACGGCGCATCCACCTTACCACCTGGGATATAAAAATAAAAAAAGGCAGATAAACCACAAGACACTGTATAACATCTTCAGAAAAACATCTCTGCAACAGCGCTAGCGATTGTTAACAATGTACTGAGCTTTTCCTCTTCTTCGTGCCCTCCTCTTCTTCAAGGTCACCTTGGTGACGGGGAGAACACACTCCGTGCGGCCGGGATTCGATCCCTCTACCTTAATTGTGTTCAGCAGACGAACGTCATGGGCACTGGTCAACGGCGACCGCCATCGTGATTTTTGACAACGAAGAGAAATGTAGAGCAGGTTCACCCACGGGGCTCTACGACGTACACACGCCACTAAATTAACAAAGCCTGCTTGTATCGACAAAGATCGTCCAGGCCGTGAACGAGGCTAGTGCCTTCGCTAAACCGTCGATTCTTATTGAGTGGTTCACGGCGCCTTCAGCTCTGCTGCAGCCAACTGCTGAGCCGAGCTGCAAAGCGATCGGCGATGCACCCCTTCTGCTTGCGCTCATCTGATTTCCTTCCGCAGTACGCACACATTCGGGCGCCTCATAAGACCAGGTGCTGTAGACACATCTCCGCCGGCTGTGTGTGCGTGTTTGTGGCGTACAAGTATATCCTCCTCGTCAGATCCAGAGTTCGCAGCCAATAAGACGACGGAAACAAGAAAGCAAGCAAGCTTTGCCGAGACGCTATCGGAAGGAATCTGGAAACGACGTCAGCAGGCTGCGAGAGGCAGCAAATACCGCACTGGCATAGCTTTCGTGGGAACGAAGTTGCGGATGAATGGAGTGAAAGGCTCCCAAACCCTTGCGACAAAGTGTGAATGAGCATTCTAGCGGCTAGCGAACAAGCATCACTTGTTATACGGAACGGAGCAAGCTGGCGTCTGCGTCAAAGAACACAAACTCTGAAGGTGGTCGAGCCGTCGAGGAAAAATCGAAGCCTTGGATTGGAGGGAAATAAGAGTCGGATAAGACAGGCGTCAAATATAAAGAAAAATATCAATCGAAGCAATCCTTTCGGCAGAAAAAAAGGAACAAAATGCTCACGACTACAAAAAGTAGAAACATGGTTTTCAAGCGCTGCTTACGTAGCTTTTAGAGATGGTTAAAAAACGATGACCTAGGTTATTTTAGCAGCAGCTGTAAAGAGGAAAGCAAACAAACTATGAACTGAGGCTCTTTTTTTTTTTTTTTGTAAGCTTGTCTTCCGCAATGGCAGCCCTGTCGCGCAATGGTGACAATACATTTGAAACTGCGTCGAAAATGTTTTTGCAAGAAGGCATAATATTCTTAAAATGCTTCATAAAATGCGTGCGCACTCTCACCTAAATAAAATAAGAGCGCATTCTTTGTTACTTTTCGTCCTAATGGATACCAATAGTATGGTTATTACAGAACGACGCGTCGAAAAAAACGAGTTTCAACTTCGCGACTAGATTGGAAAATCGAATGGCCGAGCAAAATGTGTTTCAGCCACCATCTGTCAAGTAGAACTCTGCGCAATCGAAAATGAAGTGTCCTGCCAATAATTCCATGGGGATATACATCGACCGCATTATTGGCGAACATTCCAATAGGGCAAAAATATGGTTAGGTATCTATTGTTGTGCCATAACGGCGCACTCGGTTTAATAAGCCCTTCAGAGAAAGAAAACATTGGTTATACTTTGTTTACCTTCTTTTACTTGTTTACCCTTTAGTCCTCCAGCTGAGCTTATTCGTTTCTAATTTATTATTATATATTTCAAAATACATTGAGCCAAACTTCGGTTCAAGCAGGGGAGGCAACGTGCGTGATACATTTCATGCCCATCAATAACAAAGCCTCGTTCCAGTGCTGCAGCGTCGCGTTGTGTTTTTAAACCACGAAATACTCCGAGGCACTTCCTTTGGGATTCTGGAGAAGTCCGTGACAGCTGCAAGTTGGCGATTGCGCATGACTTCAATAAAACAAAAACATTGGCTGTTCTCACATCCTGTCGAACACAAATTCTTAGAATGTCTAGCGATATTGTTTGCTTGCTTTCCTGTTTCTCATGTATTCCTCCGGTGGGCATTCATGCTTGCATTTGAGTACAAGTAAAGAAATTCTGTTCTACGTCCCGCCAAAAACAAAAAAATAAAAGACAGGCGGTTAGTGTAAGATGGTCAGCAAGGGCTCTATGTTCAGCTGCTGTCACTTCAACTTTCGTTTAGTTTTAAACTGCGCTTACTGGCGTCGGTGGTTTTCCTTGCATTTTATTTTATTGCTGGAGAGTATAACAAATGACAAAAAATTGTGTTAAAAAAAACAAACAAAGGGAAACGTAGAGATCGCGCCGCTTTTTATGGTCTCGCGTCACTTTTCCGAGAGGACAACGGGGCCCGAAATTACGATGCATGGGAAGTCGTTAAATTTGAAGCCTCTCGGGGATGACCGAATGGAGAGGCTCGATATTTTTTTAATTTCCTTTATTGTGTATTGAGGCTTTTGTAGAGCGTTTGGTGCTTAAACTACGAAGTGAGGTCTCCATTCTCCCGCGTTCGTTGAATCCGCTGTCAGTGTCAAGCTGCCAGAGTACCGGCAAACTCGGCCTTTCTTGCGCTTAGTAGTCAGAGGAACAAAGAGGAGTAAAAGCAATTTCCTGCTTGAAATGCTCCACAGGCTTTCCTTGAAAGAGTGCTCGGCTCGCGATAGCCACTACGTATATGATGACTTCGTGAAACGAAATAAACTCTCTTTATTAAGTAGAGACGATGGTCAAGATGCTTTGCGTTCCTTAAGGAGCTCTTCTCCCCTCTGCGCCATTCTTAAAGTCGTTCCTCTTGCTGTCTCAGCATGATGAGAGGAAAAAAAAGCGAAGCGTGGAACATCTCTGTAACACAGTATAAACACAGACACAAGCACGCACGCACCCCCACACATACATACATACATACATACATACATACATACATACATACATACATACATACATACATACATACATACATACATACATACATACATACATACATACATACATACATACATACATACATACATACATACATACATACATACATACATACATACATACATACATACATACATACATACATACATACATACATACATACATACATACATACATACATACATACATACATACATACATACATACATACATACATACATACATACATACATACATACATACATACATACATACATACATACATACATACATACATACATACATACATACATACATACATACATACATACATACATACATACATACATACATACATACATACATACATACATACATACATACATACATACATACATACATACACAGTATTTTCCAAAATTAACCAGACTGCGTAATTTGCTTTTCACGCGTATTGTCGAGCGCTTACGAATTATGTTGATTGACCGTGCCGGGCTGGAAAGGAAGGCCAGCGGGCTTTTGGACAGATAATTTAAGCACTCCTGGGAAGGTTTTGACATCGCTTTAAATAAGGTTCTCTCTCTCTTTTCTCGAGTCCTTACGGCTTTCCTAAAGATGAAATAGTCTTGGAAATGTGAGAACAACAGCTCTCATTTTCATACAGTGATTTAGAGCTTGATGGCTCGCTTAAGTTCTCCTTTCTGCGACTCAGAAGCAGACCTTGCTGTCTGGGTACTTTCGGGAAAGACTGTATTAGATCACATGCGTGTAACATACATGCTACGGAGGCAAAAATAACTGAAGCGCCCACGAAGTTTCTAAATATTCCTCACTGCACAATGCGGGTGACACTTGTCGACGCACCTATGGTGTCGAGACCGGTGATAAAAAGGGGTGGCGATGAGGGACGAAAGGGGTTAAGGACAAGTTAGTTTTGTTTCCGATGGTATACAATTACGTACAGTCTTGATCAAAAGTCCTGAAGCCAAGTGATTTTCGTCTCAACCGCGAAATGAAGCCGTCACGGCACAATTAACGCCTAAAGTTGCTGTGGAATGCAATGAGACAGTTTCTTGCTGTAATAAGAAATCATTTTGTAGCATTTTAATTGCCATTTGATCTTTAATGATGGCGTAATGGCTCCATTTTGCAGCTAAGACGAAAATCCTCTGGCTTCAGGACTTTTGACATGGCAGGATGAAATCTTGCTTTAGCACGCTGGACGCAAAAAAAAAAAAAAATGTTAGGAAAGCGAGCACTGCTCCTGAAGACGGCAAACGTTTTATCCACTTCTGTAAAGTCCTGCAGGTTTACAACGAGCACGAACTTAGTTAGTGGTCCACAGTTAAGTAACACAGCGGCCAATTTATGAATTGCTGTAACAGTCAGTTATATTTCTGATCTTTGTGTGGCATCCGACAATGCGCATGGCCCTACGGTCTTTGATCTGTTGACCTGTTTATAGCCGATTTCTAATTTTCTGGAAACCTCTACGGCTTGTTTTTCAACTTATCAACATCGCAAACTAATTAGATCCGCCTCTCTTTCACTGAAAAACCTGCAATATATTCATTCGGACACCCGGGCAAAGTTTCCTTACCCCATTATCAAAACAAGCCTGCGAATAACACAGATTCATTATCTTCAGGATTCGCAACGCAAGACTGCGTAAAGAGAAGAAAATCCTCCTCGTTACTACGATGCTGCATTTTAAGTTTTCGTGCCTTGAGCGGAAGTTACAGTGGTGTCCATATTTGAATTCTAATATGTGGCTATAACCTGCGTATTTTTACAATCCGTTTATCGCCAGATGCTCCGGCATACAGTGTAGAAGTTACGCTCTACATTCCATTTTAATGGTTGTTACGTCGCGTGCAACCCTTTAACGCATACAAGACACTAGTATAAACTGCCGCCTCGTCGTAATACAGAACGTACGTCGAACCCAGGGATGAAATACACGCATAAATTGGCGCTAAATTTAAAGTGCATGCTTCAGCGCCATTCGCGATAGCGGTTCGTGAATCTGCACTCTGGACGTGCTGACCCGCTAAGTAACGATACCTGGCCGGTTCCCTAGTACCGCCAAGCGGCCTTTGCCGAAATGCTCCCACCGCCTTATCTATTAAGCGAACTCGAAGCTGGCTTCACCGCATAGCAAATCAATGAAAGGAAAAGCCAACTTATATTTTACAGAAAGTGCGCACTTAAAGCATGTTAGCTATACCGCCAAGCGGCCTTCGCCGAGATGCTTTCTCTGCCTTATTTATTCAGCGAACTCGAAGCTGGCTTCACCGCATAAAGAAGCAACGAAAGGAGAAGCCAACTTATACTTCACAAAAGTGTGCACTTAAAGCATGTGGGCTCTAAGGGCACAGTTTCATCATCGCCTCTTAAAACCCCTTCAACTTTCCATCACTGCTTTGTAGCGATAAGCTAGAATTCTAAAGTCATATAATTGCACTATTTCTCATTTGAGGTCTTCACACTACCGCATCGAAACAATGCTTCGAAGAGAAACGAGGGACGCGAAATAATGAACCACTCAGAAGCACTGACCGTGCTAGCAAAACAAGCACGGACGGGCCCACCGTGTGCACAGAGGCGCCGCGTCACCATCCTTAGTCTAGATGTGAGCTGCAGGTTGTTTCATTAGCCCCAGGGCGGCCACCCGAGACGACGCGCCAGGTCAGGCGTGTCGCCACTCCGAGGCAAGGATGAATATCTTCACGAAAGCGCTGCTGTCTTTTTCTGCTGGATCTGTCTGCCGGCGCTTCAGCTGCTTTTTCTTACCTCCCCATTTTCTCATTCTGAATAAAAGTCGGGATGAGGCAGCAGTACTGCTCGGAACATGTTAGCTGCCCTCTCTCGACAAAGACCACGTCGGTCGAAGTAAAGAGAACTAAAAGAGATTAGAAATCCGGGCCAGTTCTTTCGTTTCTGCGAAGAAGCCCGACTCTGCCCCCAAGCAAAACGAACCTCCTCAGTGCATAACAAGATCACAAAAGGGCCGTTTGCAATAAGATAAACAAACGGAAACTATGTGCTCACTGGAGCGTGGTGAACTACAATGGCAGCGTTTTATCGTAATTGCATCCCTGAACATCGTACATAGTATTACTCGAATTTATCCTTAGTTCTTTGACTCAAACGTTTAATATAAGCTTACCATATGAGGATATGAAGTAAGGAGGTATGAAAAATAAGCGGAAGTCCATAAGCTTTCCATACATTTTCAGTATGATTTTCATATCATTTTCCTATGCTCTTCCCACAGTTTCAATGTGATTAACATAACGATATAACTTCGTAAGGAGTCGTATATATTTCTATTTTTTATATAATTTGGCTGTGTTAACTACGTAATCCATATAGGCGTTATCGTAAAGACGAGAACTATCATTTCGAACTTTTCACCAGATATGATTGCATATCATAACTATTAGCTGCGGTCACTTGCAGTTACTGATATGTTGTCTGCTGCTGTTTAGTGTGTTCCTAGCAGTAATGATCGAGCGATGATCGATCGATCAATCAATCAATCAATCAATCAATCAATCAATCAATCAATCAATCAATCAATCAACCAAAAGCAGTGTTATGTCTGAGGATGAATTCAATGCACTTAGCATAACAAAATAAATAGGAGCTGGTGTTTCTACCATTGCCCAGCTCTTTCGATGGCATTGAAGAAATTGAATTAATCCGTCTGTATTGTTCGGGAAGTTAAGACAATATTTCGTTCACTGCAATACGGAGTTTCAGGGTTCTCAAGGAAACATTATGAAAGAGTACGCTTGACTCAGATATGGCGTATGCGGGTGCAGGACTGACATTCTGAAACATACAGTCGGTACATATGTTAATTTGAACGTGTTTTGAGGATTGGTTCCTGCGATAAAATGCATAGAAGGCCTTCTTGAAAGTGTGGTGAGTGGAATTTGTTGAGCAGTGATGCACGTTACTAACAATTATTAGCCGCGTACCTTCCTTGTGTTGCAATATCATTTGGAGACGTAACACAAACAGTCGACATTTGTGATATCAAGTGAGAATCAGAGGATATTGCTACTTCTTGAGTAACGTTTTGCATTGTTTCGCGAGGGGAGCGAAGAACAAAGCGCATACGTAGATAAACAGTTGTTCGTGCGAATTGAGTTACAGTTTGCTGTGTATGCGTAAGTTCGAGTTCAAACTTCAAGATTGTTGTTCAACTTATGTAAGACATAAGACATATGCGAGCTGCCTTTCAAAAAGCGTGTCTTTATTTTTGTGTGCGTGTGTTTCTCTCGCTGTTTGCGTTGTCCTTGAATAGGTATTTGTTCTTGAATGAATACTGTCCTTTTTATTGAATATAATTAGCTGTAAGTTCTCGTGTGGGAACTTGAACCAACCTGAACATTCAAAATGTGCCAGCTGATTGGACGCAGCAGGAGTATAGTTGATTACCCTTGCTTAATGTGCGTCGGTATAAAAGGAAGTATAAAATTACTTCATCTATTGCTTCTGATGCGGATGTTCGAAGCCCAAAACCTGTTTTTCTAACTGTACAAATTGAAGCAAGCACTTGACAGCCGTTCTAGTGCTTACTTTAGGAGGATCATGTTCGCTCTAAAACTGTCTCAAAAGAATCGCAAAAAAGTTGGAAAATAGGTATTAAAAATTGTTGTGGGATCAAAAGCGTCAAATCCTGGTGTAGAGAAATTGTTGCGAAACGTTCTTTGTTCGCCTTTTTTTTTTTCGTTGCGCAGACACGAAGATCTGCAAAAACTGCGATGCCATCCTGGCCGAACTGGAGCACATCAACGACGAGGCGGAGAAATTCGGTGTGGCCTTCGTCAAGAACAGCGACAGGCCGACCGCAAAGAAGCTGGGCGTCACCAAATTTCCCTCCCTGGTCTACTTCCGAAACAAGGAGCCTACCATATACGAAGGTCGGTATGAGACTTGCTATGTTTGCAAGTTCAATGACTCCGGTGCCCACTTTAAAAGATAAAAAAATTGCAAGGGTTCAACGCTGCTGAACCAAATAATGAGCGAAAGCATTAGCTGCGGGTGACCGAGCTTTCTTCTTCTTCTCTTTTTCTTCTTCCTCAGCCCACATATAAAACCCCGCTATAACCAAGCCGTATGAACGTGCCTTAGTGGCCTATAGGGGTAACGTGAATGCCAGGGTCCTAGCAGGCTGATTCTGACATAACCGTCCCATGTGAAACGAGAGACCCAAGTTGGCAGCTTTTTCCAGCCTACACCCTAGTGTCATGGGGGTGTAACGTCACAACGTCACGTGGGTAAGCCGTACGTGGCTACCGCCGCGCTACGCTGAAGGCTCGAAACCTAGAGTAGTATCAATAAAAAAAAAAGAAAAGAAGAGCTACACTTAACACCGCACTCCACGATGTTCTGCCGTAGCAGTCAAGACTGGAGAGGAATGATTTGTTTTATAGGGTTTAACCTCCCCAAGCGACTCAGGTTAAAATGTACACCGTGGAGGACGGCTCCGGAGTTTTCGACCGCCTGATACTCTTTAGCGTGCACTGACATTGCAGAGAACACGGTCGCCTTGCTTTCCGCAGGCATCGAAAAGCGGCCGCCGCGGTCAAAGTATGATCCCGCCTTTTTAGGTTCAGCAGTCGAGTAACTACTGGGCCATCGCGGCGAGGGCTGGAAAGGAGTCTCACGGCGTTTGAAAAAGAGTGATGTGGAGAAGGAGGGGAATGTTTTGCTCATTCTTAACAAGAAGGAAATACACAAACGAATTTTGGTGTCTACAATCCTTTAAAATATACAAGCGAAAAGTAGGCGTCATATGTGTGTGCTGTGTCATGACAACTGTGCTATACTGCGTTCTTCATAACTGAGTCGCTAAATTAAACCAGTTAAACAAAACCTCGCAGCTTAAGTCGCTTTGGGACGTTAAACCCTATAAAACAAACCAAACCAAACCAAACCGAACTAAACCAGTTGCTATCATATATGCGTTAGGTCTGCACAAACTACTAGTGCTTGGTCACTGTAACCTTTATCGGAAGCGCCTTGGAGAACTCTCTGCACTGCATAATTCAGGCGTTGCGAGCAATGACGGGTCTTCGTAAGCAAGTGCATCTCTACAAAGAAAATAAAAATAAAATAATAACAAATAAAACATAATTGGCTCCGCCCAACCACGCATGCATTGTTTTTGCTGAGACATCAGCCCGCCCAGCTTTCAATAAAGCCAGCAGTGATTATAGTTAATGCGATGGTAAAACGCAGCTCAAACGAGCGACTTTTCCTACTAAAAAAAATTTATTCAAGTTGATACTCTGCATTAACCTCTCCGTGCGTTCTTAAGCAAGCTTAAAATGCGACGCTTAACTGGAAGCCTTAACTCGATCCCACTTTTGTTTTTTCGAGGTTTGTGGTAACGTAGTTTCTCAGTTCAAATATAAGGTGGAAGATGAGAGGCGTCGTCATAAAATCATGGTAATGATTTTGATGGTATCGGCTCAATTCAGAAATAAAGGTATTTATTGCTGTTGCAGTATCTCGGATCAGGCTCTGAATAACTTATACTCGACAACAGCAATAGCCTCAACAAAAATCTTCCTTCCAACGCTCATGCACACAAAAAGCTGACAGTACTCTGTTATTTAAGACAATATCAGACGTAGATGTTTTTATGCATTTGATCGGAAATGCTTTTCCGGATAGCGAAGAACACGATCTTCTTCTGCAAGCAGGATAATATGCCATTTTTTACGTGCCTGGCTCCTTTCCTGCAGACATATCACCAGCGGTCTTCACCGCAAACGTTACGAGCACAGTTGCTGAATATATAAGCGGTGCTTGTTTATTGACCTAACCTCGGCCAGACTAAACGCCTGCTTAGGTTCAGATAAAGACTGCCGCGAATGTTATGAAGAACCAGGCGAGGATGTAGCTTGCTTTTTCTTAGCTCACACTCTACCCCTGTTTTGCATTTACTTTAATTCGACCATAAATGCACGTTGAAGAAAACGAAACAACGGGATTGATGTCGTGATTTTTTTTTTCTGGAAAAAGAGGGAAAAAAAAAAACACTTATTGAATAACCTCTGATACTTGGTTTTACTAGGAATCTCAACTGGGGAACACAGTTGAATTGACCGCAAAATTGTCTCTATTGCGTGGGCGTATC
Organism: Amblyomma maculatum; assembly: GCF_055883805.1. Taxonomy (NCBI): domain Eukaryota; kingdom Metazoa; phylum Arthropoda; class Arachnida; order Ixodida; family Ixodidae; genus Amblyomma; species Amblyomma maculatum. The sequence goes on from NC_139344.1 coordinate 335,241,933, forward strand.
AAATCACTGCGAAGCTGTCATTGCAGGCGTAATACCTTAAAGAAAAAAAAAAAAGAAAGAAACCGATGAATTCCAACTGATAGATGTGTTTAGCCCTTAAATATTGAAATTCAAATTGGAGATGACTGAAATACATGCTCTGAAAGAACTTCGGAAGCATGCATAAAAGAGAGAAAATTTATTTCCGCTTTGTTGCTAAATATTATATTTGATGGACTGGTGCGAATGAGCTGGTAAATATTATCTTGTCTGAATTTTGCATCAACTTGAGGGATTTTCCCGAAACCATGTGCCGATATCGTTCTGGCCGTAGCCGGTGCTAATTTCAGCTTTCATCTACCATATACCAGCCACATTTAGTTAATAGAGTCAAGTGATCGGTTCGACTTATGACCTAACTAAAAAACAAAAATGCTTCTTGGGAGTTGTAATGCCAAGACCATACATATGTGCATTTCCGCATAAATCGGGCGTACGTAGGAAGCTTGAACACACCACCTGTCAACAGCATGCTCATTGACAAGGATTAGTTTTAGGTCCTGAAACTATTTTCGAATGTTAATTAGCTCGCAGCACTATAAATGTTTAGCGTGAGCAAAGTCAGTTTCGAGGATAGTAGAAAAATTCACAACGATCGATTTTCGTACACGAAAACTGGTGGCTAATGTATTTCTTGATACTACGGAGCAAATAAGTCGTCGTTGGTGCCTGTATTTTTATCGGCGCTTGCACAAAAAATGTAGATCAGTGCTAATATAGTGCGAAGAAGGAAGGTTGTCCACATTTTGTTGTTGCTTTCTTTTCCGCGCTTATTAATCTACATAAATTATCACATACAAAAAGAAAAATGCTGCTGAAATTTTATTTCTATCTATTGTTAGCCATGTATTATCTGCTGAGTGGAGTTCAGCTCTCCATGCGAGGCGTTTTCGCGAAAACGCACAGCCTTTCCGTGAAATTAAAACGACTGCAATTGAAAATAGCCGTACCGCTTTCAAAGACGACTTTTTCCTCCCTGGGGAGAAAGCGATCTCAGTAATGTACGCCCGTGAGGATGTTGTCTTAAACATACACACGAAACTGCCTCTTACGCATAAAGCTGTTTGTGGCAGCAGCGGAACGAGAATCCCTCGAGAAAATTATTGCATGCGCTTTGCGTCGTTCATCCGCGCATTCCCAAGGCCCTTATTGATTCGCATCCCTTCGCTTTGCACCACTCAGTGAAAAACAGGATTGTCCTTATTGGTTCTCTTTATGTGCGCCGTTACCTTCCTGTCGTTGCCTTCCAGTCGCATTCATAACAAGAATTGTATTAAGGTCCGTACCGTCGACAACCTCGAATGCGTCTTTTTCATACGCGGCTCTGTTGGCACGAAAATGAAATACAGACGTTAGGAGGAGAACAGCACGATGTACATATACTTGGTAAACGTTCTTCGAATTTGAACGAGGTCTTCATATTTTTGCCAGCATGTTATTTACCGCGATCATTTGATCAGGACTATTATCGCAAATCTCCACTCGAAGAAAACCACAACAAGCATATCAGCATCAGAATAACTGCCTGGGGGGCGAGTTGGTGCATGATGGAATTGAACGGTGTGATGCTTGAGAAGGACATATAAATATGCCACCTTTCCGTTTAATAAATAGTTGGTAGTGTGCGCATGTGGTGTCCCCTTCTTGTCTGTGTCCGTTTCCGTGTTGCGCCGCCGTTCAATTCCATCCTGCATATCAGCAGATTGCTGTGCCATTTTACTTATTGTAACTGAAAACTGTGTGTCTTAGAATAGCCATTAATCTGTCATCTGGTGCTGGCAAAGGAAGTCTCGTGACTTTTTATTGTCTCGTATTTCTCTGCTTGTTAAGCCGCAGCAGGCGGGAGCGGCATTTATGCTGTGCGAGTAACAACGCCGACGTTGGCTTGGTGCCTAACCAGGCAATTCTCGAAAAAAAAAAAAGAAAAGATAATACAAAAAAGGGACACCCGGAGCCAAACGATTGTCAAGAACACGAGAAGGAGCACTCAGCTCATTCATGAAATCGTTTGTTCAGCTCAATCATGAAGAGATGACTGCCCAAAAAACAAAGAGCTGACGTCATTTCGAAACAACCTCGACCCTACAATTTCGAGCAATTTTCAGAGCGTCGGTGTCAAATTTTGATGCATAGAACTGCATGCTGGGAAAATTCCCTCTGAATCGCGCGCTGAAAACTGCCAATTTGCCAATAGAAGGACGCGTAGACTGTAATAAAGGCCTGAAATTGCTTGGCGCATTTGGAGAGAGTCATTTAGCTGAGGCTGTTGCACAGGAAAATTTCTTTTTTGCGCTGTCTCAAGGAAAACGTATAAGTAGAAACGCCACGTAGGGAGATGGCAGTCAGAGCAATGAATAATGATAAACAATATTTCTTGAAATTGGCTCCGTGCATGACGTCAGAAGAAGAGAAAGCGACAAAATAGCTGGTAGATCGCTTGCGGTACACGTTGCATTCAAACAGCCCAAGCTGACTGCTCTGAGTGGCAACGGCGATTACAAGTTCCTCATTTAAGCGCTTTTCCATTCAGGTACAAGTGAAGTGGCCTTTAGATCTTGGTAAAAATTTGAAGTTCTCGGTAAAGTTCAGAAATAAAATAAAGAAAACACCACTTTTGCATAACGGGTTCGTCTCAATCCACTTTGGCGTGGTGAAACTTCTTTTAAAAGAAAGCATCGACGAGTATGTGCGTACAAAAACTACACAGTTTAATCTGAAATTAAAATCCTTGCCCACAGTGCGGCTGCCAGTGAACATAGTTCATTTACCGCTGAATTGCAGCCCAAAATATTCTGTCTTCAGTTCAGTTCAGGTGTTCAGTCGTGTCCGACTCTTCGTGACTCTATGGACCATGTCACGCCACACTTTCCGGTCTCTCACTATCTTCTTAACATCACATAGCTTCATCTGCAATGCCTCGAGAATGCCATCTTAGGTTCTAAGTAAAGACGCTATAAGAGACTAAAAGGCTTCAGGCAGCCTTAGGAGTACCTGCTACTTCTAAGTTATTTGCTTAAATAGAGACATGACTTCTACTTCATAACATATCAAATTATATTTCCGTTTATTTATTGCGAGAGCAAACGCACTTATATAACAACGCATCCATGAGTTGTTCAGACATAGGATAAAAATATTACATTTACTTCTGCTTTCCTTATCTCCTAACGTTATGTGCCTTTGTTGGCTGAATAAATGATAATTAACACTGCCCTTCTGGTGGCAGCAGGTACAACAAAAAACAGCTTCATCTTGAAAGTGCATTAGGGAGCGCGTAGAAGTTCAAACTATAATTTTGTTGCTGCTATCACCGCGCCCGCGCATACACTGTGTAGAGCGTTTGGTAGTGGAAAGAAAATATGAGAAGCAAAAATAAAGAAAAACAACAATCTAAAGTATTTCATTGTCTATTTCTGAAGAACCCTTTTACTTCAATACCCTGTACATTGTGATTTGCTGCGTGCGCTCAAGAGGCGCAGCTAAGTGTTGAGTCGGCTCGCGATAAGATAAAATTTTATTGTTTACTTATTTTTTATATAAACGAGCAGTCCCATCTTTCCTGTCTGCTGTACTTATACCGTTGCCATAGCCGCAAAAGTATAAAACGCACTTTTCCTAGGCTCTCGACGAAACAAGAGGTCAGACAAAACAAACGTGAGAGTAATAAAAAAAGAAACTAAATTTTCTAACCACATTGGAAGAAGCACTTGTCCGCAGTGTTTTTACTTGTTTCACTTTTTTTTTTCCCCGCGCGTAAGGGCTTACTTTTCAAACACCCTCCCTTTGCTTCAGCCAGCGCTTGACTAGATGGCTATCTTGGCTCAGGCAGGTCTGAGCGAAGATAGCCCAAGAGTCCTTGGCGGCTTCCTTTTGTCTTTATTTATTTGTCTATTTCTTGGCCCGCTTCTCGTTCATTGATGCGCGTATGGCGTGTGCAGGTGACCTGATGGACGAAGAGAAAGTGCTGGACTGGCTGACAAACTTGGAGGCCATGGAGCTTCCCGACCGGATAGAGGAAGTCAACGGCAAGATACTGGAGAGCCTCATCAAAGAGAGTCAATACCTGGCCGTTCTCTTCTGTGAGTTGGACTCCTTCTCTAGCGCCCGTCTCCAGCTGGGGAGCTGTGCTCCTGGAATCTTGGAAAAGTGCGACTATGCACTTAGGGAGCGAGGATCTAGAAGGACTATAACTGAGGACCGTTTTCTTTTGTCCCTGTTTTTAAACAAACCTAAAACACCTTCGCGTGAGAAATGGTCGTTTGAAAGCGACTGCGTTCCTGTCCGAGTAAAAAAGAAAGGTTTGCTGGCGTCAAGGTTGTTCCCCGTGTATTTCGCTCCTTTTTTGAACCCAGGTTACGGCAAATCTAAAGAAACGGACTTTGGAAAAATAGTCATAAAAGAACATATTTTTGTGTGCGCGCGCACAACGCACGCTTACACATGCTCTTAAGTAAAAACCTTGGTGACAAAAAATGTATGCGGGGATTTAACCTGGTTAGTCCGGTGATACCGTGCGAGAGCGCTGTTTGAATACCCGTGCCCAGGACACGTGGACAGTGACGTCACAATCTGGCGGGCCAGTCAGGAGTCAAGTACAAGGACAGTTTACAAGATCCTTGCTGGGCCCTGTTGACATATAAGTACTTTCGTGCAAAAATACTTTGTCGGAAGGAAGGCGCTACGCCCTTACATTGAGCGCATGTCGCACGAAGTCTACGCTGGGACCAAGTTAAGGATTCTAAATGCCATCCGCGATAATTGCCTTTTTGTAAGTTTATTCTATGCGAAGTGACGAGCTGCGACTGAAGGCGGAAATTTGTGTTGCGCGCGATTTACGCATTTATCCAATATCGGTTGAAGAGTTGGAATGGGTGTCGTTTCTAGCTTCCCAAAACCTGTGTAGTGAAGAAGTCTCATTTTTGTAAGGATTCTCTTTTCCATGCCGTTATCTGCCATGTTACCAAAATGCCTCCTAAAATAATTTGCGAATTCCGATAAAAAAGAAAACTTTTAATAACAACAAAAGACTCCCTGGGATGCAGAGACTTTACGAACGCAGAACAACGCGTCGTTTTATGTTTATTTAGCAGATTTTAGTGTCACTGTGACGAACTGCTCGTTCCAAGAGGATGATGGCTTGATGTCTTTTCTTATGTCGGGGCCATTGCGGCTTAGTTTTTAGATGCTAGATGGTAACCATGTCAGCCTATTTGTTAAACCACATGTCCTGTCCTACCTGCATTCATTATTCGGCCGAGAAGAAAAAAAAATACCGCGGCGACAGCTACGCGTACTGCGCTTCCTGAGGATATTGTTCCTGGCATCAAGGTCCAGAGTCGGCACCCTGAAAGCCAATCAGCGGATCGGCGGCTCAATTAGAGGAGACGAACAAGCCCTATGGGAAGCGAACAAATCGATGCTGAGACGCCGCGCGGCTGTGTACGATGTCTCCGAGTGCATCAGAAATGCGGGGCATGCAGGCAACAACTCAATGACAACATCGTTAGAGCTGCGTGCCGTGCTCCTGAGATGAAGTGGTGCAAAGGGGGGACTCTGCGCATCTACACAAACTGTCCTCGCAGAACCGTGCAGTGCTGTAAAGGTTGGATTTAGGGCAATAATGGAATTAACGGCTGAATTCACGAACCCGTCACTTCGCGAGGACAGCTTGCTATTAACGAGTTTTAAAATAGAGGGACCGTACCGGTTAGGGGGATGGGGTAATAGCGGGGCCCGAGTGCACATGCCCATAATGTTGCGCTGAAAGGGCGAGGGGGGCGGGCGGCTTTCGTTCTGAGCATGCACACTCGCGCCCCGTTATTATCATATTCTCCCAAACTCGCTGTCGGCCTGACTTTCTTCATATGACAAATGTGACAGACATCAGTGATTGGTGATTGGTGGTGGAAGCAGCTTTGAGACCTCTACGCCTACTATTCTCTCACGCTAGTTCTGCGTTCCGTAAAACTGAATGGTTTTTAGCTGGAAGAACATGCTTGTCTGAAGGCTAGCCATGAATTTGGTTATTTTGGTACCATCGGCGATTACTCTAACTTGCCATTCCTAAGCAGTGCAATTTTCTAAAGTACCCCTAACGTGTGCAAAGGGTGCCCTGAGTTGCGGAAGAGCGGGCGCATAGATAGGAGCGCGATCCCACCCCAAGTCACTAACTCAAAGAAGCCACTGATCGAGCCGTGAGTGCCTGGAACGGCGTTACTGGAACCGGATCGCCTGCAGGATTAGTCAGTGGAGCGGAAATTTCGCTGATGGAGGCTGCTGAGGGGCGTTCAGCATGCAAACAGGAATCAATCCCAACGGCGGCGACATGTAAACAGGCCCCGAAGCCCCACCAGCGGAGCCGGGTAGCCTAAACATGGACCCGTGAGCCTGGCATAGAGCTTGCAGGCTTGTACTCTCGGAGTTCTTGTCAGTACTGTTTGCTCTCAGACTGGTTGATCAAAGTCGGAATCGATCGAATTAAAGTTCAAGTAGGTTGATCAGTGAAAATTTGTTTTTAGAACGTGACACACACACACACACACACACACACACACACACACACACACACACACACACACACACACACACACACACACACACACACACACACACACACACACACACACACACACACACACACACACACACACACACACACACACACACACACACACACACACACACACACACACACACACACACACACACACACACACACACACACACACACACACACACACACACACACACACACACACACACACACACACACACACACACACACACACACACACACACACACACACACACACACACACACACACACACACACACACACACACACACACACACACACACACACACACACACACACACACACACACACACACACACACACACACACACACACACACACACACACACACACACACACACACACACACACACACACACACACACACACACACACACACACACACACACACACACACACACACACACACACACACACACACACACACACACACACACACACACACACACACACACACACACACACACACACACACACACACACACACACACACACACACACACACACACACACACACACACACACACACACACACACACACACACACACACACACACACACACACACACACACACACACACACACACACACACACACACACACACACACACACACACACACACACACACACACACACACACACACACACACACACACACACACACACACACACACACACACACACACACACACACACACACACACACACACACACACACACACACACACACACACACACACACACACACACACACACACACACACACACACACACACACACACACACACACACACACACACACACACACACACACACACACACACACACACACACACACACACACACACACACACACACACACACACACACACACACACACACACACACACACACACACACACACACACACACACACACACACACACACACACACACACACACACACACACACACACACACACACACACACACACACACACACACACACACACACACACACACACACACACACACACACACACACACACACACACACACACACACACACACACACACACACACACACACACACACACACACACACACACACACACACACACACACACACACACACACACACACACACACACACACACACACACACACACACACACACACACACACACACACACACACACACACACACACACACACATACACACACACACACACGCACGCACGCACGCACGCACGCACGCAAAGTTCCAAATATTTCAGCCTGCGAATTTTTGTGTCCCCTAGCTGTGCGAATCCTCTTGGACTGCGTGAGCTAAGAGCTGATGCACGTACCGACAACCTGAGTGGGCCTTTAAGCAGGGGATGCAGTTTATATTCTTAACACATCCCTTTTGAAGCGTGGCTGCGCCGTCGGCTCATTTTGTCCCCCCACACCTCTTTATTCGTCTGTCTGCCGGACTTTTTGTGACTCGAAAAGTGACAAAGTCATTATGGCGTTTTATGTCACCTTCCTGATGTTGAGTTCCGCAAAGTTCTTTGAAATATTTTTTATGCCACTTGCAGCTTTGCCTATGACTTCCTTATGCTGGCCACAAGTTTGTCAGATGTATTTAATCCGGTTTTACTGGTTAGAACGCTCCTTCACGTACTGGTGGCCCATAGAAGCAATTTATTCTAGCCATGCATAAAAAAAAATCAACAAAGGACATTCGCATAATTTTGGGAAAACCTAATTTCAGAGGCCATCAGCAACATTCCGAGTTTCACTGGCTTCTGATACAAGTTAATGTGTTGCGTTATCGACAGTCGCATCGCTGACTTCGGATAAGGGCAATGAAGAATTGACTAACCTTGAATTACGGCCTTATTATGTCCACGGGTGTAAGTGACACGTAAGTGTGCATGCCTTGGCTGCGCAGACAAGAAGAAGCACAAGGAGTCGGAGGCGGTGCTCAACGAGCTGGAAAATATCGACGACGAGGCGGACGCGCTGAACATCGGCTTCGTCAAGATCTCCGAGACGGAGGTGGCGGAGGAGTTCGGCCTCGACCAGCTGCCCGCCCTGGTCTACTACCGCAAGACCATCCCGCTGCTGTACGACGGTGAGCTTGAGGGTGGAAGCTGCGTTTTGCAACCGTCCTGCATGAAAGTTCTTTAAGGAAACGTCGTGGCCTTCTTCGGGGCCACTACAACGACTGACCTTACACGATGGACTCCTGCGTGGAGAAGGCATGCTGTTTGGTCGAAAAATAATTTACGCCGCAGAGGTTGCTCTAACAAACTTCATGGACTCTTGTACGCGGCTGCAGCGCTGTTATTAAGTCGTCGCTCTTTTAACGAGCGTTGTAAAATTCCCTACGACATTACTAAAGAATCCGTGTTTCGTCCACAGTCGTCCGTATTCATTGTAGAGCTCCTCATATTCAACACGGACGCCGATAAAGACCCTTTTACGCCCGAACACATTCCACGTGAACAGTACTCAACCTACAAGAAGGCTTTATGCTTTCCTCACCAAAACGTACGAAATGTTTCAATACGTTTGAGGTGCCCTAGCACGGCTTCCAGTGAACAAAGACTGCGGTTTCGCCGGCGCTATTCTTTTTTCTTTCTTTTTGCTTTTAGAGGTTGGCTCTGGCTACCTATGATTAAAGAGATAACGCGCACTGGAAGAGAGAGGAAATGGCAGAGATGACTCTGGTTAGAGAACAAGCAAACACGATCGTGTCAGATAAGCGCTGCACATTACTTCGCCGGAGAACTGCACTGGTCATTAACTACACACACTGTGGGTTAATATGTCATTGTTCACTCATTGATGGGACAAAAATTTCGCTAGAACCCCACAATGTCGTTAAAGACTGAGAAGGTGACGTAATTGTATCTTTGTTCGCGTTTGGTGTTGTAGTAACTGTACTTCACAAACTGTGCGATACTACTTCGACTACGTCAGGCGCTGATAAGTGTGATCTATATTTACTGAACACCCAGGTCGTTAACACAACGGAACCACCCTCCTTAGCCAAGTACCTCAAATACAGTCAACTATGGATGACCTGTTTATGGCATAATGTCCGTTTTTTCTTGCACATTTATTGATCACGCTGGCATAAATTTAGCCGACTGCAGTGATATCTAAAGGTAACGAGCCGTGTATAATCGTAAGGGCACGCAACGGCAACATTGCTTATTCATGCTATAGTGGGTATGCGCAAGAAAAGCAATTTAAATGTGTTCTCGTGGTGCTAAAAGCAGTTTTCCGGACAAGCTTATGTATTGCGATCGATAGGCAGGTTCGTCAAACGTTTACACCGGCGTGTCTTTGAAATCGCTGGAGAGGATGCAACAGCAAGTAATTCCCGAATGCTCCATTAGAGCTGTAATTGAGTTTGGAGTCGGAATCTATTAGTTTTCAAAGATAAAGCTTTTACTATAGCAGCCGAGCCCTGTAGCTGCCGGCAGCAATGCAGAAAAACATCCATTCCAAATGTCGACTATATAAGTTAGAATTAAGGGGTCGATGCAGACCACTTTGCTGAAATGGTACTGGTAATGCATATAAAGCCACAAGTCACATTATGTAATGATGTTTTTCATTGATTCGTTCTTTCCCCCCGCTACCAACGTTCGCAGCCCTGTGATAATGGTAGGATAAATAAGATTAAACTTGGCACCAGCGTAAGTAGAAGACGAACACACAGAAGAGATACACTGAACAATCGCTGGATATCAACTAGCTGTCTGCTGCGAATAGACACCTATATACATGCATAGACAGGTGCGAAAATGATCCGTAAAATGCAATATGGATGGCCATTAACACACGTGGATTCTGCAGAAACAAGCATCCAGGTAAACAACTAGCAAGCCATCAGCGTCACTGGCCCACTGTGATATCAAATATAGTGTTTGCCAGTGGGACAAACGACGAACAGCGAATCTGAAAAAGAGGAAAGAATCGGTACGAAACATCACTTTGAGTTTCGGAAAGCGTGCAACGTGTAACTTTAGATACAAGTTTTATCGAAGATAACGCGACTCATTGTCTGCTGTTTTGCAGGTGACTTGAAGAACGAGGAAGACGTGCTGAAGTGGCTCCAAGAGTTCATGGACACCGGCGACGATGCGGACATCATCGAGGAGGTGTCCGCGGATGATATGGAGGCCCTCATCGAGAAGACCGAAATTCTGGCCGTCTTCGTTTGTGAGTTCGCAATGTCCATCTCGATGTGCAGATCCCTCCATGCCTCAGATCGATTCCCAGCGACGATATTTTTTTTTAATGTTTGGTTTGAACTGTATGCGAAAAATCTTCACATGTGACCTGTACTCACACCGTTATGCGGTGGTGCAGTTACTGCCGAGACGCAGAACGAAAAGGGCGCGAAGGGTGCGTTTGTCTCTGACAAGAAGCTTTTAATGGTCAATGTGTGCTTTTTGCACTCTTATTTTTATTTTTTTTTTACTGCATTAACTCTTAGCAGAACATCCTGTGTTTTGGTGGATGTAGGTCATTCGCTTCTGAGATAATTTAGCTCTTTGAAATCGTCTTCGAGAGCGTTTTCTTGGATTGCGCCGGCAATTTTTAATGCCAGTAGAAAGCGGCCTACGTAAAAGGCACCTTATTGCGGGCACTCCAGCCGTTTGTTTTCCAAGGTTATCTGCAACTTTCTCCTTAAAAAGGTTATTCGTGAAGCCTAGAATTCGGAAGTTAGTTTATTAGATATAATTATTTAGCCAACTATGCAGATTAAAAGAGCACTTAGTCTAGCCCATACGATTCACAATCGCCCAAATTGTAGCCTGCGTTGGGCATCCCATTTTATTCAAAACTCTGGTTACTTTTATTTGCAGCATGGGATACCTTGCATAGTCTACTTATTATTCTGGTACTCAGCTATGAGCTCGATTTTTGGGATTAACTAAAACACAGGAGTTAAAACTAAGAATAGTGTATTGAACGATGCATGGTGAGCGGATAAGATAAACACAGGTGCAGAAAAACAGCGGTACCGAAGAGTGCAAACGCATTTTGAGGATAATACTCGAAATCGAAAAGACGGAATGGACATGGGAAGGATTCGTTATATTCAAAACTGGAAATATCCCGGCCGCGGCGGTTGTTTTTCGATGGAGGCGAAAGAAAAGGCGCCCGTCTGCTCTGAGATGTCAGTCGACGCTTAAGAACCCCAGTTGGTCGAAACTTCTGGAGGTCTACGACGTTTCTCATAGCCTGAGTCGCTTTGGGACGTTAAACCCGATTAACCAAACCAAATCAAGCACAATTAGAAAGTTTGATTTGAGTGACAGAATAATTAAAAAGTTCAAAGTCAGATTGAGTGAAGATGTAATGAAATTCTGTGAAATACCGTTGTTACTGCCGGTGAAAAAGTACAATAATTAGAAATATCCGGAAATGCCCTTTGTCATGCAGTGGTTTCCATTTGAGTTATGGTGATTATGGTGATGGTGCTGGTGGCGACATGTTTGTGTGTGAAAAGCGCGTGTTACACTAGAGGGGTCAATTCTGATTGGCTTGTTGCTGTTTTAAAAGGCGCTGCAAAGGCTTTCACGAATGAGCTTCGGAAATGACTGCTGCACAGCTGATGCGCCCTTTTCCGCCTACGAGTGCAGATGACTCGAGCGACGCGAAAAGTAAGAAGATCCTGGAGGACCTGGAGGCCATTGACGACGACGCTGACCAGCATGGCATCCCATTCGTCAAAACGGACGACATGGAGTTCGCCAAGAAGTACGGCTGGGACACCTTGCCCATCCTCATCTACTTCGAGAACGAGGTGCCCACCGTCTTCAAGGGTGAGCGGGGATTCGCGTCCTGCAAGCTGTTTTGTCGTACCTGGGCTTAAAAAGAATGTCTAGTGCATTTTTGCCACTCAGTTTTTTCTCACTTGTCTTCAGGACACTGTACCTTAAAAAAGAAAAAAAAAAGAACTTGAAACTATTCTTGGATTAATTCTTGCGAAGTATGCACGCATATCACAGGACCACAGTTAGTTCTTATTTTTTTTTTTTTTACTACTTTTTCACTCTTCCATTGCCTTTTATTTTTGTGTAAATCTTCGTCCTTAATTCAGATCAACAGTTTGGCGGTTTGAATGTTACAGTGTAAAATCGAAATGCGAGAGAAATTTATCGTAACCATTGAAGAAAGACCGTTCATAACGTATCTATATCCCGATGTAAAACAAGAGAAACTTTCTCAACATCCACATACTTTACTTGCTTTACTGAGGATACAGATACGCCGTAATGTTTTCTGTAACTTCAGCGAAGGCCCCGACGCACACGTTACTATGCCAATCAAACCTACAAGTATTTATTCTCAGTCTTCGTGCTAATATCTGTTCATGAGATGACTAGAGATAATACGTTATTGTTGACATGAATGCAGACAGTAGTCAATGCACAATCAACACTTCGCTGATACACCTGTGCGAGAGACGATTCACTCAGCTCTGACACGCGGTCCTCTCGCAGGCGATCTGACCAACGAAGACAAGGTGCTGAGCTGGCTGGTGGAGCAGAAGATGAAGGACGAGATTGAGGACGTGACCGAGGACGTGTTCGACGAGCTCGTCGAGAAGGCTGACTATCTCGCGGTACTTTTTTGTAGGTTCTAACTCTCAGTCAGTCATCACAACAACCGTTCACTAATACCGAACAGCTGTTCCCCTCCCTGCCTTGCTCTTCCCCCTTTCTGCCCCGGCTCTTGCCAACGTTGCTATTGAACAGTACAGTCACCAAATATGCGCTATCTTGAGTTGCATGATTTTCGGTGGCGCTATGCTGGAGTCCTGCTAAGGATAAGAACTGAAAGCTGGGGTTTTTATACAGGTTTGAACGAGTGCAACCAGCAAGGAAACGCAGACAACGCGAGTATATGAGACATCACAGGACCAGTTGTGCCCTGTCTACTTCTCTGTTTTGGTTTGTTTATTTTCTTGCTGACTCCACTAGTTCAAAACTTTAGAGGACTCAAGTTGGCAAGCACAAAAATAAGTTATCTCCTTGGAGGAAGGTTTTCATGGGATAAGCTCTTCGTGCCTTTAATGCATGGCAAATGAATGTCACTGTACACGTGACAATTTAAGCTTAGACACCCAGCAATGGCGCCCTCGTACTTGGAAGCCGTCTTGCAGCCTGACATATTTTTCTGCCTCTGTAGCCGCATTTATTCGTCTAACTGTATGTGGCTTTCACTTACTTCACTTCCTTCGTCGCTGCGTCTCTTTTCCGAAAAAGGAAAGGTGGCGGCCGCTCGCTTGTTTCCATTGGGTGTATCACAGAACCAAACCAATCAAAAGACAGCTATGAATGCCCCGGCTTAGAGAAAAAAAAAATACATCTCCAGTTTTCTTCTGCCCTCCATGATTTTCTTCCCAGTATCCTGGACAGCCTATCCTTAAAAGCAGCAGCGGACCGGAAACTAAGGGCGCCTGCAATAAGTCTATAGTTCTCGTGACTT